>NC_079193.1:325239155-325579155 GCF_029499605.1 Hyla sarda
ACCTATCCAGATCCATTTGTAACAGTGCACTGTCCTCTTTACATCATCTGCAAAGATTGCTACTTTACTATTCAACCCCTCTACAAGGTCATTAATGAATATATTAAATAGAACAGGACCCAAGACTGACCCCTGTGGTCCCAATAGTAACAGTCACCCAATCAGAATAAGTACCATTAATAACCCCCCTCTGTTTCCTATCACTGAGCCAGTTACTTACCCACTTACACACATTCTCCCCCAGTCCAATCCTTCTCATTTTATGCACCAACCTTTTGTGTGGCACTGTATCAAATGCTTTGGAAAAATCCAGATATACGACATCCAGCGATTGCCCCTGGTCCAGTCTGGAGCTCATCTCCTCATAAAAGCTGATCAGGTTAGTTTGACAGGACCGATCCCTCATAAAGCCATGCTAATATGGAGTCATACATTTATTTTTATCAAGATACTCCAAAATAGCATCTCTTAGAAAACCCTCAAACAATTTACATACAACGGCGGTTAAACTAACAGGTCTATAATTCCCGGGGTCACCTTTTGATCCCTTTTTAAATATTGGCACTACATTTGCCATGCGCCAGTCCTGGGGAACAGTCCCTGTCACTATAGAGTCCCTGAATATTAAAAATAGGGGTCTGTCTATTACATTACTTAATTCCTTTAGAACACGTAACTGTACTTCTTCCTGGGTTAGACAGGTGACCTCTACTAGGGAGTTTACTCGCTGTATTTCACCTGGCATTTCAATTTCCTCGGTGAACACAGTGGAGAAGAATTTGTTTAAAATATTTGCTTTTTCCTGATCCCCGTTTATAATTTCTTCCTCATCATTTTTTAAAGGGCCAACACTTTCATTTTTAACCTTTTTGCTATTTATATAGTTAAAAAACATTTTGAGGTTCGTTTTACTCTCTTTGGCAATGAGTCTTTCTGTCTCTTTTTGCGGCTTTTATCTGTTTTTTACATATTTTACATTTTCCTCTATAGCTTTTTAATGCTTCTTCACTGCTGTCCTGTTTTAGTAGTTTAAATGCTTTATTTAAATGCTTTATTTTTATTCATCCATATTGGTTTTCTTTTATTTCTGACCCTTTTATTCCCATAAGGTCCATTTACAGTGAGAATTTAAGATATTTTTAACCCCTTAAGGACCGGGTTTTTTTCCGTTTTTGCATTTTCGTTTTTTGCTCCTTGCCTTTAAAGAATCATAACTCTTTCAATTTTGCACCTAAAAATCCATATGAGGGCTTATTTTTTTGCGCCACCAATTCTACTTTGTAATGACGTCAGTCATATTGCCCAAAAATCTACGGTGAAACGGAAAAAAATAATAATTGTGAGACAAAATTTAAAAAAAAAACCCACCATTTTGTAACTTTTGGGGGCTTCCATTTCTACGTAGTACATTTTTCGGTAAAAAGGACACCTTATCTTTATTCTGTAGGTTCATACAATTAAAATGATACCCTACTTATATTAATTTTGATTTTGTGGTACTTCTGGAAAAACTTCATGCAGGAAAATTAATACGTTTAAAAATGTCCTTTCTGACCCCTATAACTTTTTTATTTTTCTGCTTATGGGGCGGTATGAGGGCTCATTTTTTGCGCCGTCATCTGAAGTTGTTAATGGTACAATTTTGCATTGATGAGACGTATTGATCGCATTTTATTCATTTTTTTATGATGTAAAAAGTGACCAAAAATGCACTATTTTGGACTTTGGAATTTTTTTGCACGTACGCCATTGACCGTGCGGTTTAATTAACGATATATTTTGGACATTTCCGCACGCGGCAATACCATATATGTTTATTTTTATTTACACAGTTTTTTTTATGGGAAAAGGGGAGGGGTTAAATGATCTTTATTCACTTTTTTTTCACTTTTTTTTTTGCAGTGTTATAGGTCCCATAGGGACCTATAACACTGCACACACTAATCTTTTACATTGATCACTGGTTTCTCATAAGAAACCAGTGATCGATGATTCTGCCACTTGACTGCTCATGCCTGGATCTCAGGCACTGAGCAGTCATTCGGCGATTGGACAGCGAGGAGGCAGGTAGGGATCCTCCAGCTGTCCTGTAAGCTGTTTGGGATGCCGCGATTTCGCCGCGGCTATCCCGAACAGCCCACTGAGCTAACTGGCATACCTTCACTTTCACTTTAGACGCGGCGTTCAACTTTGAACGCAGCGTCTAAAGGGTTAATAGCGCGCGGCACCACGATCAATGCCGCGCGCTATTAGCCACCGGTCCCGTGTTGTTAGAGGCCGTGGCCCCGCGTTATAGATCGGGAGCGGACAGTATGAGGGCTCATTTTTTGCACCGTGATCTGAAGTTTTTAGCGGTATTATATTTGTATTGATCGGACTATTTGATTGCTTTTTATTCATTTTTTCATGACATAAAAAGTGACCAAAAATATGTTATTTTGGACTGTGGAATTTTTTTGTGCATACGCCATTGACCGTGCGGTTTAATTAATGATATATTTTTAAAGTTCAGACATTTACGCACGCGGCGATATCACATATGTTTATATTTATTTTTGGTTACGTTTTTTTTATGGAAAAAGGGGGTGATTTGGACTTTTATTAGGCAAAGGGTTAAATGACATTTATTATCTTTTTTTTACACTTTTTTTTTGCAGTGTTATAGCTCACATAGGGGGCTATAACACTGCACACACTGTTCTTTTACACTGTTCACTGCAAAGCCATAGCTTTGCATTGATCAGTGTTAGCGGCGACCGATTGCCCAAGCCTGCATCTCAGGCTTGGAGCAATCAATCACTGAAGGGACGCGCCGGAGGAAGGTAAGAGGACCTACACTCGCATTTTCACTGCGGCGGTCCCGATCAGTCCCACTGAGCAGCCAGGAAGCATTTACTTTCGTTTTAGATAAGGCGTTCAACTTTAATAAGTCCCCCCTCTCTATTTACACTATCTTCCCCCTCTACGTTGTAGGTTCCCTCCCCCCAGTCCCTAGTTTAAACACTCCTCCACCCTTCTAGCCATCTTCTCCCCAAGCACAGCTGCACCCTCCCCACAGAGGTGCAGCCCATCCCTACATTAGAGCCGGTATCCGACAGCGGAGTCAGCCCAGTTCTCCATGAACCCAAACCCCTCCTTCCTACACCAGCTTCTGAGTCACTTGTTTACCTCCCTGATCTCCCGCTGCCTCTCTGGTGTGGCTCGTGGTACAGGTAATATTTCAGAAAATATTACCTTAAAGGTCCTTGCCTTAAGCTTGCAGCCTAAGTCCCTGAAATAATTTATAAGGACACTGCACCTACGTCTTACTTTGTCATTGGTGCCAATATGTACCATGGCTGCTGGGTCCTCTTCAGCCCCACCCAGCAACCTGTCAACCCAATCCGCGATGTGCCGAACTTGATCCCGGTCCCGGTCTTTGTGACAAATCGCCCTGTCTGTCCCACTAATAATTGAGTCCCCCACTACCAGTACGTGTCTGGCCTGCCCTGCACTCCTCCCTCCCTCCTTACTGGAGCAGACACCACCCTGGTGGTCAGAGGCAGAGTCCTGCTGCAGTACTGCTAGCTCTGAAATGGCATCCGCCTCATCTGCCAACCGGGCAAACTTTTTGGGGTGTGCCAGTTCAGGACTAGCCTCCCTGACACTTTTCCCTTTACCCCGTTTTCTAACTGTAACCCAGTTAGCTGCCTGACTGTCCTGCATCTCCGTCCCACTATCCCCCCCACCTCTAACCCAGAGAGTACTTGCTGAGCAGGAGACTCCTTTCCAAGTTGTCAATGCGTCTCAGTGTTGCCAGTTGCTCCTCTAGACCCAGGATCTGGGCTTCCAAATGATCAACTCGCACACATCTCACACAACAATATGCACCCTCAAACTGCTGTTCAAGGTTGCATACATTGTGCAAGATGCACACTGGACTGTCTTTTCCAACATGGAGTCCAATTTGGGGATTGAAAAATTAACAGTAAAAAAATAATCAAATATTTCAATTAAATTCCCTGAATTTTAAGTCCCTTAATTTTAAGTCCCTCTCACTTTTATACTTACACTCACTTATATACTTCACACTCTTGTATAAAGACACACAATCACTAGCTCAAACAATCGCTTAGTATACTTGCTTTTATAGTTACCAGATATCACCTCTCTCTTCCACTGCCTGGAAGTGAATGCAAAGGTCACGATAAGTTACAGTAAGTGATAGTCACATCGCTCCTCCTCCCTCAGGGGAGGAGAGGGGGGGGGGAGTCTGGCAGTTGGGACCCCCTTCGATCTCCAGAACAGGAACATGTGACTGCTGTTCCATTCTAAGGGGAGAACACTCGGTTTTCCATTCTCAGGGAACACTCATTCTGGAAATTGTGGGAGTCCCAGCTGTCAGACACCCCCCCCATATGATAGTTAACCCCTATCTTGAGGATAAAAAATGACTTGGATTCATGGGCAAACCCCTTTAAGAATATTTGTATAAATGAAATGCTAATATTTATGTAAAAATGATATCAATAAATGCAATAATCAATGCACCAAAGGTTAAAAAAAAATTTCACTGGGAATGTGGTGAGGCAAAAATGTTAGGTCTTGAAAGCCACAATTAGCTTCATCCTTAAGATGTTAAGAAATGTTGTCTCATTTTAGGTTTTAAAAATTCCTTTTGGAGAACCTTCAAGAAATTGCAGATTTTACTCCCTTATTCCTTTCTCATGTTATATGCAGCCAGCGTTATAAATATATTCACCAAGCAAGTTTCTTTGGCAGAAAACAGATTGTATGTAGCGTACAGTGACCGCGGCACAGATTGTGTCCTGAACATTGAATGAGACAAATAACAGCAGTGAATGCAATGAATTTTCATCAATGTTGCTGTTACAGCATTTGTTGCAACTCATATAATGAAGCAATTGCTTTCTGTCTGTGTAATGACTTCTCATGCATGCTGAGTTCAGGAAGACACAGTAGCAAAGCCATTATAGCCTCAATAGGGTGACAAGATTATAATAGTCTCTGGAGTCGGCAGTCTTGAAAGAGCTGAGCTGGCATAAACCTTGCAGCTGCTGTCTAGTGCCAAGGAATGATTCCTGAACTGACAGCCTTAGAAAATAGAGGGTGTAGATGCTTTGTCAGTAGATTAGAGAATTGTTTACGGTGTTGCGACACACCTTGCCTAATAAGTTGTAAAATACAGTGTGTGTCAGACGTAATTAATCTTGTAAATTGACATCTGTCATCGGTTCAGACATACGGAGCTGAATAAAAAGCATTTAGGGAGAATTTTTAATCGCCTTTTATTCAACTTATCTTCAGTATCTGTCTTCCAGTCTACAGTATATAATCTATCTATCAATCTATCTTCTACTTGCCATGGTCTTCACAGGACACCTATGTACCTCATGGGGGACACAGCACTACCTATGGGGGACGCCTACCTAATAGGGGGAAACTAAGTCTGGGTTGCCTACCAAATGGGGGAAACTACCTATTGGCGGCACCTATCGAAAGGGGAAACTAACTCCTGGGGAAACCTACCTAATGGGGGAAACTACCCACTGGGGCCACCTACTGAATGGGGAAACTTCAAAACAAATACAAATGCTCTCACACTTCAAATAAAAGAGATTTTATTGTGTTTGTTTAAAAAGCCGTACAGGTACAGTATGTACAGTGTGGAGAGCCAAGGAAATGGGAACAGAAACATGTCAGCACATTTCTGTACGCATTAGCTCTCACTCCTGATCTACAGAGTGTTCTTTTAAATACATAAAGGGGTTCAACATGGTAAAGAAGTAGAGGATATTAAATAAAAAGAACATTTACCACAAGAGGACATATTTTTATGTTAGAGGGGGAAGGTTTATGCAGTAATATGAAGAAGTATTACTTTACTGAGAGAGTTATGGATGTCTAAAATAGCCTTCCTGTAGAAGTAGCAGCTGCAACTACATTGAAGGAGTTTAAAGGGGTGCTCCGGTGGAAAACTATTTTGTTTTACATCAACTGGTGCCAAAAAGTTAAACAGATTTGTACATTACTTCTATTAAAAAATATCGTTCATTCCAGAGCAGAAGAGGTTTGGAATGGGGATTTGTTCCTGCTCTGAACAGTTCCTGACACAGACAGAGGTGTCAGCAGAGAGCACTGTGGTCAGACAGAAAAGAACTATACAACTTTCTCTGGCGCATACAGCAGCTGAAAAGTATTGGAAGTTATTTACAAATCTGTTGAACTTTTTGGCACCAGTTGATTTTTTATTTTTTTTCCACTGGAGTACCCCTCTAAGCATATGTGGTATAGCATAAGGCTATCCTTCATATAAGATAGGGCCTGGAACCATAGTATTAAGGATATTGGGCAGACCAGATAGGCCAAATGATTCTTATATGTTGACACATGCTTTGCAAAGACAAAAAAAATGCACAAAATGCTAAATAAATAGACCCTTACCATATATTATATCCTGAGCATTACAAAAAATAATCTTAGTTGAGTAACACAAAATTAAGTCAGGTCTAGAATGAAGTAAGTGTGGTTGGAGTGTATCTACCAGAAAAATCCAGAAGGATATATGGTTCAATAACTCCCTCCGCCAGTCCCCTCCCATAGATGGTTTGTTCACCTTCTCAATTCCATGGAATCGAAAATGTTCAACGTTTCCTTGGTTCAGCATCTGAAAATGTTTTTAGACATTACAAATATGAATACTCTGCAAATTGTTACTGGCCCTCAGATGCTCCTACATCCATTTTTAAGTTTGCGCTGTGTGCTGCCGATATATGCCATGTTGCACTCAATACAAAAAAACGTATATACAATGTATATGTTTAGTATCACAATTTATAAATGATTTTATGTGATATATTCATTGTTTAATATTAGCTCTGATATAGGGGTTTTTAACAGCAAATTGACACATCTATTAGTGCTGAATTTAAAAAACCCCTATTGTATTAGTAACTGTGCCGCACTGTCTGAATTATGTCTAAGAAGGTTCTGAGATAGAAAACTGGCTAGAGTTGGAAGGTGTTTGGGCACAAAATTACAATAATTCACACAAATAATGAGTTGTACACTATACACAACTGTCCAAGGCTGTTTTTAATTCATATAAATAGGCTGGTTCCCATCTATCCTGAGTCCACTTTGTAGGCCTAGACCTAAGAGAGAGAAGTAAGTATTCTTCCCTACAGGTACACCGTAGTATAGGGACTCATCTGAGTGAGGATGTCTTCTTGTGGTAAGTTACTCCTGATCCCTTCTATTTACTCCAGGCTGCTTAGAGGGTAGAGCTTAGCCAAAGCCTAACTTTTTTTGATATTTTATTGCAGACAAATCAGTGGGGAGAGGCTCCTGCTGCAGCCAGTTGTCTTACAACAAAAACACAAGAATGTTGATAGGAGGTGAGAATTGGCTGCTCTACTCAAAAAAAAAAACTTCTCAGTTTAAGTTCAATTTGAGACAAAGTAGCATTATAGAAACAAAGATAGTAGGAATATTGGGAATCAGTAATCTTTTTGTATATTGTGTGTTTGGTAGCATCATAGAAACAAAGATAGTAGGAATATTGGGAATTAGAAATCTTTTTGTATATTGTGTGTTTAGTGTTCCTTTGAAAGAGAGCCAGACGCCAGTTGTTAAATTCTTTTTGTATGAGGCAGTTACATAGGTTTATTCTATCTTTAGAGTATAAGTAACTACTATATATTAGTTATTTACAACTATCCTATTGAGATCATTCTACTCAATAGCTCACTATCGAGCTATAACTGTAATAAACTCTTACTTATTGAATTAGGGAGGGCCATCTGGGGTAGCTGATCACAGTCATCATTTCTGTAATCACACCTTTAGGGGATTATTGGAATTGTTTCAACAAAAGCAGGCAAATGTCCTAACCTCAAAGACAACACATCAATAATAATAGTGCTGGCCTTGAGCGACCTCTGCATTATTGTCTAAGGAAGAATTAAAATTAATTCCCATGGAGGAGGAATCCACAATGCTGGTTCATCAGAAAGTATGAACCACCCTATACTGGATTGAAGCACATTTGCAAAGATAGATAAAAAATGACACTTGTTAAAGTCAACACTACGAAACTCAATCTCTTCTTATGTGCAGCTGTATGGTCAATATTTTATTTCCTTACATCATTATCATATACTGTGGCAGACTGAACATTTAAGCACAATATGGTTGAAGGGGCCCCACAGCCCATTGATCAGATATAGAAGCCAATAAAGTTTAAAGTGAACCTGTCACAAGTTAAAAAAAAAAGAAAACATTAGACTTATTCTATAACTGGTGCTGATCTTGTCCATGTGCTTAAATCCTGGTTTTTATTATTTTTTGGGGGTTCCTAATTACCTTGTTATGTTGCTCACACTGCATGCAGTTCACTGAGGAGGATAGGGCGTTTCCTTGTTTGCCCTTACATCTCATGTGGGAACCTCCTCCCTAACTCCTCAGAGGTGACAACTGGCTGTTACAGGCCCCTAGCACCTACTGCAGGTTTATTGACAAGCCAGGAGTCTACATAGAGCCCTGCTTATCCTGCCCACAATTCCTGTATTTTGTCTTGGTTCAGTGATCTTGACTGTGGAGGGAACCCTAGTGGTTAGAAGTAGAAAGTATTTTTTTACCCAAGAATGTAAATGTTTTTTTTATGTTTATTACAAATATACAAGGATATTATCTACATTATATCAAAAGCTTGGGTGTGCAGGGTGTGCAAGATTGCTAAAAAAAAAACTAGCACGAAAGGGAATTTATCAAGAAACACATGCCAGTTTTTGGTGTTCATACATCAATGTCATTTGTGTAAAAAATAGCGACTTTTTACCAGTTTTATGTCACTTTTTAAAAGAGGGCGAAGCTTAGCAGAAGGGGAATGACCGATTTTTTTAAATTTACATAATTAATGTAAATTATAACTGAAATGTACACAAATTTCAGGTAACAAGATCAGTGTGTTCCATGTTTACTGTCGCATGTTAGGGTGCCATCCATGGAGGTCTGGCTTTGCAGGGTGGGGATAACGCAGTACAGTCACCTTATCTTCCAACCAGCCTTGACATCAAAGGGGTACCCCAGTACTTTAAAACGTATTCCCTATCTGCAGGATGAACATCTGATTGCTTGTAGTCTGACCACTGGGATCCCCTACAATCTCCAGAATGGGGCCCGTCTCTCCCTCTGCATGGAGTTGCACATCGACACGTGCTCCATGCACTGTTTATGGGAGCACTGGATGTACACTAGTACAACACTCAGGGATCTCCAGGGCTCCTATAGTGCACAGAGTGGGTGCCGACACGTCGTACATGCACAGGGACAGAAGAGATCGCGGAGGTCCCAGCAGTCGGATCCTTAGCAATCAGACAGTTATCCACTATCCTGCAGATGGTACTGGAGTACCCTTTTAAGAAGGATCGGGAAACATTAGAAATCTGCCAATCATATAAAGACTGCAAGTTTTGCTCCAAGCACAACCTCATCTGGTGAGCAGGATTCTGTTATATCTAGATCCTGTGAATCTCCTGTTCTTTTCTATGTTGTAGTGAAGGTTTTTTTTTTTTGGGATATTTACAAAAAATGTATACATGTTGGGAATCAGATAAAATAAATAAATAAAAACCCCTCTACAGTGCTGCCACCACTGTCACTTCAGTGTCCTTCACCAGAAGTGCTGTGATGATGCTGTGTACATCATGCCAAAAGCACTGGTCTCTAATGTATGTTCAGGGCATCACTAGGAACACCCAAGTGGCAGCAGCGCTAAGGTGGCAGAAGGGGGTCAGTATAGTATTTTTTTTTACCCCAGATCTTAGTATGTATATATTCAATAAAAAAAAATTCTGTCCCGGCAGCAGAATATGATTCTGTGACCTGCTGAAAAACTATTGGGATCTTTATAGACTTTCATGGGACAGCTGCCAAATGTATAATTGTGATAGTTTCACAGCAGGTCACAGAATCACAAGCAGCTACGAAATTTAAAGGGGTTATGCACCATAAGGTGATTTTAGTAGGTACCTGGCAGACAGTAATGGACATGCTTAGGAAGGATCTGCACTTGTCTTGGGACTAAATGGCTATGTTGTGAGATTACCATAACACTGTGGCTAGCTTTTTGTGAACAGGTATTTACTGTTTCACTGTTCTTTTTTTTTTACTACAAATCCCACAATTCCATTTCCCTCCCTCCCACACATCAGCCCCCCCCCCACCCATTGAAACATAAATGAGCTGCATCCATTCAAAAGACCTGTGGTTTTAAATCAGGGTGCCTACAGCTGTTGCATAAGTTGCAAATTGATCTCTCTCCCACCAAGCGACCGCTCCACCCATTGAATCAGACTGTCATCAGCTGACTAGTGAGTCTGGTCTTGGCCGCATTGCAACCTGGGAAAATCTGAGAGAACTGTAATTTTGTATGCTGTTAAAAATAAATATTGGGATGAAAATCACAGAAGAATTGTGAGAAAACCTTCACACACAGGTACAGACACTATATTATGAACTGCACTAACTTCACAACCCCTGTAGCATAGTCAAATAAAAAGAATTCCTGGAATACCCCTTTAAGCTCATATCCTGCTGTCGGGACAACCATTAGAGGAGCCCTATAATTCCAGCATTTTGAGCTCAGCATAAGAAAAAAGTGCTCAAATCCCCATAAATTTATCCTAGAAATTCAGTCAGTGCTGAACTTTTCGAGAATTGGTGTTCACATACTTTAAGTCGTAATGAATAAATGTTTCAAAAGAGCTTTACTGAATGTTTTAATTTCCAAAAAGTAAAAAAAAAAAGATACAGGAAAACCCCGAAAGTGGATTTTTTTTATTCCTTTATCTGTGAACATCTGCAGCTTCTAAGGGAACTCCATAGCTTCGCCACCTGTTAGACTATTCTGCAGGACCGGCTTCATGAAACTTTATTCACTTCAAATCCCCTCTGAAATCACAAAGTATCTTCTGGCGCCTTTATATTCCTCCTCCTCCTTATAATAATATGTAGCGAGAAAAACTGTTTGAGATTTCAATTTCTCCCCAGTTGTTCCGTTTCTTTTTAATGAAGAACAGATTTGATGCCTGCAAGATAGACCCTTTAATTTAGAAAAAAATTAACATTTCTCATCCCGTTGTCATTCAGTCTCAATCATTCCCATAAAAACATTTTCCATAGTCACATTGTTACGGCTCATTCTAAAGGCCCCGATTATCTTTACCATTCAGCAGACACCTGCGAAAGATCACACGAATGGCAGCTAGTGCCTAGGAAAAAAAGAGAGGCGCAGACATCCACGAAAACACTGTTACTAATCCTTGTTGACTAATCTTGTTAGTAAGCATTGCATGCCATAATACAGAACAGGTTCTAAGATTTCAGACATGGCAAGCTGCACAGACACATTGCCTTTCTATACCGTTCGCAATGAAAGACGCATTTAATGGTCTGTGATTGTCAGTGTTATACACGGTGGCTGACACCAGTGTGAATAGACTTGAGCATGATAACTGGATTTGTCAATCTGATGTAGCAAGCATTACAAATGGCAGAAGTTCTATTAATTGAGGATGTCAGGAAAGTATTTCCAGTGTTTTCCTCAGCTTTGTTAAAGAAGGTCAATTAAGATCATTTTGCTAATGTATAAATGTACAGCCTTGGAAGAAGACGCATGGAACGAATGGGCTGAAATGCAGTAGTTTAAGCCTCGGCTATTAATTTTACTCATTATATTCCCTTTTGTTGAAACAGTAAATGATAAATACATAAATGCAAATGGAAACTATTGGACTGGGCCTGGAGGAAAATGATTTGCAGTAGTCAGCAAATGGAAAAATCTGTGTTGCTGTGAAAAACTATTTATCTATTTATCTGTTTATTTGTCTATCTATCTAATTATCTAACTATTATCTATCTATCTATATAACTATTAGCTATCTATCTTTATCTATCTATTTATCTATCTCATATCTATCTAATATATATCTCCTATCTAACTATCAATCTATCTATGATCTATCTATCTATCTATATTCTCCTATCTATCTATCTATCTATCTATCTATCTATCTAAAGAATAAGTTGGCCTGCACTATTAATTTCAAACTATTGTAAAAACCTGGCTTGCAGGTGCACCTGCAAGCCAGGTTTTTACAATAGTTTGAAATTCATAGTGCTGGCCAACTTATTCTTTGGTTATATTACACATACGGGGGAGTGGCTACCTCCATGTTGGCTCCTGCACCCCACCCACCTCTATTAGGTGTATATTAGGTGCCTTGGATGTTTCAGACCTTGCATGCCTGCTGTACTGTTCACACAGAGGCATATTCACAGCGCAGGGTCCGTCCCAGAATGAGGTCACCTTACCGTGGTGGGACGGCCCACGCTATTTGGCGCCAAATTTGCAAGCTAAGTACCTCATAATTTCATAGTTTCATATCTTCATTTATTGCAGTACAGCTTTATTGCTTTTCATGTTCTATCTATATACTCATGTTGTATCTATATACTCATGTTTCATCTATATCTTTGTGCTAGCAGTGTGCTGCTGTATTCTCCTGTTGCTATCTATCTATCTATCTATCTCATATATATCTATCTATCTACTATCTATCTATCTATCTATCTATCTATCTATCATATGTATGGTTCTATTGAAAGGTCGCCACAGCATTCTGATGTTGAGTTAAGCCACACTTTAACAGCTATCTGGATGTGCTACTGCAATCTTTTATGCAGATATTACAGAGGCTGTTAGGACCAAGCCTTTCCATAGCTGGCACACTATCTGGACTTTTTTGGTTGTGCTACTCCTCTTCGTTTTTTTTTTTTTTTTAAATCTATCTATCTCAAAAAAATCCCAGGAGAGCAGCACAACTTTAAATGAAAAAAAGCAAGGTGGTGCATGCTGGATGTGGACCTTGGTAAATGGCTCATAACTTTATATCAAACAAGAAACCAGCAGCACACAAAATAGTAGTGCAAAAATCAGCTGGAGGTTTATTGCATCATCCCAGTACAAAGAAGCGACATTTCTGCGACCTCTCGTCGCCATTTTCAAGCTCATCTATCTATCTATCTATCCCTATATCTATCCTATCTTTATTATTACATTATTTAGTGACTATATCAACTAATCACTAAATCTTGTTACCGTTCTAATATAAATTTAAGCAAGTTATTGAATCTCACATGAGGACTCCTTGGTGATACATTTCGTTAAAGAATTGTGGTGAAATTGTTTTAGTCATGTCTTCTGTGATGATGTTTTTATGATGATCGTTATAATGACCTGGGAGAAGAGGAACTTGTAGGCACACATGCCGGCACATGGCACATTGCCCAAGACTTGTTCACAGAACCAGTAAAACAAACAAGAGGCTGAAAGCCTGGAAGCTCTTGGGCGAGTGGCAATGCAGCTGCTACGCCAAATACAAGATACAAGTAAGAACTCAATAATAACATTCCTGCTACCTACCGCAATCTGTATTTTCTTCCAAAGTAGAGCAAAGCATAGAAATTACAAAGCAATATGTTCCAGGTGTTGGACTAAAGGAGGCGTGTCCTGTTGTAAGCCAGTAATTACAATCTGCTGTGAGATCTATCAGTAAGACACTTGGCTCATATATTTAAGAAATCTTCTAGTTTAGATGAGTAGTTTACAGTCTTGTCTGCCAAATACTAAAGTGGTGCAGGTTACATCTCCAAACCTCACCATCTGCACTACCTTGGTGGATGATTACTCTCACTGGAGTCCTTCCAAACAGGACATTTTCTTAGAAGGAAAAACTATCTTACAGACATTTTTGAACATCTTAAACCTTAAGATCATGGTTAGTGCTCAGGCCCTCTACACCACTACATATTCTATTTCTTAGCCCATATGCAACCTTATTTTCGATCAAGAAAGATTTACGTGTTCAAACCCAAAGCACACAAAACGTAGGTTTTAATGATATCGGTTGTGAATACTTTCCAGGTTTTACCTAATCTCCCATTAAAAATAGTGTGGAGGCACTATCAGCCGTCCTGCCTCCATGGGGTGGTCATTCATCATGGTACCCCTAAAATCCAATGTATAAAACACCTAATGTCATTGTGACTGATTGTTCACATTCCCCTTGATGATCCTATTCATCTGGATTCAACTTCACAATATTAGTTGACAGTAATACTCACTGGCCCTCATTTACTATTGCAAACCCGACATGTGTTGTCGGGTTGTGCGCCAGATTCTGTCTGCACCAGATTTTGCACCAGAAAGGAAAAACCCCCGACTAACTCTCCATTTTGCTAAGAAAACCTGAAAAAGGGGTGTGACCATCAAGAGAGGGGCGTGGTCTCCAAAAAGGGGTGTGGTCTTGACATTTTCACAAAAGTCCAACATATTTACTAAGGTTTCCACATAAAATGTGATGGATTTGAGCTGAGGAAAACCCTCCAGATCAGAACATGTGTAAGAAAAGCTAAGTGTAGGGAAAGTGGAAAATGTAGGAAAACCTTAGTAAATACCATGGAAAATAAATTGTAGGGAATTAAAACCCACAAAGAAACCTACACTCCACTCTTAATAAATAAGGGCCACTATATCTATTTCCACTGAAGTCTTTTCTACTATTCATCTTGGCTGCTACAAACATGTTGTGTCCCAGAGCACGATTTTGTGGCAGGGCTGCAGATGGTTCCTGGCCACTAAAGAAGTACCTGAGTATTTGTTTACATGCAGAATTTAAGCATTTTCTATTGCCATGCACTTTTTATTAATTGTACTAATATTCCTGATGGGCTGCAAAAGGGTTACTATACACACACACACACACACACACACACACACACTACACTAAGCTTCTAGAAATTAGGCTACAATGCTAGAAAACCAGGCCCGGTGAACTCGATCTTGCACAGAACTTTGAGGTGGGATTGGCTTCCAAGCATTAGAACTTTGCCAGGTTTAGCTCATGTGAGCTATTATTAGCAGAATGGATGAGGAACATATGGCATTTTTGCATCTGAACAAATGGAGGAAGTACTAGGAAAACAGAGATTAGGTCAGGATAGCCCAGCATACCTTCCAGCTAGCAGCAAGATCACATGACCGCAGGTTATCCAAACATTGCTTGCATTATGGAACATACAGCTCCTAGGTCAAGCACTAGGGGTGGGTTTAAGAGGCTGATATTAACCTATGCACTGCATTGCGGCCCACTTCTTGGAGAGAAAGAGAGAGCACAGAGGATTGATTCACACATTGATCCCAAAAAGCCTTCACAAATTCAATAGAAAGTAAGCTGAGCAAAGCATATAGCCGTGGGCTGACCTCAGACAGTGACTTGTCACCTGCATTACTGTGTCCACCTGGTACATTTCAAATCCCACCAGTGTCACTGCAGAACAATATCATTACAATACAAAGAAAGCTGAGCAAAGCAGTGGGCTGACCTGTATTTTAACATAAATACACATAAAAAGTATTTAGAAGTGAAAGTAATCTAGACATCAAAGACCAAGTTATCTGCATTTTCTAGATTAATCAAACATATAGCATTTCTGTCTAGGTTTAACATAAATATGCATTAAAAGCATTGAGAATGAATGCAGAATAGGCATCTAAGGCCAAGTCACATGTATATTGTGAGATTAATCAAACATATAGTAATATGCATTAAAAGTGTTAAAGTAAACGTGGAATCAGCATTTTAGGCCAAGTTGCCTCTATTTTCTGGGATAAACCCGTTAAAAACTTTTTTTTTTTTAAATCAACTGGTGCCAGAAAGTTAAACAGATTTGTAAATTACTTCTATTAAAAAATATTAATCCTTCGAGTACTTTTTAGGGGCTGTATACTAAAGGGAAATCCAAAAAAGAAATGCATTTCCTCTGATGTCACGAACACAGTGCTCTCTGCTGACCTCTGCTGTCCATTTCAGGAACTATCCAGAGCAGAAGAAAATCCCCATAGCAAACATTTGCTGCTCTGGACAGTTCCTAAAATGCACAGCAGAGGTCAGCAGAGAGCACTGTGGTCAGGACATCAGAGAACTCTATAAAGATAAGCATTTCCTCTGTAGTGTACGGCCCCTAAAAAGTACTGGAAGGATTAAGATTTTTTAATAGAAGTAATTTACAAATCTGTTTAACTTTCCACGGGAGTACCCTGTTTAACTTTCCATGGGAGTACCCCTTTAAGGACACAGCCCATTATGACCTTAACACCTTAAGGACGCAGAAAATTTTATTTTTACATTTTCATTTTTCCTCCTCGCCTTCAAAAAATCATAACTCTTTTATATTTTCATCCACAGACTAGTATGAGGGCTTTTTTTTTTGCACGATTGTAATGCATCACTCACTTTACCATAAAATGTATGCTGCAACCAAAAAAATACTATTTATGTGGGGAAATTAAAAAGAAAACCGCAATTTTGCTAATTTTGGAAGGTTTCGTTTTTACGTCGTACAATTTATGGTAAAAGTGACATGTCTTCTTTATTCTTTGGGTCAATACGATTAAAATGATACCTGTGATAACATACTTTTCTATTACTGTTGCACTTACATAGTTACATAGTTAGTATGGTTGAAAAAAGACATACGTCCATCAAGTCCAACCAGGGAGTTGAAGGGAAGGGTGTAAGGGGATAAGGGAAAGGGATGTAGTTTTATAATTCTGCATAAGCATTAATGTTATTTTGTTCCAGGAATGTATCTAACCCTGTTTTAAAGCTGTTAATTGTTCCTGCTGTGACCAGTTCCTGAGGTAGACCGTTCCATAAATTCACAGTCCTCACGGTAAAGAAGGCGTGTCGCCCCTTTAGACTAAACCCTTTCTTCTCCAGACGGAGGGAGTGCCCCCTCGTCCTTCGGGGGGGTTTAACCTGGAACAGTTTTTCTCCATATTTTTTGTATGGGCCATTTATATACTTATATACGTTTATCATATCCACCCCTTAAACGTCTCTTCTCAAGACTAAACAATTGTAACTCCTTTAATCGCTCCTCATAGCTAAGATGTTCCATGCCCCATATTAGTTTAGTCGCGCGTCTCTGCACCCTTTCCAGCTCCACAGTGTCCCTTTTATGGACAGGTGCCCAAAACAGAACAGCATATTCCAGGTGAGGCCGTACCAATGCTTTATAAAGGGGGAGTATTATGTCCCTGTCCCTTGAGTCCATGCCTCTTTTGATACATGACAATATCCTGCCGGCTTTGGAAGCAGCAGCCTGACATTGCATGCTATTCTGTAGTCTGTGATCTACAAGTACACCCAGATCCTTCTCTACCAGTGACTCTGCCAGTTTAATCCCCCCTAAGACATACGACGCATGCAGGTTATTAGTACCCAGATGCATAACTTTACATTTATCCACATTGAACCTCATTTGCCAAGTGGATGCCCAGACACTTAGTCTATCCAAGTCATCTTGTAACTTATGCACATCCTCTATAGACTGTACCATGCTACAAAGCTTGGTGTCATCTGCAAAGATAGAAACAGAGCTGTTAATACCATCCTCTATATCATTGATAAATAAATTAAACAGCAGCGGGCCCAGTACTGAACCTTGGGGTACACCACTAATTACAGGGGACCAATCAGAGTACAAATCATTGACCACCACTCTCTGGGTACGATCCATGAGCCAGTGTTCAATCCAGTTACAAACTAAAGTTTCCAAGCCCAAGGACCTTAACTTACCTGTCAGACGTCTGTGAGGGACAGTATCAAACGCTTTGGCAAAATCCAGAAACACTATATCCACAGCCATTCCTCTGTCAAGGCTTCTACTCACCTCTTCATAAAAGCAAATTAGATTGGTTTGACAACTTCTATCCTTAGTAAACCCATGCTGGTTATCACTTAAAATATTATTATCCCCTATGTATTCCTGTATGTAATCCCTTATAAGTCCTTCAAACAATTTACCCACAATGCACGTTAGACTTACCGGTCTATAATTGCCTGGCGAAGACCTAGAGCCCTTCTTGAAGATTGGTACCACATTCGCCTTGCGCCAGTCCCTTGGCACAATACCAGACACCAGAGAATCTCTAAATATCATGAACAAGGGTACAGATATTACTGAACTTACCTCTCTAAGAACTCTTGGGTGTAGTCCATCCGGCCCTGGAGATTTGCTTACATTTACTTTACTTAACTTACCTTGTACCATCTCTACATTAAGCCAGTTCAATACATTATATGATGTGTTACCAGCACTGACCTGGCCAATGTCAGCTCCTTCTTCCATAGTATATACAGAACTAAAGAAGTAGTTCCGCCTTCTCTTGATCGCCCTTGACAACCTCCCCATTATCATTATTAAGGGGTCCTACATGCTCTGTCCTTGGTTTTTTGGTATTTATATATCTAAAAAAATATTTAGGATTAGTTTTGCTTTCTTTGGCCAGCTGTCTCTCGTTTTGAATTTTTGCTGTTTTTATTACATTTTTACAGATTTTATTAAGCTCCTTGTACTGTGTAAATGTTATAGCTGACCCATCAGATTTGAATTTTTTGAAGGCTATTTTTTTGTTGTTTATTGCTCTTTTAACATCATGTGTCAGCCATGTAGGATTTAGTTTTAATCGTTTATATTTGTTCCCCTTTGGTATATATTTAGCTGTATAGTTATTTAGAGTTGATTTAAAGATGTCCCATTTACCTTCTGTATCAGTATTTGAGGACACCTCCCCCCAGTCTATGCCCTGTAGTGCAGCTCTCAGCCCAGGGAAATTTGCCTTTTTAAAGTTATATGTTTTTGCTTTCCCCGTCTGTCTTTGTTTTCTACATTTTAAGTCAAAAGTAACTATATTGTGGTCGCTATTACCAAGGTTTTCCCGCACAGTTACATTACCAATCAGCTCTGCGTTTTTGGAAATGATCAGATCCAACAAGGCATCACTTCTTGTTGGGTCCTCCACAAACTGGCCCATAAAATTATCCTGCAATAAATTTAGGAATTTTCTCCCCTTTGTAGTTTTAGCCAGCCCCCGGCCCCAATCTATATCTGGATAGTTAAAATTTCCCATTATTACCACTGTACCTGCCCGGGCGGCCCTCTCTATTTGTTTATACAGCCAACCTTCTATCTCTTCAGTGATATTAGGGGGTCTGTAGATTACACCAAATATTATTTTTTCAGTATTTCCCTCCTTTTGTAATTCTACCTCAGTGATTCCACCTCCTCAGAATCATCACACACTATGGCATCGTTCACACTGACTTTCATACCACTTCTTACATACAGACAGACTCAATCACCTTTTCTGTTCATTCTATCTTTGCAAAACAATGTAAACCCCTGCATGCGAGGAGTCCAGCCATGTCTCAGTGACCCCAACTATATCAATATGTTCCTCCAGTATTAAGGCCTCAAGCTCCCCCATTTTATTTGCTAGGCTTCTGGCATTTGTGAACATACACTTTACATTTCCATTAAGTTTTACACATATAGTCTCACTAATGGGATTTTCAGAGTTATTGGGGTTAATGTTATTTTTTGAGTTATAAGGGCTAATTGTACTATTTAAGTTATTGGGGCTAATGGGATTTTTTGAGTTATTGGGTCTAACGTTGTTATTTAAGTTATTGGGGCTAATGGGATTTTTTGCGTTATTGCGTCTAACGTTGTTATTTAAGTTATTGGGGCTAACGGTATTTTTTTTAGTTAATGGGGCTTATTGTAGTTATTGAGTTATTGGGGCTAATGGAATTTTTTGAATTATTGGGATTACAATTTTTCGGGCTGCATTTATTTTTACAGCTGGTTTGTAACGCATGAATCTCCTTATCCACTGCTCTTAACCTCCCCCCACAGGACTCCTCTCCACCCACCATTATGTTCTGACCCCTCTCTAACCTATCAATCCCACTGTCTGCTTTCTTTGCTTTATTATCCTCCCCCCACTCACCTAGTTTAAATACTCAGTCACCCCTTCCAGGATTCTCTCCCCAAGGACAGCAGACCCCCTTTCATTCAGGTGCAAATTATCCGTAGAATAGAGTTTGTACCCCAATGAAAAGTCAGCCCAGTGCTCTAAAAAACCAAACCCTTCCCCCTCACACCACGACTTAAGCCATGCATTTAACTCCCTAAGCTCCCGCTGTCTTTCCTGCGATGCGCATGGCACAGAAAGTATTCCAGAGAACACAACCTTAGAGGTCCTTACCTTCAGCTTGGCACCTAGTTCCTTGTAATTATTCTTCAAGGACCTCCACCTACCATGTATTCTGTCGTTGGTTCCCACATGGACCACGACAGCTGGGTCATCCCCAGCCCCCCCTAGTAATTTGTCCACCCTTTCCACCACATGCCGAACCCTGGCACCAGGGAGACAGCAAACCATTCGGTTGAGGTGGTCTTGGCGACAAATTATTCTATCCGTCTTCCTGATTATAGAATCCCCTACCACAACTAACTGTCTTGGCCTACCTGCGTTACCATCCCCCACACTACTAGTTGAGCTGTTCCCTCGGCTGTTAGGGAGACCAGTATCCACTAGGGTTGCCATCTCTGATACTGAGGCCCTCGCATCATCGCCCAACTTGGCAATTTTACTTGGGAGATCAGAAGCAGAAGTGACCTTCCTTTTCCTTGCCCCTTTTCCAGTCCCTCTAACTATATTAACCCAGCTCCCTACTTGGGCCTCCTGGCTAGTTTCTCCAACCTCCATTTCTACCCCACTAACTGCTTGCTCTGTAAGCAGTGTGCTCCCTTCAAGATTGTCAATGGCCCTCAATGTTGCATTTTGCTCCTCTAGATCTCTAATACGAGCTTCCAGGTGGGCAACATGCTCACATTTGTCACAGCGGTATTCACCCTGAAGCTGCTGCTCCAGAGATGTATACATGTGGCACAATGTGCACTGAAGAAAACCTCCAATCCTGCTGTCCATATCCTTGGTGACAAACAGCTGTTATTAACGATTAAGAAAAACTACTTTTATCAAGGGAGTGTAATACTTACAGTTACAGTGGGTCCTGCTTACAACTCCTGCTTTTTAAACTTCTGTGTATAAAACTTCTCAGATGTAACACTTAATAATACAACACTTTAGAATACAGACCCAGCTTCAGTGAGACTCAGTCAGAGCAGGAAAAAAATCACAAACTTTTTAACCAAATTAGTACGTTTAAGATTCCCCTATTTTGAAGACCTATAACTTTTTCATTTTTCCGTATAAGCGGCGGTATGAGGGCTAATTTTTGCGCCATGATCTGTACTTTTTATGGATACCATATTTACTTATATTAAACTTTTAATACATTTTTTATTAATTTTTTTTGGAATAAAATGTTATAAAAAAGCAGCTATTTTGGACTTTTTTCTTTTTTACGTTCACGCCGTTCACCATACGGTATCATTAACATTTTATTTTTATAGTTCAGATATTTACGCACGCGGCGATACCAAATATGTATATAAAATATTTTTTTAACACTTTTTGGGGGTGAAATAGGGAAAATGGGGCAATTTACGTTTAGATTGGGGGAGGGGGTTTTTCACATATTTTTACTTATTTTTTTTTACTTTTTTTACTTTTATTTTCACACTTTAATAGTCCCCATAGGGGACTATTTAAAGCAATCACTCAATTGCTAATCCTGTTCAGTTCTATGAATAGGACATAGCACTGATCAGGGCTATTGGTCATCTTCTGGTCTAGTCTGCTGGAAGGCAGATCAGAGCAGAAGACTCCCGGAAGACAGCGGAGGCAGGTGAGGGGACCTCCGGCTGCCATGCTGGATGATCGGATCGCCGCGGCAGCGCTGCGGGCAATCCGATCATCCAATTATGTGACCCCGATGCTGCAGATGCCGTGATTGGTATTGATCACAGCATCTGAGGGGTTAATGGCGGACATCTGCGGGATCGCAGATGTCCGCCATTACCGGCGGGTCCCTGGCTGCGATCAACAGCCAGGACCTGCCGCGAATGATCCGGGCATCGCTCCGATGCCCGCGGTTATGCTTAGGACATAAATGTATGTCCTGGTGCGTTAAGTACCGCATCACCAGGACGTACATTTACGTCCTTCGTCGTTAAGGGGTTAAAGGGGTTATCCAGGAGAAAACTTTTTTTTATATATATAAACTGGCTCCAGAAAGTTAAACAGATTTGTAAATTACTTCTATAAAAAAAATCTTAATCCTTTCAGTACATATGAGCTTCTGAAGTTAAGGTTGTTCTTTTCTGTCTAAGTGCTCTCTGATGACACGTGTCTCGGGGACCACCCAGTTTAGAAGCAAATTCCCATAGCAAACCTCTTCTAAACTGGGCGGTTCCCGAGACACGTGTCATCAGAGAGCACTTAGACAGAAAAGAACAACCTTAACTTCAGCAGCTCATAAATACTGAAAGGATTAAGATTTTTTAATAGAAGTAATTTACAAATCTGTTTAACTTTCTGGAGCCAGTTGATATATAAAAAAAAGTTTTTTCCTGGAATACCCCTTTAAGGACCAGAGCATTTTTTGCACATCTGACCACTGTTACTTTAAGCATTAATAACTCTGGGATGATTTTACTTATGAATTTGATTCCGAGATAGTTTTTTTTGTGATATTTTCTGCTTTATGTTAGTTGTAAATTTTCGTAGATACTTGCATCATTTTGCATTTTTCTAAATTTGAAGCTCTCTGCTTGTAAGGAAAATGTACATTCCAAATAAATGTAATATTGATTCACATATACAATATATCTAATTTATGTTTGCATCATAAAGTTGACATGTTTTTACTTTGTTAAGACATTAGAGGGCTTCAAAGTATAGCAGCAATTTCCACGAAAATTTCAAAATCAGAATTTTTTAGGGACCAGTTCAGTTTTGAAGTGAATTTGAGGGTCTTTATGTTGTAAATATCCCATAATGGACCCCATTATGAAAAATGCACCCCTCAACCTCAAAGTATACAAAATGACTTTCAGAATGTTTGTTAACCCTTTAGGTGTTTCACAAGATAGAGGGTGAAAATTCAAGACCTTCATTTTTTACACTAACATGTTCTTGTAGACCCATATTTTTCATTTCTACAAGGGGTAATAGGAGAAAAAGCCACCAAAACGTGAAACCTAATTTCTCTTGAGTAAGGAAATACCTCATATGGGGATGTAAAGTGTTCTGCGAGCACACTACAGGGATCAGAAGAGAAGGAGCGACAATGGGATTTTGGAGAGCGAATTCTGCTGAAATTGTTTTGGGGGTCGGGGGGGGGGGGGGCATGTTGCATGTAGGATGCCCCCATGGTGCAAGAACAGCAAAAAAAAAAAAAAAAAAAAAAACACATGGCACACTATTTGGGAAACTAAACCACTCAAGGAATGTAACAAGGGGTATAGTGAGCCTTAACACCCTACAGGTGATTGACAAACTTTTGTTACAGTGAGACGTGAAAATTAAAAATTATTTTTTTTCACTAAAATGCTGGTGTTACCCCAAATTTTTCTTTTTCACTAGGGGTAATAAGAGAAATGCCCCCAAAATTTGTAACTCCATTTATTCTTAGTATGGAAATACCCTATATGTGGATGGTAAGTGCTCTGCGGGCGCACTTACAGGGCTCAGAAGAGAAGGAGCACCATTGGGTTTTTGGAGAGAGCCCCCATGCTACCAGAACAGTGGACCTCTGGGACCACTGTTCAAAAAATCTGTCAGACACCTGTGGGGTATAAATGCTCACTGCACCCCTTGTTATGTTCCGTGAGGGCTGTAGTTTCCAAATTGGGGTCACATGTGGGGGGGGGGGTCCACTGTCCTGGCAGCATGGGGGCTTTGTAGATGCACATGGCCTTCAATTTCAGCCAAATTTACTTTCCAAAAAAACAAACTGCTCCTTCTCTTCTGAGCATTGTAGTTTTCCCACAAAGCACTTAATATCCACATATGGGGTATTTCCTTACTCAGAAGAAATGGTGTTACAAATTTTGGGGGGCTTTTTTCATATTACCCTTTGTGAAAAAGAACAATTTTGGGAACACCATCATTTTAGTTAAATTTTCACGTCCAACTTTAACGAAAATTCGTCAAACACCTGTGGGGTGTTAAAGTGGTATTCCAGGATTTTTTTTTATTTGACTATGCTACAGGGGCTGTAAAGTTATTGTAGTTCATAATATAGTGTCTGTACCTGTGTGTGACGGTTTTCTCACAATTCTTCTGTGATTTTCACTACAATATTTATTTTTAACAGCATACAAAATGACTGTTGTCTCGGATTTTTCCCAGGTTGCAATGCGGCCGAGACCTGACTCACTAGTCAGCTGATGACAGGGAGCCTGTCTGCTTTAATGGGTGGAGCGATCGCTTGGTGGGAGAGAGATCAATCTGCAACTAATGCAAAAGCGGTAGGCACCCTGATTGAAAACCACAGGTCTTTTGTTTCAATGGGTGAGGTGGCTGATTTGTGGGAGGGAGGAAAATGGAATTGTGGGATTTGTAGTCAAAAAAAGAAAAGTCAAACAGGAAATACAAGTTCACAAAAAGCTAGCCACAGTGTTATGGTAATCTCACAACATAGCCATTTAGCCCCAAGACAAGCGTAGATCCTTCCTAATCATGTCCATTACTGCCTGCCAGGTACATACTAAAATCACCTAATGGTGGATAACCCCTTTAAGGCTCACTATACACCTTGTTACATTCTGTGAGGGGTGTAGTTTCCAAAATGGGGTCACATGTGGATGTTTTTTTTTTTTGGCGTTTATGTCAGAACTGCTGTAACCAGCAGCCACCCCTGTGCAAATCACCAATTTAGGCCTTAAATGTACATAGTGCGCTCTCACTCCTGAGCCTTGTTGGGCACCCTCAGAGCCCTTTACGCCCACATATGGGGTATTTCCATACTCAGGAGAAATTGCATTACAAATTTTGGGGTTTTGGCTTTTTTTCCTTTTACCTCTTGTAAAAATGAAAAGTATGGGGCAACACCAGCATGTTAGTGTAAACTATTAAATTTTTTTTAAATTAACATGCTGGTGTAGACCCCAACTTTACCTTTTCCTAAGGGGTAAAAGGAGAAAAAGGCCCCCAAAATTTGTAGCACAATTTCTCCCGAGTATGGAAATACCCCTTATGTGGCCCCAAACGCTTGCCTTGAAATATGACAGGGCTCAGGTGCGAGAGAGCGCCATGTGCATTTGAGGCCTAAATTAGGGAATTTCATAGTGACTGACTTGGATGCATGGTGCCTCCTCCATCAAAATACCCTACGGCAGTGTTCCCCAAACAGGGTGCCTCCAGCTGTTGCAAAACTCCCAGCATGCCTGGACAGTATACTGGCAATACTGGGAGTTGTTTTGCAACAGCTGGAGGCACCGTTTTGGAAACAGTGCCATACGAGACGTTTTTAACTTTTATGGGAGAGATCAGTGTAAGGGGGTGTATAAGTAGTGTTTTACCCTCTATTTTGTGTAGTGTAGTGTAGTGCGAGAACAGGGGGGAGAACAGTTTGGAGACCACTGTGTACTGCCCAGGCATGCCGGGAGTTGTAGTTCGGCAACATCTGAATGGCCGGATGTTGCAGAACTACAATGACCAGCATGCCTGGCTGTCTGGGCATGCTTTGAATTGTAGTTTTGCAACATCTGGAGGGCTACAGTATGGACACAACTAAAAAGTAGTCTCCAAACTGTGCCCTTTCAGATGTAGCAAAACTACAACTCCATGCATGCCGAGACTGCCCAGGCATGCTGGGAGTTGTAGTTCTGCAACATTTGAAGGGCCAGATGTTACAAAACTACATCTCCAAGCATGCCTGGACTGTCTGGGCATGCTGAGAGTTGTAGTGGCCCTCCAGATGTTGCAAAACTACCGCTGCCTGCCTCAATCACTGGTCTCCTGCCGCAATCGCCGGTCCCCCCTCACTCCGGCCCCCTGGCCTCCAGGAGTGGGGGGTGGGAGGGGGTTTAAAGTTGAAATCCCCACTCTGACTGCCCCTGGAAGTCTGGACAGTGCAGGGATTTCAACTTTAAACCCGCCCCCCCACCCCTGGAGGAGGTTGCACCCCTGCCACCTCACTTCTAGCCTTCAGGATGGTCGGATCTGTCTCTGACAGCCCCGATCATCCCTATTTTCAGAGAACTGATCAGTCCGGAAAAGCCGCAATTCCGTTCTGATCACCACCCCATGCGCAGCGGGGAACAGAAACGTCCAGAGCGTACATTTATGCCCTGTGTCCTTAAGTACCAGGACATCAGGGCGTACCTGTACACCCTGTGTCCTGAAGAAGTTAATCAAACATATAGTATTTCAACCTGGGTTTAAAAGTGTTTATAGTGAACGTGGAATACGCATTTTAGGTCATGTTACCTGCTATACATTCCAATGTATAGCTTTTCTACTGAGGTTTAGGATCAATACGCAAACCGGGAATACGCATTTAAGGCCAAGTTACATGTATTTTCTAGGTTTAACTGACCATAACTACACATTAAAAGCATATAAAGTGAATGTGGAATAAGCATTTTATTTTTATAAGCTAGTATACCGGCTTAAAGAAGTGCTGAAACAGTCTGTCCAGGTCCCACTCCACCCGCCTCCACCCCTCATCAGCCTGTTATGCCTGATACGGTGAAATAAAGAATTACCTCTGGATGGTGAGTGCAGACTCTGTTTTCTTCGTTACCACTATATGGTACACAAAGGCTATGGTCCAAAGGAGAGATTATGGGTTCCGCCAAATCCATCCATGCTGACACCCTTATTAAGAGGTTCAATAACTCTCATCCAGACAATTCCTCTGTAATGTTTATAATGTTTATAATAATAGTGTATTTTTGTATTGTTTACTAAAATATTAATCTTTTTTATATATTTATTAACATTTTATTAACTTTTATTTCCTTTTTACATTTTCTTTAGTCATAGTAAGGGACCTAAATATGAGATTGCTTGATTGCTTCCATAAGACACTGCAGTGTTTTTGTATTGCAGTGTGTTATAATGCCAGCATAACAAAGACAGTGGGGGGAATTTATCATTAGTGGTAGAAACTTTTTCTTTTCTATATGTAGTGCAAAATTTTGTCCAGTGAGTTATTTTGCGTCTTTTTGGTGCGTCTTTTTTGATAGCACAAAAAGCAAGTACATTTTTTTTCCAACGTACGTTTCGGTACGCAACCTTCGTCTGGGAGTGGCTCTATCCCAGTCCGACTGTATATTTATATTCAGGAACATCAATCAGATTGTATTGTAAGACTAATAATATAATCCTCACCTGTGGCTGATGCAGACGAAGGTTGCGTACCGAAACGTACTTTGGAGTGGTGCTGTCCCGGTCTCTGCTAATTGCTGCTGTACTCTGGTATATCTTTATACTGATTTGTATCCCTGCAATGTTATGTTTGTTTACGTGCACACTGCACTTTATTTGGTATGCAATATTTTTGTTCTCATTGTGAGATTTATATATACATTCTTTACATGCTGCTAAACACTTTGTCTGTGCAAATTTGTGTGCAAGATTATTGTACTATTTCTATTTCATTGTGGTGGACCCAGTAATATATACACTATATATACCCCAGCCTTTATCGCAGAGCTGGTGACACCACCTTTTAGCCTCATTCCTCTTTGAATAATAGCACTTTTAATTAATATTTTTTATGTACTTACATTCTACGGAATTAATAAAATCATGTATGTTTTATAAGTGACTCCGTTTTCTCTTTCTTGTTATTTGCTATTTATGTTTGGAGTTCACACACTTGTAGCCAATACTAGTACCTGGGTCAGTCGATAGTGCTTGGTCACTTATGTACTGAATAGATACAATTTTTCTTTCCCAGGTCATAGTTGTCCGTTTGTGTACACTTTTTCTGTATAGGTATACTTGTTTTCTTTTACTATGATGCATCTCTAACAACTAAGCATACAATATGACTAGCTTGATCCTAGTGGTATAGGTCACAGCAAAAAGTATGCAGACTCCCAATTTCAAAAAGGCTGTGGTCTTTATTTAGGTCATCAGCAGTGCAACGTTTCGGCTATAGTGTAGCCTTTGTCAAGCATGAATACAGAGTGAATAAAGTGCATATATATAGATCTCAAAAACAATCTGATTGGTACAACATCAGGTGCATATGTTCACAATTAGACATAGTTACCACCCATAGAGTTTTTCATTGGTTAATAAAAACATGTGACCATGTTGTCATGGTAATCAACAAGTAAACAAATGTAAAAAGTGTTATAGGCATATACAAAGTGCATATTCTCATGTTCCCTTAAAAGTGCTGGGCTCAGATGAAACTAACCAAAATATGGATGCTGACCTATATCCCCGATCCTGCCAAACAGCATCTTATTGTGTACCAGCCTCTCTAGCATGTGAACTCCGTTTGTACACAAACCTATTGCGCCTGCGTGTGTCCCTGTGCACCACTCCTCCTTTGTTTGATTGGCTACATGCTGCCCTTACCCTTATCAATCTAGTTTTCACTATTGCGCATGCGCCGGATCGCTGCGCTAGCGCATTGCTATCTGGTTCTCCGTCCGTGCGTGTCAATCATAGAACTCCGCTGCAGACAACGGAAAAGTTGTGCGCAGGCGTGGGAGCCGACAGACGAGGGCTGGGAAAATCCATCACCCGTCTGCGATCCTCGCGGCCGCGCACTAAATCTGAAATATGAATGCTAATAATAAATGGGGGAAGGTGCATGTGCATAAAATATAATTTAATGTCATAACTATGCTTACATGAGGCTGGTGGACCAACAAGGCGCTGTTTGTATATCAATACCTACTACAAGTATATTTTATTTACATAGGAGTTTATTAATGTTAATCCACATACAAAGCAGTCATTTATTATAGGGGTTAGGTCAATGCATCCAGGAGTCCATCATCTGAGCCATAAAGTGAAATAGTGACGAGTATCTAAAAACAAATAGAAAAACAGAGTACCATTATAAAATTGTAATAATCCCACTGAGCAGGTATAGAATAGAAGAGAAAGAAGCAGAGGAATAAAGAAAAAAAAGGAAAAAGAAAAAGAGGGTAAAAAGGGGAAAGAAAAGGGGGGAAAAAGGAAGCAAAAACGGGGGACAAAGGAAAAAAGGGGACAAAAAGGAAAGAGAAAAAGGGGGGGGGGAAGGGGGGAGGGAGGGGAGGGGAAGGAGGGAGGGGAGGGGAAGGAGGGAGGAGAAAGGGAAAAGAGAAAAAGGAACGAAAAAAAGGAAAAAAAAGAGAGAAAAGACAAAAAAGGGGGGGGGGGAAGGAAAGGGGGGAAGGGAAAGAGGGAAAAAGGGGGGGGGAAAGGAGGGAGGGGAGAGGAAAAATATTAAAAATTGGAAAAATAGAGTGTGGAAAATTAAAACTAAACTCAAAAAACAAAAGAAAAAAAGGAGAAGAAAAAAGAAGACAATAAAGAAAAAAAATATAATGATGAATACAGCAAAATCCATAAAAAAGGGAATAAGCAGTCCAAAATATATAATTACATACACGGTTTCAGATTAAAGTCTACATTCAATCCTCTTGGATACAATGTCCCCAACCTGTGAATCCATCTGAGTTCTTTTTGTCTTAATACTTTTTCTCTAATACCTCCTAACCTCATCGGGGGCACATGATCTATTACCCTGAATCTAAGTTGGCTTATATTGTGCCCGGCTTCAAGAAAGTGTTTGGGTAATGGTAAGTCAGTTTTATGAGTCCTAATGGATGATTTATGTCCATTCAGCCTAATTCTCATTTCATTAGTAGTCTCACCCACATAATACAGGCCGCAAGGGCACTGTATCATGTAGATGACAAAACTGGAACGGCAAGTATATCTTCCGTTACTCCTAATTGGCTGACCTGTATGTGGGTGGCTAAAGGTATCGCCCTTTAAAAGGCTATTGCAATGACTACACCCCAAACATGGGAAATTACCTGGTCTAAGGGGTGCCAATACTGTTTGACCCTGTTTGCTTTTTATGCTTGATCCTAGCTATAGCATCCGTCTATAGCTGAAACTTTATTGACATATCACATTTGACTGACATGTAGATATTTGACTATGACTAAGAAATATTTTTACTTTTTTTTATTGACACGACATGAAGTATGTATAATGACTGTAATGCTTCTACATACTGAAATTAATCTCACTGTTACCTTTCTATTGACATGTATTTGATATAATACCACATATTATTTCCCTTGTTATACACTGGCTGTGGTTTGGGTTGCCTGAGGCTTTCTGCCCAATGCTTAAGCTACTAGGTTCTATCGGTACTACACACTTACCCCTAGAACTCGGGATCTAGATAACAATTACACTTACTGTTACCTTTTTGTATATGTGTATTTTTTTAGTTAGCTACAGGAATACCTTCTGGCTACAAAAGCATCCTGAACACGAAGAGACAAGGAGAAATAGCCTTATTTACATGACATTTCGTGCATAACAGTAGTATGGACTGGCCACTTTCTGATTAAATAAACCCTTCTCCAACCCAAGGTGCACCAAGGAAGATAGTTGAGAATTGAAGATATTGTTGGGGTCGCCAGCCAGGGGTCTGCAAGTGTCCACATCACAAAGTAAAGATATGTTGAGCTTACTATACAGACCCCTGTCAAGAACAATCACCGCCCCACCTTTGTCTGCTTGTCTAAATATAACATTTTCCATTTTATTAAATTCATTTAGTGCAATTTTTTCCTTATTAGTGAGATTGCAACCTCTATTTCTGCTTTGTATGGAAAGTTCAAATACATCCCTCTCCACAGCGTCCTGGAACATGTCCAGAACAGGGGAGCAGGATGTAACAGGATAGAAGCCATGGTTGGTAGTGGTGAACTCAGGAATATCAGCTCATACATCACTATCATAGGACTCCTGCAAGTGCGCTATCAAACTGAGTTCCCCAAAACCAAAACCTGAATGTAAGGTTTTAATACTATCCGTAAAAGCAACAAGATCACTAGGCAAAGGATTCTGCTGCAAAACATTTATAGGGACAAGCTCGACATTTGAAACAATCTCAGAGACAGTGGGGGATGTTTATCAAAGGATTTAGACTGGTTTTTCCTGTCTTAATTTGTCGCACAGAAAGTCGGAGTCTAAATATGTGCGACTTTTTTTGCGACTTTTGCTCTAGAGGATTTTTAGAACATGATGCATTCTAGTCTATTTTAGATGGAAATGCATTGGAAAATGCATTGGTGCTGAATGTATCAAAAGCGACTTTTCTGCGACAAGTCGCATTGGCTGAAAGTACGCCGAAATGTCAGACCATGCTGGAGCAGGTTTAAATAAAATCTAAAGCATAGATCCCAAAGTCTGTGCGTAGAATTTATCAAGAGCCGTGCGACTTTTGATAAATTAGGCGCACAATAGTCCGGCCTAACCCTCTGTAGTTTTGTCTATATTGATGCGGGACATATATGATATTGATATCTTGATAAATATCCCCCAGCGTATTCTAAATTAGATACACCTGCAAAATGCTTGCGGATAGTTATATTCCAGACAAACCGGTTTACCTCTAACATTTTCCTGAAAAAGTCCAATTTATTCGTGGGCGCAAAGGTAAGTCCGCGTGAAAGATCAGACAGTTGGGTTTCGGACAAGATAGCAGTGGACAAGTTATAGATGAGAATAGCAGTTACCTCTTGTGGTTGTTGTTCCTCGTATTCCTCCTTGCGCGGATGATGTTTTCGGCCCGCACATTGTTTTTTGATGGTTTGCTTGGTGGCTTCACCCTTTTTAATGTTGGTAAATGAGAAGATGCTGCATTAGGAGGAACAGGGTCCGAACGCAGCTCCGAGTCTCCCGAGTCCCAATCCGTGGAATCCAACGAGGAGAAGCTCACTTTCAGGTCCTTTTTATCTTTATGAGATTTATTTTTTAGGGGTCTTATAATATTTTTTCAAAATTGACTTGGGTGTCTATGTCTGACCCTCCTTATTGGGCCATAAAAACACAGAGTTGGTTTTATAGTCCTCGAGATCTCGGATGAATTTTTTCTGTTTGATATCTGCAATAGTGGTCTCCAGTTTAGAAAGATTGTCCTTCATTTTAGCTTCATACTCTTTATAGAGGGAATCTTGTTCACATTGGGAAAGAGTTGCACGTAGGTCAGTAATCTTATCATTGACCTCGACCAGTGCTTTCTCTTCATAATCAATGATGAGACACACAAAACAAAGTGACATATCTTCTAATACATTTTCCCAATCAGCCTTGAATTGTGCTGAGAATAGGGTTGTTGGAAACGTTTTTTTGCGAAGTCCCCATGGGATCATATTCTGTGTTAGATACTTTTTTAGTGTAGACATGTCCCACCCTATATTTGTTTCTTTAATAAGTGCTTCCTCTAAGCCCTTCATAGTGATCTTGAGATCCAGCATGTCCTGAGTCTCCATATCTGTGGCATTGAACATATAAGCAATACATTCCTGATGACTCACATTCCCGTTGTTATTAACCACACTCTCACCTCAGCCATATCGAGGTCTTGTGAAGGTATCAGTTGTATGGGAGCAGGGGAGCACGGGACAGTCCGAATAGTAGAAAGCAAGGTGTGTTACAGCTCACCCCGCAATGGGCGCACGGACTTGACATGGACTTTGTCCAGGAATCTCAGGAAAGAACAGGAATGTCCAGCCCCAGACTCAGGAACAATTCATTTATTGATAAGCCATGGTATACATGCAGGAACACGGTTAAAAGTGACACGTTTCGGCTTTACTTGAAAGTCTTAGTCACACAAGGATAAAACACAAAAGGATCTCCTTATGTATGAGAAGACCAGGTGGCGCACACCGGAAAATCAGGCTACATCCCCAGACCCACCCACACACAATTACAACAGGAACACACAAATTTAAATACAAAAATAATTTGTGTTCAAGCAAGAAAATATAGAAATTTTAATGAAAAAAAAATAATTAAAATTCAAGTGTATAAGAAAAAGATGAACCTGCTCATGCGATTCCGCTGCACATAGGAAACTATACAAAGATAGTTGGGGAGTTAGCGCTAGCGGTTTTGGGGGCTAACGCTAAGCCCTGGCTTAGTAATGGATTCTGTCTACAAGACGGCTTCCACTACTAAACCTGAAAATTCATTTATAAAAAACACAACACATTGAAAAAATGTTTTTATTTATAAAAACACTCCCCCACAGCTCTTGTTAAACCCTTTTATTGACAATTAAAAAAAAATGCTGGCCATCGTCGCAATCCCCAGAATCTGAATCAGTCCTCCGCATTCACGTATCTAAAATGAGAAAAAATAAATAAATTAGTACATTTTTGGCGCTCTCCCCTTGGGAGTGCGCCCATACTGCAGTGTGTTCCTAAACAGAGAGCCTCCAATTGTTGACGTGTGCCTACTGTATCCTGTATATACAGACATCTATAGACAGCTGTATATACAGGATGACGCACAAAGACTTGACTAACACTTTTCTTGCTGGGCTCCTGCATAGTATACATGGGTACACTATGCACCCCTGTATACAATACAGCTGGTGGAGGTAAGTAGTGATGCTCTGCACCCTGCATATGTATATGCTATACATCACTCCTTACCTCCGTACACTCCATGGGCCGGGTGCTCTGCATCCAACCCATGGAGTGGTACCCTTAAGGCAGTGAAAACATTTTCAAAGGGTACAAAAATGACTGTTTCCACACCAGCAAAAAACGCAAGAAAAACTGACAAAATGCAGAAAAAAACCTGGGACAGTTTTTCTGGCGTTTTGTCTGGTGGACAAAAAACCTCAATGGAATCCGAGCCTCAAAGCAATAGAACAAAATCCCTGTGTCCCCTTTTCCTGTAAGGTGCAGCTCAGGTGTCCAAATAGAACTGTGTGGAGATTTAGAACTTTGCACAAAATGTATCATGTGGCTTGCACATGTATTGTAAATTTGATGCAATTCCACCAAATTTAGACCAGCCAAAACGATCTACAAAAAACTTCTACTTACACCAACATTGATTAAATTGATTACATTGATTAAATTTTATTTTTTTAAGTTCAATTCTTCAAGACTGAAACCCCTTTGACAAGATCACCAAAAAGTGCATGGAAAAGTGGTCTTATGTGAGTTTGATCTTCTCAAAGAAATTATCCACCACCGCTATACACTATGGGGGGCATTTACTAAGGGGTTTAGTCATTTTTTTCTGACTATTTTTGGCGCAAAATTGTCGCAATTGCGCCTACCCTATAAATTGTGTGACTTTCCCTAGCAAGAGCTAGAAAGTCAAAAAAAAATTTCCCGCTTAATTTACGCAAGTTTTCAGTTTTTACTTGCAGTGGTCAGGAATTTATTAACTGAGACAGTCGCAGTTGCGCAATAAACTGTCGCAACGGCCATAAAAATTGATTAAATTTACTCCAGCTCCAACATGGAGCAGGAAAAGCTACTGCCGCCCGGGCTCCGACATACTTTCTCCCCGCTACCCTCACTGCACCACCGGGACACTACAGTGATTTACATCCCCCCTCTCACCTGCCAGCGCCACACAACTCCCATCTGTCTGCTGTTGCAAGACTACAAGTCCCAGCATGGCCTTACAGTGAGGACACGCTGGGAGTTGTAGTCTTGTAGCAGCGGGAGCTGAGCGGCGCGGGCGGGAGACAAGGGGGGGGGGGGGGGTAGCGGGGAGGCCGTATGAGGAGCCCGGGCGGGAGACAAGGGGGGTAGCGGGGAGACCGTATGAGGAGCCCGGGCGGCTGCACTGTAATGTCAGCCCGGGCTCCTGCCCTGAGAGCCATAGGCTTTGGCTGTCAGGGCATGCTGGGTGTTGTAGTTTTGCAACAGCTGGAGGGCCACAGTTTGCAGACCACTGGTGTGTGGTCTGTAAACTGTAGTCCTCCAGCTGTTGCAAAACTAAACAGCTGAAGGGGACCGGCGAAGAAGTTCACTTACCCTTCCGAGGCTCCAGCGACGATCGCTGACGGAGATCGTCGCGCGGCACTGTCGCGCGGCAGTGTCGCGCGGCAGTGTCGTGCAGCGCTGGATCCTACGGAAGCCGGTAAGTTGCGCAAGCTTCCCAACCAGGGTGCCTCCAAATGTTGCAAGACTACAACTCCCAGCATGCCTGGACACCCTTTGGCTGTCCGGGCATGCTGGGAGTTGTAGTTTTGCAACAGCTGGAGGCACCCTTGCTGGGAAACACTGGCCTAAAACAGTGTTTCCCAACCAGGGTGCCTCCAGATGTTGCAAGACTACAACTCCCAGCATGCCTGGACAGCCATTGGCTGTCCGGGCATGCTGGGAGTTGTAGTTTTGCAACAGCTGGAGGCACCCTTGTTGGGAAACACTGGCCTAAAACAGTGTTTCCCAACCAGGGTGCCTCCAGATGTTGCAAGACTACAACTCCCAGCATGCCTGGACAGCCATTGGCTGTCCGGGCATGCTGGGAGTTGTAGTTTTGCAACAGCTGGAGGCACCCTTGCTGGGAAACACTGGCCTAAAACAGTGTTTCCCAACCAGGGTGCCTCCAGATGTTGCAAGACTACAACTCCCAGCATGCCTGGACAGCCATTGGCTGTCCGGGCATGCTGGGAGTTGTAGTTTTGCAACAGCTGGAGGCACCCTTGTTGGGAAACACTGGCCTAAAACAGTGTTTCCCAACCAGGGTGCCTCCAGATGTTGCAAGACTACAACTCCCAGCATGCCTGGACAGCCATTGGCTGTCCGGGCATGCTGGGAGTTGTAGTTTTGCAACAGCTGGAGGCACCCTTGTTGGGAAACACTGGCCTAAAACAGTGTTTCCCAACCAGGGTGCCTCCAGATGTTGCAAGACTACAACTCCCAGCATGCCTGGACAGCCATTGGCTGTCCAGGCATGCTGGGAGTTGTAGTTTTGCAACAGCTGAAGGGCCACAGTTTGCAGACCCCTGGTTTGTGGTCTGTAAACTGTAGTCCTCCAGCTGTTGCAAAACTAAACAGCTGAAGGGGACCGGCGAAGAGGTTCACTTACCCTTCCGAGGCTCCAGCGACGATCGCTGTCGGAGATCGTCGCGCGGCACTGTCGCGCGGCAGTGTCGCGCGGCAGTGTCGTGCAGCGCTGGATCCTACGGAAGCCGGTAAGTTGCGCAGGCTTCCCAACCAGGGTGCCTCCAGTTGTTGCAAGACTACAACTCCCAGCATGCCTGGACAGCCTTTGACTGTCCAGGCATGCTGGGGCTTGTAGTTTTGCAACATCTGGAGGCACCCTGGTTGGGAAACACTGTTTTAGGTCAGTGTTTCCCAGCCAGGTTGCCTCCAGATGTTGCAAAACTACAACTCCCAGCATGCCTAGACAGCCTTTGACTGTCCAGGCATGCTGGGACTTGTAGTTTTGCAACATCTGGAGGCACCCTGGTTGGGAAACACTGTTTTAGGCCAGTGTTTCCCAGCCAGGTTGCCTCCAGATGTTGCAAAACTACAACTCCCAGCATGCCTAGACAGCCTTTGACTGTCCAGGCATGCTGGGACTTGTAGTTTTGCAACATCTGGAGGCACCCTGGTTGGGAAACACTGTTTTAGGCCAGTGTTTCCCAGCCAGGTTGCCTCCAGATGTTGCAAAACTACAACTCCCAGCATGCCTAGACAGCCTTTGAATGTCCAGGCATGCTGGGGCTTGTAGTTTTGCAACATCTGGAGGCACCCTGGTTGGGAAACACTGTTTTAGGCCAGTGTTTCCCAGCCAGGTTGCCTCCAGATGTTGCAAAACTACAACTCCCAGCATGCCTAGACAGCCTTTGACTGTCCAGGCATGCTGGGGCTTGTAGTTTTGCAACATCTGGAGGCACCCTGGTTGGGAAACACTGCCTCCAGATGTTGCAAAACTACAACTCCCAGCATGCCTAGACAGCCTTTGACTGTCCAGGCATGCTGGGGCTTGTAGTTTTGCAACATCTGGAGGCACCCTGGTTGGGAAACACTGGCCTAAAACAGTGTTTCCCAACCAGGGTGCCTCCAGATGTTGCAAAACTACAAGTCCCAGGTTGGGAAACACTGTGCCCGGCCTCCGCCCCACCTTACTGTAAGGGCATGCTGGGAGTTGTAGTCCTGCAGCTGGGGGCAGGGGACAAGCTTGTCACATTTATTATCACCTGCTCACACATCTCCTGCACCACACAACTACAACTCCCAGCATGTCCTTACTGTAAGGGCATGCTGGCAGTTGTAGTCGTGCGGGGCGGGAGATGTGTGAGCAGGTGATAATAAATGTACTAACCCATTTTTTTGTTTTCTTCTCATTTCAGATCCGTTTATCCTGTGGACTCCTTCGGATTCGGTGGACTACTTCGATGACCAGCGTTTTTCTTTGTTTGATTTTAATAAAATGGTTAACGAGGGCTTGTGGGGGAGTGTTTTTTGTAATAAAAATTTTTTAAAACCTGTTGTGTTTTTTTCTTACTTTACTAGACAGGCTTAGTAGTGGAAGCTGTCTTATAGACAGAGTCCATTACTAACCTGGGCTTAGCGCTAGCCACAAAAACAGCTAGTGCTAACCCCCTATTATTACCCCGGTACCCAACGCCACAGGGGTGCCGGGAAGAGCCGGTACCAACAGGCCTGGAGCGTCAAAAATGGCGCTCCTGGGCCTAGGCGGTAACAGGCTGGCGTTATTTAGGCTGGGGAGGGCCAGTAACAATGGTCCTCGCCCACCCTGGGAACGTCAGGCTGTTACTGTTTGGTTGGTATTTGGCTGAGAATGAAAATAGGGGGGACCCTATGCGTTTTTTTTTTTTAAATAAATAATTAAATATATTTAAAAAACGCATAGGGTCCCCCTATTTTTATTCTCAACCAAATACCAACCAAACAGTAACAGCCTGACGTTACCAGGGTGGGCGAGGACCATTGTTACTGGCCCTCCCCAACCTAAATAACGCCAGCCTGTTACCGCCTAGGCCCAGGAGCGCCATTTTTGACGATCCGGGCCTGTTGGTACCGGCTCTTCCCGGCACCCCTGTGGTGTTGGGTACCGGGGTAATAATTGGGGGTTAGCGCTAGCTGTTTTTGTGGCTAACGCTAAGCCCGGCTTAGTAATGGACTCAGTCTATAAGACAGCTTCCACTACTAAGCCTGTCTAGTAAAGTAAAATAAAAATAAAACACAACAGGTTTTAAAAAAAATTTATTACAAAAAACACTCCCCCACAAGCCCTCGTTAACCATTTTATTAACATCAAGCAAAGAAAAACGCTGGTCATCGAAGTAGTCCACCGAATCCGAAGGAGTCCACAGGATACACAGATCTGTAGAAGAAGTAACCAAAAAAAAAAAAAGTGTAAGTACATTTAGGGAGAAAAAAACTGTGTTAAAAAAATGTAATAAACACACACACACACACACACTAAACGCCGTTTACCACTTCTGAGCCATGACTACAATTTACAGTGATCCCTCAACTTACAATGGCCTCAACATACAATAGTTTCAACATACAATGGTCTTTTCTGGACCATCGTAAGTTGAAACCAGACTCAACATACAATGCTACAGACAGTCCAGATCTGTAAAACGTGTCAATGGCTGGAAGAACCAACCAATCAAAATGGGCATTCACTGGTAAAACCCCTGTATTACTGAAGTGTATGCACTGACTGGTATTACATGTTCTGTACACTTTACCTGTATCAGGGTTAGCTGCTCTTTTGGACACCAGGTGAGGGCAACTCCATTACTTGTTTTGGACATTGCCTGTACTGTACAGGACCCCTGAAGAAGCTCCTGTCCTCTACATAGACCAGTGTTTGCCAAGCAGGGTGGCCCCATTTTTTGCAAAACTACAACTCCCAGCATGCCCGGACAGCCTTTGGCTGTCCGGGCATGCTGGGAGTTATAGTTTTGCAACAGCTGGAGGCTCCCTGCTTGGGAAACACTGACATAGACAGTGATTTACAGCTCCCAGCAGATCTTTATTACTTTTATATGTAAGGATTTGCTTCATCTATATCAGTTATCTACTTATTTTTCTTTGTCACTTTTTCCTATTTTTGGATGACATTTTGGTGCCTTTAGAACCAATTACCCTGTTTCCATAGAGTTATGGTCTCAACATACAATGGTTTCAACTTACAATGGTTTTCCTGGAACCAATTAATATTGTAACTTGAGGGACCACTGTAGTTATTGAATTATTTAGATGTGGTGAAAAAGCTAAAAAAAAACTCAAAAACAAAAGATCCAGAAGGAAACCAGCAGCCAAACCTATTCAGACAGCAGGAAAAAGGAACAGACTATTTTTTCTACTACATGAAGTAAATTTCCCACTTTTGCCTATGTGTGCCGAATTTATTAATGCCGTGCAACAATTTAGTAAATTTGTCGCAGATAGTCAAAAATGAAGTAGAAAAAAACAGGGTAAAAACCAGACTACATAGTAAAAGATTAGTAAATGCCCCCCAATATGTGGTTGAGTGAAAATCTGTGATACTGGTCTGGATAAGGGGGGTGGTCTTCTCAAAGAGGTGGGTTTTAAATGTATTCAGCTAATATAGGAATAATAAACACCTGCACTTTTGTCTGATTAAAATACTAGGAAAATTGAGCCATAGAGTATAAAGATACCACTATGCAAAGCAAGGTTTCCCAACCAGGGGCCTCCAGCTGTTGCAAACTACAACTTCCAGCATGCCCGGAGTTGTAGTTTTGCAACAGCTGGAGGCACCCTGGTTGGGAAACAATGGTGTAAAGTGATAAAAGCAAACCACCACGACTCAAAAAGGAATCTGTCTCCCATAAAAGTCCTTTTTTCCTCCCCAATAGCTTTTATAGACAAAAGAGAAGAATTGGCAGCAGATGTTTTCTGCACTGGGACATATAAGGTGAGTATTAATATCGAAGGCTAAATTGCTTTGAACTTCGCCTGTGCTTTAAATACATGAAATCAATGGGGTGAAAAATCCCTTTAATAGAGGGATGAGGTCTCGCCCCGTGCGATCGTCACTGGGACACGTTGATGTGTTTCCTTGGAGTTAGGCCATTAAAAAAGGAGGGCAATTCCTGAAAGCAAGTATTATACTACTCGGCTGAATTTAATAGTAAACCCTCTTGGATACTTAAGACAACCCTCAATAAGATCTTTCCTTACAGTGGCCGACCCCAGGACACTTAATCTACAGACCGGCCTATGCGCGCAGGCGGACGAATGTTTTTGTTTGTTGTTAAATGGCTGTCACTTTGCCTATTCATCAAACTTTAAGCAGGAATAGACTCCTATAATCCTACTTAAAATGCCAGAGCCTAAAAAAACATCACAAAACGTCACTACTTGCCTTCATCATCTCAAAGGCAGCTTTGTCATACTGTTCATCGGAAGGGATTTTGACTATTTGAAAAAAAAAAAATAATAATAAGTAAAAATAAATAAATAAATAGCTAAATAAATAAATAAATTAAAATTGTGGCACAATTAGCAGCTTCATGGAAGTTTTCCCACCTTCTTCAAGATATTTTGTGTGTGTGTTGTTTTTTTCTTTTTTGTTGTTTTTTTTGTTTCCTCAAAAGTAAAAGAAAATAAACGCAGATGGCCGACTCCTTTTAATATCCATTTGCTTTATTTGAGCAGTTTAATGTTCTGAAACAGAGCTAAATGTTGCTATTTGCTAGACGGTAAACAGCGACATTACCCAGAATCCATCAGCAGATATTTTTTTTTTTTTACAAAAACTGATTCCTAGTGATTAATTAAACTGTTTTGGTAATTGTAATGCGGGATACATAATGGATGGGGGGGGGGGGCTCGCTTTGCAAACACTGCAAATTAGCAAATAATAACTTTCTAAGATGAAATGGTTTGAAGCTTTTGCTCATATACATGTGAGATCAAACAGAATCATTAATAACTAGACTTTAAAAAAAATAAAAAATTAATATATATATATATATATATATATATATATATTAAAATGGCTTTGCCTAGCAAAATACATGAATTCATTTTTTTTTGTATTATGTTATCACTGGTTGAGTAAAAAAAGGTGTAAAATAGAACACATAGGCCGTCATTTAGCATTGTAGTAAAGCATTTTTCTGTGTGCTGGTAATGTGTAGGAGCACCACATTTATTAAATTTTGTGCAGGTTACATTTTCTGAAATTTCTCTCTTCACATGCACCAAAGCTAAGCTAAGTCTGGGCTGGTGAAGTTTTAGGGACTTTTCAGTGGCTTTGCGCCTTTTCAAAAAAAGGCTCAGTTAAAAAAAAAACTTCCATATCATGTGTATTGCCAAAATCATCGGATTGCAACTCACAATCAGCAGAAATGTGTAAACCAAAAGGCACAGAAAAAACTCCCGCTTGCGCCTTTTTTTGTGCCTTTTGTAGATACAAAAAACAGTCTAAAGACAATGATAAATGTCGGCCATAGTTGTACATTTTTATTAGAGAAATTTCCTTACATAGTATTTTCATTGTAGTTTCCATAGTAGTTGAATTGAATGGGGGGAAGAAATGATGCAAAAATGAACCAATTAAAACATACTGTAAATAGCAGTGACAATTAGATAAATAAATGTAAGTATGAAAAATTCTTTTAATAATGTAAAATTACCTAAAAAAGGATCCAATTAAAAATGCTGTAAATAAAAACAACACATAGATAAATATAAATAAACAAATGTATTTTGATTATGTAAAGTGATGTAAAAAGATCCAATAAAAATAATGCTGCAAATGGCAGCAACAAATAGATAACTAATAGAAATAAACAAACAAATACATTTATTTCTGGCCTGTGTGATTTCTCTGTGTAATTCCAGCCTGAAGATAACGCTTTCTATCAGAAAAGCTGAAAGGGGCACTCCGCCCCTAGGCATCTTCTCCCCTATCCAAAGGATAGGGGATAAGATGTCTGAATGGGAGGGTCCCACTGATCTTCTGCATGCCACCCTGACAGACTAAACTTTTTGTTCTGAATGCTGGGTTTGGGGCCATTGTTGTGTCATCGCACCACGCCCCCAGAGATCGTGGGGTTCCCAGCAGCAGATATCCTTTGGATAGGGGATAAAATGTCTAGGGGCGGAGTAAAATAAACATGTAAAAAAGTATAAAATACACATGTAGTTATAAATTTTTATTCGCATAATGTTTTCTCTAGAAGACTACTTCCACCTTATCGGTAAAAAAAAGCAGTTTTCCTCATTGAATTGAATGGGGAAAAATAATGCAAAAATGATCTAATAAAAAAATACTGTAAATACCAGCAACAAATAGATAACAAATACAGGCATGGCCATAAATGTTGGCACCTCTGAAAATGAAGTATTTTTCAGAGAAAAAGATTGTAGTAACACATTTTTTGCTATACATATGTTTATTCCCTTTGTGTGTATTTGAACTAAACCAAAAAAGGGAGAGAAAAAAAGCAAATTGGACATAATGTCACACCAAATTTCAAAAATAGGCTGGACAAAATTATTGACACCCTTAACTAAATATTTGGTTGTACACCCTTTGTAAAAAAATATCTGAAATCAGTTGCTTCCTATTACCATCAATAAGCTTCTTACACCTCTGAACCTGCAGGACAGCTTGAATATCTTTGGAACTTGTTTGGGGCTGCTTTTACACCATCCGGACTATCCTGCGTTGACACCTTTCATCAATTTTTCTTTTCCGTCCACACCCAGGGAGATTAGCTACAGTTCCATGGGTTGCAAACTTCTTGATAATGTTGCGCACTGTGGACAAAGGCTGTAGATCTCTGGAGATGGACTTTTAACCTTGAGATTGTTGATATTTTTCCACAATTTTGGTTCTCAAGTCCTCAGACAGTTTTCTTCTCCTTTTTCTGTTGTCCATGCTTAGTGTGCCACACACAGACATACAATGTGACTAAGTGAACTTCTCTCCTTTTCATCTGCTTTCAGTTGTGATTTTTATATTGCTCACACCTGTTACTTGCCCCAGGTGAGTTTAAAGGAGCATCACATGCTGGAAACAATCTTATTTATCCACAATTTTGAAAGGAAAACATGTGTTACTACAATCCTTTTCTGTGAGAAATATTTCATTTTCTAGAAAAATTCAGGGGTGCCAACATTTACGGCCATAACTGTATAAATAAACAAACAAACACATTTATTATCATAAGTTCCACTTCACTAACCTCACTGCACAACGCTAAGAAAAATGCAAAAATGGCCCATAAATCCTCTGTGCGATTCCGGCCTTAAAGATTACACTTTCTATCAGAGCAGAGTATAATAATTACATTGAACCATTCAGTACAATTTTAGTCACTTGGGGCGTACAATTCCAGAATCATTTTAAAATAATATGGTTACAAAATATACATCTCCGTTGCAAAATTGTTCAACGTGCTTAGTGAACCGCTCTAATATTGCAGCAGGACAACAGAAGCAGTAAATAACCAGCAAGGAGACAGGTCCATAGATCCAGCAATGCACGAATTCTGACAGATTCCATCATGTAGCGATTTTAAACCTTTTAGTAGATGGGAAGATGAATACAGGGTTGTTAAGTGATACGTGTTTTCTGCATCTGATTTTTTTTTTTTGTATGTGTGACTTTTGTAAAATGGAAATGTAAAATTTTATGTCAAGCCAAAAAAAAAATATATAAAGCCATGAAGCCATAAATCTACCATAAACACACATTATGTGGAGTTGCAAACTAGTATGTGTCAAGATTATTTTATGGCTTTCCAAGTGAATCTCTACTTCAGTCACAGTAAATCAAAAGAAAACCTCGGCTCTCTCAGTGAGGAGCGTGTGTCATCTACCGGTAGACGGCACACTCTCCATTCATTTCTATGGGAGTGCTGATAATGCCTGAGTGCTGTACTCGGTCTTTTTGGTGCTCCCATAGAAATGAATGGAGCATGTGCCGCATGCAGCATGTGCTACTCACTGAGCGCCAGTGCCCATTCAGGCGATCGCAGGGGGTCCCAGCGGTTGGACACTCCATGATCAGTTACTGGATAGGGGATAACTTAATTTTTGATGGATATCTCCTTTAAGCAATAATTGTCTGATGCCTTCTGTTAGTTGATGTTTATGTTATTGCCAATTGTCTCAGACTGAGAGGGATAAACAGACCTTGGTTCATCAATCCAGCAGAGATTTTCATCTCTATTGAACTCAATAAAGCCTGGATTTTTCATTGATCAAGCTGGTGGTGAGTGCATTATCCTTATATTCTACAGTGCTTATATACTCCAGCAGATTGCTTCATGCATAGCCCTAGATGTCAGCACAGTTCAATGTTGCAATGTACTGTAGTTAGGAGACCAAGGAGGAACTTGAAGGACATTAGGAGGTGCACAGAGGTAACCGGTAGATCATGTTAGATCATCTGTTGAGAGTGGAAGAAGCGATTGGGTGTACTTGTGTCGAAACAGTAAAAGACTGTGTCTTGATGAATCCTCCTCCTGCAAAGTGGAAAACGGAGCAACAGTCATGGGTAGACAAGTGATGTGATGGGCTAAGTTACTATCAATTTGAACTGTATGTTGTTGAACAAGGTAAAGTCATACTTTTCTAGAGGTAACATCCCAATCAGATACTGAGGTCTTTGCCTGTATATCTGCAAGTGTTATTGGTGTGCATACTTTAGGCAAACAACTGGGCTTGTGAAGGGAATTTTGGAGATGAGTAATGACTTTCTTGAAGGTGTCAGGGTATCATATACATGTAGTTGGCACAAACCAGCAAATAATGCAGAGGCCTGTCATGCTGTGGTAGGGAGTAGCCTCCCTTAGACCTACCTAAGTTGGCACAGCTTTGGGCAGAAGCCCTTAGCCATCTCGGGATAAAATGCCACCTATTTCTGCATGTCAGATGCAGGCTCGAAATTTTGAAAAGTTATGAAAAGTCAATTTAAAGGTGTTATTCACCATTAGGTGATTTTACCTACCTGACAGTAATAGACATGCTTTGGAAGGATCTGCGCTTGTCTTGGGGCTAAATGGCTGATGTCGTGAAATTACCATAACATTGAGGATATCTTTTTATGAACTGTCTATTTTCTGTTGAAGTTCATTCTCTCAAACTAGATATCCTCTTTGTTTGTAAGTGTGAGGTCACTTTTCTTCCTCCCACACATCAGCCACCCCACCCATTGAAACACCTGTGATCCCTTCAATGCAATAGACCAGTGTTTTCTGACCAGGGTGCCTCCAAGCTATTGCAAAATTAGAATTCTTGCAGAAAGATCTCCCTCCACCGAGCGGTCGCTCCACCCATGGAAGCAAAGAAAGGCTCCCTCTGAACACCTGACTAGTGATGTAATGTCTCTGGTTGCACTGCAATCACCGCACTGCATGATGACAGTCCTTTTGCATGCTGTTAAAAATAAACGATGGGGCAAAAATCACAGAAGAATTGCGAGACCACCATGAAACACAGGTAAAGGCAAAATATTATGAACTACACTAACTTTACAGCCCCTGTAGCATAGTCAAATACAAAATACAATCCCAGAAAACCCCTTTAGCCCCACCAGGACCAATGGCGTACTGGTACACCCTTGCATCCCAGGACTTAAGGACCAAGGGCGTACCTGTTGCGAGCAGAGAACCGGTTAAACCCGGTGGGTCTTGGTTGCTACGGGCAACCAGGACCCATAGCTAATGCCGGGCACCGCCGATCGGGCCGATGCCCGGCATTAACCCTTTAGATGCCGCAATCAAAGTGGATTGCGGCATCTAAAATGCGGAGTTCACGGAGTTCAGTGTCAGTAGCTCAGTGGAGCTGATCAGGAAATCGGCGGCAACAGGAGGGTCCTCACCTGCCTCTGCGCCTTCCGATCTGTTGTCTGCTGTTCCTAGCTTGCTATGCAGGCTAGAGCAGCAGAGCGCCAATGACACTGATCAATGCTATGCTATAGCAAAGCATTGAACAGTATATGCAATCAGAAGATTGCGTGTTATAGCCCCCTATGGGGGCAAAAAATAAATAAAATAAAGTGTAAAAATAAAAGTTAATAAAATTTAATTAACATCTTACCTATTAAAAGTTTAAATCACCCCCCTTTTCCAATTTTTTAAATAGAATAATGTAGTAAAAAATAAAAATTATCATATGTGGTACCACCGTGTGCGTAAATGTCTGAACCATTAAAATATCCCACTGCCAGATGGTGACAATTCGGCGGTCACTACGCAAGCAAGTGAGCATGCATCATGCCATTTGTGCAAACGACTCGGAGGGACTCCATCTCCACTGCATACTGCCACGGTGTGTCTGGGTCCTCTGTCTCTCTTCATCACCCTCTAGCTGCTCCTGCTCCTCCTCTCCTGACTATAAAAACCACCCATTTCGCGAAACCTAAACTGTGCTCCACTGTCCCCCTCCTCCTGCTCTTCCAGTTCAGCCCCCAAAGGGCTCATGTGGCCGTGAGATGTAGGCGCCACGTCTGAAGTGCCCTGACTAGCAGTTAAATGACATTGTTGATCCTGTAATCCTGGCGACTGACTAATAATGTGGCTTCCTCAAAGGGCCTGATCAAATGGCAGGTGTCACGTATGAGCTGCCACTGGTTGACGTTGAAGTTACACAGGGGAATCCCACTATCCGCTTGGATCATCAAGAAATCGTTAATTGCTTTTCTCTGTTTAGAAAGTCTGTCCAACATATGGAGGGTGGAATTGCAACGTGTGGAAACATCGCAAATCAGACTATGTTGGGGGATGCAGTTCTGATGCTGCAGCTCAAGGAGGGTGTGCTTTGCGGTGCATGAGTGGCTGAAGTGCATGCAAAGTTTCCTTCCCATTGTTAGGATGTCTTGTAGATGGGGGGAACACTTCAGTAACCGCTGTGCCATGCAGTGCTCAGGCTTCCTTGCCGCAGTGCAGAATAGATTTTCTTCCCGTTGTCGGTCACCATTGTTCCCATTTCGAGTTTTCGTGGAGTAAGCCATGATTCGATATCTTGATAAATGACTTTTAGCAGTTCCTCCCTTGTGTGACTCCATTCGCCAAGGCAAAACATGTGAAGAAAAGCATGACACTCATATGGTATGCTGGAGGGGCACTGAGACTTGTCTGTGCAGTGGAGGACATGGTGGAGAATGAGGAGGCAGAGTCGCATACTGTCATAGGACCAATGGCCTGAGTGTATGGAGACGGAAGTGGCGTAACCTGTCAAAGTTGCTGTTGTGGCTGTGCAGAAACCACATTCCCCGAGTGGGCCATAAAGGACATGTATTGTCCCTGACCGTAGTTATATCTCCACACATTGGCTCTGCCATGCACTTTGGTACACACCGACAGGCTCAAGGACTGACCCACCTTCTCATCCACAAAATTCTGCAGGGCTGGTACTGCCTTTTTCGCAAAGAAATGACAAGCCATCAGTTCTCTGAAAGGTGCAGAGTCCACCGCTTGAAAAGGGAGGGACTGCAGCAAGAGCAAATTGGACAGGAGCACATTCAGCTTCTGCACCGTTGGATGAGTGGGCACATACTGTTGTCTCTTGGACATGGCTTTGCTGATAGGTTGAAACCGGGAGCGGCGTGCCACTGGGTGATGCAGCAGGCTAGACCACCACATCGGAGCCAAGATACTCCTAGGCCAATTTATCGTGATGCTGCATATGTTGACACAAGGCCGTAGTGCCAACATTAGGACCCTGGCCATGCTTCACCTTCTGCCGACACCTCTTGCATGTGGCCAGGTTAACATCCTTCGGATGCTTGATGAAAAACTGCCACACCGCCCAGTAGCTGATTTTCCCCCCAACAGTCCGCACTGATTGCTACTGCCACCGACCCAAGGAACCCCTGTTCCACTACCTCCCGGGAAGGTAGGGTGCCGCAAAGCAGGTGGTCTAACCTGGGCACATTTGGCTCCGGGCTTTCCACTTCTGCCCCCATGCTGACTGCCAACCATGCTACCACCTTGCTGGCTCAGTTGCTGCCACACGGCCAACCGGCAACCCTCTTTTCCTGATGATAATGAAGCCCCTTCTGCACCCAGCTCCAAAGTGCGATCAGCTTCATCATCATCGAGTTGTGTCTGCACATCACTGATGTCCTTCTCAGGTTACTCAACAGTGTCTACTTCAGGAGCCTTAACACTTGCAACACCACCTCCCACGCCACTCTCCTCATCACTACTTGCCTGCCTAGCAGATGTCTCCTACACTTCTTGGCTGGGCAGTAGCTGCTGACTGTCCTCTAATAGATCGTCCTCACTAAATAGTGGAGCTGAACCCACAGCATACGATACTTCTGGGGGGGGGGGGGGAGGGAACAGCACAGGACAAAGGCAATGGGAGGACAGGGACTGCTCCCGGTCCATGCCAACTGAGGTTTGTGTCTGAACAAGTGTGTAGCTTTGGCTGTCCTTTCACAGTAACTAGGCCCAAATTAATTTAACAGGAAAATATAGAAAGGACACCCTGTAGGTGTACATACAGTTTAAAGTTATGAGAGGAGGACTTTTGGAAACCCTAAAGAGTTGGAAAAGTTATGTCAGGATTGGCAATTATCCTCACCAATGAATCCCTCGATGCCACCTGTGAACCTCCATTACAAGAAATTCATAAAGAATGGACTGTTGTACAGAGGGGAGCAAGAAAAACTAATTGAACTTTGGTTTACTTATATTTTGGTCCATTATAGAGATGCTTTGAGCGTTATTCTGCAGGTTAGGTTAGTGATTAAATATCCTTCCAGATCAGAATGATGTCCACTCAAGGAGGGCTTTCGTGTAGAGCCTCTCCAGTTAATGTTTTGCATTGCCTAAACAAAAATGTTCATTATAATCTAAATGATATTTTTTGTTTGTTTTTTTCTTTTCTCTTATTTTCCACTTCTCTCTTTTTTTTCTAGAATTAAACCATCTACAATTCTTTTTGCACATACAGTAGGTGTTTTAAACACTAGGAATGCCCTTTTTTTTATGGTACGGCCTTTATTATTTTATATGTACTCTCCACATGTCTGTTCAGATTGTTTCTCTTAATGTTAAAGCTTAAATTTGCCTTATAAAAGATCTATGGTCTGGGCCGAGGCTAAATGTCTCGGCGCAGATCTTATGTGTATACAAGAAACCCATCTCTCAGAACTAGACTCTAGTGGACTGTATAACAAAAATTATTCCTGTATATTTTTTTCTCATGCATATAAAAAAAAAAGAGTCGTGGCATTGGCTGTCCATAATACAGTGAATATGACAGATTTGGAGGTACATGTGAACAAGGAGGGCAGACTCCTTGTTCTCCATAGCCAAAATAACACAAAACCATACACCATTGTGGTAATTTATGCCCCAAACAAGAAACAACTCACCTTTATCCGAAACCTTTTGAGCAGGGTGGAGAGTTTGGAACGCTCTAGAAGATTAATAGTGGTGGGTGATTTTTTAAAATGTTACGTGGTCCTCAATGGACTCCACCACAAAAATCAAAAGTAGTGGAGAAGGACTCTTCTTTTTTTCACATCCACATCAAATATATAGCAGAATTGATTACTTTCTAGTAAATAAAATACTCAGACATGGCAGTACAAACTAAAATACACACAAGTACATGGTCAGACCATGGCCTATTACAATGAAAGTTCAAGAGCAATATAACTCTCCACCATGCTTTGCTTGGAAAGCTAACCCATATGTTTTACAACAGCTTAATTATAGAACTAAATTATCAGAAGAGATCTGGGACTGTTCTTAATGACTCCCTATTATGGTGTGCATTTAAGGCTACAATTAGAGGTATAATCATATCATAAACATCCCACTATAACAAAAAAAAAATGATAATCTCTTCAAAATGTATTAGCAGAACTACATAGAAAAAATAAAACATTATTTACAAAAGAAACAGCAACTAAAATAGCAACGGTAACATCAGAGTTACACACAATAGATTTGGAAAATATGACATGGCATTAAGACGTCTTCGTTTAAATTCATACTGGCATGGAAATAAGGCTGTGAAAACATTGTCCAAACAAGTAAAAGCCAATGTTACACATACGTCGATAGAATATCTTGTCTCAAAAGATGGTACTAGGGTTTTTCACCCTAGATCTATCACCGAAACATTTGCGCAATATTACTCCAAGCTATATCGTTTGAATGTAGGTGAAGAGAATGAACCCTCTTCTTCTATGATGTCAGATTTTCTTTCTTCAGTAGCACTTCCGACTCTTGATACAATTCAGCTTGCTTCACTTGGGGTTCCTTTTTCCGAAAACAAGGTGATGGCAGTGATGGGAACACTATAAGGATCAAAATCCTCAGGTCCATACGGGTTGGTGAATTAATTTTATAAGATCCATCAAGATGTATTGGTGCCTCACCTTACTACTTTGTTTAATCAAATAGCAAAGGGGGGGGGGGGGGGGATACAGTCTGAGGTGCTGGAGACAACGGTTGTAACTATACTGAAACCTGGAAAATCTCCTACTTTACCAGAACATTTCCGCCCTATTGCCCTCCTTAATTCAGATTTAAAAATTTATTACAAACTATGGGCAAACAAGATATCAGCTCTGCCACTCCCAGGACAGCACCAGACGTTTTGTTGATATCTTTGTGGCTGCTGTGCACGGTTGAGTGCCTTCTCTGCGCCTCTCTTTGAATGGGGAGAAGGCATTCGACCGTGTGTTCTGGGCATTCTTGCATGCGGTACTTGTTCTTGCATGCGGTACTAAATTTGGCTTTTCTGATGATCTAATTACAGCTATTGTGGTTTTATATTCTACTCCTTCAGCAAGGGTGTTAGTTTCCGGTTCTTTTTCATCTTCCTTTTCTATCACTAACTGCACACGTCAAGGGTGTCCCCTTTCGCCATTTATCTTTACCTTAGTTATGGAGCCCTTTGCCCAAAAAATTTGAGATTCTAAGCAAATTAAAGGAATAGAGGTGGGTAAACAAGAGCATAAAATTGGATCATTTGCAGACGATGTGCTGATCGCACTTTCACATCCATTGCAGTCCCTCTCAGCCGTCATTGAAATTATACATGAATGCAGTCAGGTAAGCTACTATAGACTAAATCCCTTAAAATCATAAATTCTTCGCATTATGATAGATGACACCAGAAGACTCTCTTTAATATCAATATACCTCTTCTTGTGGTCTCCAGAAGGGATTAAATATTTAGGAATCACTCTTACTGCGTGCCCATCCAAATTCCTTACAATTAGTGTTTCCCCTCTAATTGCTAACATTTCAAGCGATATTAAACGATTTTCTTGTATTTTGGTATCTTGGATGGGATAGGAAATCATTCCTACTCCCTAAAATACTATATATTTTTAGAAACTTGCCAGTTAGGTTTCCTAGTAAAACAATTAAATCATTACAATCAATATTGCTGAAATATGTTTGGCAAAGGAAGCCTCAAAGAGTAGCCTCTAAAACACTTTATTTACCAGTTAGACTCGGGGGCATGGGTTTTCCAGACCTCCTAGCCTATACAAGGCTGTTCACTTGACTCAGTTAAAGCAATGGTGGTCTGAATATTTGGAACCAAAATTGATCTCAATGGAATAAGAAATACTGTGGGTATCCTCTCTGCGACACGTGCTTGTGGGGATGGCTCTGACTAAATCACCTTTAGCCACGTACTGTCCAACTATTCAACTAAGTTTTTCTATTGGGTTGCAAGCTCTTTCCTCCCATGTTTTTAATGCAGTGTCCTACTCATCTACATCTCTTGCCTGTTTAAGATTATTATTACCCTCAACTGTTTTCTCACCATGGATAAGGCTTGGAGTAAGTTGCCTGCAAGATATTAGTAGGGGTAGCTTACTCCTGTCTTTTGAAGAGGTTAGGAATAAATACCCTATAATGATTTTTTTTTAAATATTTACAATTTAGGCATCTCTTAACATCTATTGTTTGGCCAACACCAACATCTTATGGCTATTCACAATACTTTGTTCATCATAAAGGGATTTTAAAAAAAAGACACATCTAGAACATACACACATTTTATGGAGCTAATCTCCCAATTTCAACCTTCTTTTAGAGCTCAGTGGGAAAGAGAACTAGAAATTCAAAATCAGTGGACCTCATTATACATTTTACCATTTAAATTATCTTGGTGCGTTACCCACTGGGAATCTTCTCGTAAAATAGTATATAGGTGGTTTCAAACCCCCACAAAATATCCTTTATGTACTCCCAAATTTCATCGCTATGTTGGAGATGTGAAGAAGAAAAAGGGACCTTTATACATATCTGGTGGGAATGCCCTTGTATTAAACCATTCTGACTAGAGTTATACGCCTTTCTACAATCCATCTTAGACTTTCAAATTTCTGGCATTAAAGGGGTTATCCAGGAAAAACTTTTTTTTACATATAGACTGGCTCCAGAAAGTTAAACAGATTTGTAAATTAGAAATGTGGATGCGTAGCTCTACAACATAAAATGTACGAGGTTAACTGGATACCTCTCACCCAGCAGAGGAAAGAAAATAAATTAATCAAAGAAGATAAAATTTACCAGTCCTCAGTACATTAACTCTTCAAAAAGTTAAGTGGCAATTGTCTGGTATCACCAAGAAAGAAAATCAATATAGTGTACCGATGAGTATAGATTGAATATATAAAACTCAGTATATGAAAATGAATCAAACAATCAATAAAATACAATTAAGCAATGATAATATTGTGCCTTACGTGGGGCCCCACGTGGGCACCAATAAAATGATGAAACACGAATGCCACGAATTCATATAGTATTTTGCAGAATCAGTATGATTCCATATGGTCACCAATTCACACAAGGATAATAGAAATTGAATGAATCACAGTATCTCAAATCAGGCCTAAATAAATAGATTTGTAATTTACTTCTATTAAAAAATCTTAATCCTTTCAGTACTTATGAGGTGCTGAAGTTGAGTTGTTCTTTTCTGTCTAAGTGCTCTCTTATGACATGTGTCTCGGGAACTGTCCAGAGTAGATGCAAATCCCCATAACAAACCTCTTCTACTCTGTGCAGTTCCCGAGACAAGCAGATATGTCAGCAGAGAGCACTGTTGCCAGACAGAAAACAACAACTCAACAACTTCAGCAGCTGATAATTATTGAAAGGATTGAGATTTTTTAATAGAAGTAATTTACAAATCTGTTTAACTTTCTGGAGCTAGTTGATATAAAAAAAAAAAGTTTTTACCTTGAATACCCCTTTAATGTCTCTAGACTTGGATATATCTCCAATGAGTAATCAGACTCTTATATTTCATGCATTAACAAATACTCGCATTGCGATAGCGACATTTTGGAAGTCACGAGAAGTTCCGGATATTTCTAGTATAATTGCCAAAACACAAAACTGTTACAGAATGGAAATGCTTATAGCAAACAGGGAAGGGAAAAGTGGTAGAATTGAAAGAACTTGGCAAAACTGGGCCAAGTATATAGATAATTCTATTTTTGAGTAGTATAAAACCAATATATAATATAACAGACAGACAGGAATTCATTAATTCTTTTTTCAGTTCTTTACTTCTACCTTCTTTTTTCTCTCTCTCTTTTTCTCTCTTGTTGTATTCTTTTCCTCTTTTTTGACATAATTATTATTGCATTATTCATGACAATTATTCTTTATTATTTAATATCATCTACTATAAAATTGATAAATAAAGTTATGTAAAAAAAAACTGTATAAGGCTACAGAAACAAGGATGTAGCTTTGGATGGCCTTTCACAGTAACTGGGACCAAATTTGTTTTTCAGGAAAAAAAAAACCACACGTTTCTGTAGCCTTATACAGTTTGTAGTGGAGCGCATAGTCTTCCTCTCATAAGTTTAAACTGTAGGTACACCTACGTGGTGTCCTTTATATATTTTCCTGTTAAACTAATTTGGGCCTAGTTACTGTGAAAGGCCAGCCAAAGCTACACACTTGTTTCTCTGGTCTAATACAGTTTTGAAATATATTTTTCTTAAAAATTTTTCAACAAACAATAAACAAATTAGCACATCATGCAAAACATGGCAAAATTCAGGCAGTGTCCACAACATCACAGAGAATGCAAGAAATATCACTATCTGCGATAAGAGTACCACCTAATATCGCCCCAAGAATAAGGAAAAAGAGTAGAGTCACTTATCATCCATGAATAACGCAAAACAGTGTTCTAGGATAGGGTGTCCTCTGTCACCATGGAGCAATCATTCGGAAACAAATAGTCTTTGACAAATGAGAGAAGGAAAGACAGCTCAACTGAATTCTCCAGGCCCCATACCAGACAGATGAGCACAAATCATGGCCCCATATATCGGGAATCCCACTCGATCCCAGTAGTAGCTCTTCTGACTCCCAGGGGATCCGATTAGAGAGCAATCACGCTCAAAAGCATGAGAATCATATTACGTTTCCGGCATTTGCCACGCCCCTAGAGAACCTCTCAGAGATTCCACGCCATACCAAGTGGTGTATGTAAATGTTCATACAATTTCAATGATCCCCTGAGAGTCAAAGTGAGTAACGATAAAAGATTTCCATTTCTGGAAAAAACGCTTTATGCTGGAGTCAGAGTGTCACTCTGCATCCAAGCGATACACCTCTAGGAAGAAATTCAGTTGGGCAATCAGTAGCGCCAAATTAGGAGTAGTATCATCTAGCCATTTAGCAAAAAGACAACGTAATGCAACTATTAGGACAACATGAACATAACAGGGAAGCCTCTCCTCCCCCTCCCCTCCTCCAGTGGGCATAATTGGTGGAATATCAGCGATTGCGGTGTGAAAGGGATCCGCACCCTCCAATGGTCACATATGGATGACTGTATGAAACACCAGTAAGTAACAGAGTGGGAGCATTCCCATATCCCATGGTACATGTTTGTGAGCGGGGCTTTACACTTAGGACAATGAGGGATCCTATCCGGGAAAGAAGCAGAGGGCAAGATGTTAAAACCATAAAGGCTGTGTGGGCTACCTTGAACTAAGTCTCCCTCCATCTCTCAGTGATAACATATTTCCGTACAGCGTCCCATCCTCTTAAAATTACGTCAGTAATGTCAGTGTCCTCGGTCCACCTCTCCCACGTACAGAACACGTGTGTGTGGTCGAATTATACAAAGCTGTATACAAATCAGAAATTGACCATCTCTGGGGTTCACTGCCGACAATATCATCCAAGATATGGGTAAGGGCTTCCTTTGAAAGATCCCGTAGTCTAGAGGAGCAAAAGGCATGAACTTGATTGGCATATAGAATATGACACTGTGGAAGTTGAAATGTAAGTAGCATCTTACCCGGTGTAAGCCACCGACGGTCATCATTATGAATCAGTGGCCTTACCATCTGAACCCCTTTAGAAAGCCGCAAGTGCAAACACGGGGAAGACCTACCCTGCGGGAATTCTGGATGGTAGTGCAAGTGCATTCTTTTGGACAAAAGAAACGTGAGGCCAAATACTTTCTGCACTTCCTTCCAAGCCACCATGATATCACGCAATAGCGCTGAGCCAATAATCCCTGCTGGGAGTTTAGCATAGGAGGTGTGGAGTAGCACTGGCAAAGACTAAGGTGTAGCAAGCGCCATTTCCACTGCTAGATTGTAAAAATAGTTGGAGGAATGTAGTCAATCAAGGAAATGGCGAAATAGGCACGCTAAATTATAGCCCCTGACATCTGGTAGTTTACCCCCCCCCCCCCTTCGCTTTGCAAAGCACAAGTTTCTGCAAAAGTTATGCCCAGGCGCTTGCCCTGCCAGAGGAAGCATTGAAAGGCAGTGTTGAGGTGCTTAACATCGGTATGCCAAAGCAAGAGCGAAGGGAAGCTAATCATTTTAACAAGATGTGGTGCGCAAACAACTTATTAATTAATGTTACAACTCCAGATTTGCCTTCCACCGCTGGACTGCCCCCCCACCCATAACTTCTGCATCCTCTGAAAAGTCCTGCTCCATTAAATACGTTTCTTGGAGAAGAGCTATATCTGGATGCAGGCATTTCAGGAGACACAGAATTTTCATGCGCTTTTGAGGGGAGCACAGTCCCTTAACATTCCATGTCACAATCTTACACATGGAAATGCAGTAAGAGAGAGGAGCAGGGAGGATACAAGGAGAACATGGAGGAGAAGGAGAGGAGGAGACAGTAGGTAGAACCGTCAATTCCTAAGAAACTAAAACAGAAGTGGACCCTGCACTGGGAGAAAATCAAAATGGGGGAGAAGGAGAACCAAGACAGAGAGACAAACAAAGTCAACCATAAGGAAAACAAAAACAGGAACATAAAACCCCAGACAGACCGATCCCCAGGATAGAATAAGGACGGCCATGAGATCGGTAATGGACTTCACTTTTTTTCAGGCATGTGGGTAGCCAGAACTCCCAACCTGGACCCCTTACATGGTCAACCCAACTAGGCTAGGACTCCGGGAAAAACAGTAAAATAAAGAGACATCTCCAGGGGAAACATACTAAAGAAAGAAGTGTGGAGACAGGAGGGAGAGTGCTTTGAAAACCCAGAAAGAATATATGGCGGGGGAAAAGCACCCAACCTCCACCCCAAACAGCAAGTTGATTAAAACTGAGCCAACCATATGGAGGAACAAAAAAGGTGCAATGGAATACAGTGGTCCCTCAACATACGATGGTAATTCGTTCCAAATGACCTATCGTTTGTCGAATCCATCGTATGTTGAGGGATCCGTGCAATGTAAAGTATAGGAAGCTGTACTCACCTGTCCCCGCCGCTCCGGACCAGGTCCTCACCGCTCCCAATGCTGTCCCGCTGCTTCGGTGTCTTCTTCGCGATCCTCCGGCTTCTTCCGCATCTTCTGCAGGGTCCGGGCCTTGCTTTCTGGTGACGTTATTACGCTGCTGCGCCGGCGCGGCGTGCGTAGTGACGTAATAACGACGCCGTAAAGTGATGCCCGGACCCTGGAGAAGATGCGGAAGACGCCGGAGGATCGCGAAGTGGACCCGGAGCACCGGGATTAGGTAAGCGAACCTGCCCGGGATGCATAAACTGCTATCCGACAGCAGCTTAAGCATTTTGCGCTGTCGGATAGCAGTTAATGCGATGGCCCCGACATATAAAAGCATCGTATGTCGATGCTGACAAATAAAAAACTTTGACAAGGGGATTTTGGAGAGAACATTTTTCTGAAATGGTTTTTGGGGGGCATGTCACCTTTAGTGTCACGATGCCGGCTGGCAGGTAGTGGATCCTCTGTGCCAGAGAGGGATTGGCGTGGACCGTGCTAGAGGATCGGTTCTAAGTCACTACTGGTTTTCACCAGAGCCCGCCGCAAAGCGGGATGGTCTTGCTGCGGCGGTAGTGACCAGGTCGTATCCCCTAGCAACGGCTCAACCTCTCTGGCTGCTGAAGATAGGCGCGGTACAAGGGAGTAGACAGAAGCAAGGTCGGACGTAGCAGAAGGTCGGGGCAGGCAGCAAGGATCGTAGTCAGGGGCAACGGCAGAAGGTCTGGAATCACAGGCAAGGAACACACAAGGAACGCTTTCACTGGCACTAGGGCAACAAGATCCGGCGAGGGAGTGAAGGGGAAGTGAGGTGATATAGGGAAGTGCACAGGTGTAAACACTAATTGGAACCACTGCACCAATCAGCGGTGCAGTGGCCCTTTAAATCGCAAAGACCCGGCGCGCGCGCGCCCTAGGGAGCGGGGCCGCGCGCGCCGGGACAGAACTGACGGGGAGCGAGTAAGGTACGGGAGCCGGGGTGCGCATCGCGAGCGGGCGCTACCCGCATCGCGAATCGCATCCCGGCCGGAGGTGGTAACGCAGCGCCCCGGGTCCGTGGAACCGACCGGGGCGCTGCAGTGAGGGAAGTGTAGCGAGCGCTCCGGGGAGGAGCGGGGACCCGGAGCGCTCGGCGTAACAGTACCCCCCCCCTTGGGTCTCCCCCTCTTCTTGGGGCCTGAGAACCTGAGGATCAGACTTTTGTCCAGGATATTGTCCTCAGGTTCCCAGGACCTCTCTTCTGGACCACAACCCTCCCAATCCACTAAAAAAAAAGTTCTTCCCCTGACCTTTTTAGAGGCCAAAATCTCTTTGACAGAGAAGATGTCCGAGGAGCCGGAAACAGGAGTGGGAGGAACAGATTTAGGAGAAAAACGGTTGAGGATGAGAGGTTTAAGAAGAGAGACGTGAAAGGCATTAGGGATACGAAGAGAAGGAGGAAGAAGAAGTTTGTAAGAGACAGGATTAATTTGACACAAAACTTTAAAAGGACCAAGATAGCGTGGTCCCAACTTATAGCTCGGGACACGGAAACGGACATATTTAGCGGAGAGCCATACCTTGTCTCCAGGGGAAAAAAATGGGAGGAGCTCTTCTTTTCTTATCTGCGAATCTCTTCATGCGAGAAGAAGCCTGTAAGAGAGAATTTTGGGTCTCTTTCCATATGGTGGAAAGATCACGAGAAATTTCATCCACAGCGGGCAGACCAGAGGGCAAGGGGGTAGGGAGGGGGGGAAGAGGGTGACGGCCGTACACCACGAAAAACGGAGATTTGGAGGAAGATTCAGAGATTCTGAAATTATACGAGAATTCGGCCCAAGGTAGAAGATCTGCCCAGTCATCCTGGCGGGAGGAAACAAAATGTCGTAAATAGTCACCCAAGATCTGGTTAATTCTCTCTACTTGTCCATTGGATTGAGGATGGTATGCAGAAGAAAAATTTAATTTAATCTTGAGTTGTTTACAGAGAGCCCTCCAGAATTTAGACACAAATTGGACGCCTCTATCCGAGACGATCTGTGTAGGCAACCCGTGAAGACGAAAAATGTGTATAAAAAATTGTTTAGCCAACTGAGGCGCTGAAGGAAGACCAGGAAGAGGGATGAAATGTGCCATTTTGGAGAATCGATCAACGACCACCCAAATAACAGTGTTGCCATGGGATGGGGGTAAGTCAGTAATAAAATCCATACCAATCAGAGACCAAGGTTGTTCGGGGACAGGTAGAGGATGAAGAAAACCAGCGGGCTTCTGGCGAGGAGTCTTATCCCGGGCACAGATAGTGCAGGCTCGCACAAAGTCCACCACATCAGTCTCTAGAGTCGGCCACCAATAGAAGCGAGAGATGAGTTGCACAGATTTCTTGATGCCCGCATGACCTGCGAGATGGGAGGAGTGACCCCATTTGAGGATCCCAAGGCGTTGGCGTGGAGAAACAAAGGTCTTTCCTGGAGGAGTTTGCCTGATGGAGGCTGGAGAAGTGGAAATCAGGCAGTCAGGAGGAATGATGTGTTGAGGAGAGAGTTCAATTTCAGAGGCATCTGAGGAACGAGAGAGAGCATCGGCCCTAATGTTTTTATCAGCAGGCCGAAAGTGAATTTCAAAATTAAATCGGGCAAAGAACAGAGACCACCTGGCCTGACGAGGATTCAGCCGTTGGGCAGACTGGAGGTAGGAGAGGTTCTTGTGATCGGTGTAAATAATAACTGGAAATCTTGATCCCTCCAGCAGATGCCTCCATTCCTCAAGTGCTAATTTAATGGCTAGAAGCTCTCGATCCCCGATGGAGTAGTTCCTCTCCGCCGGAGAGAAGGTCCTGGAAAAAAAACCACAAGTAACAGCATGCCCGGAAGAGTTTTTTTGTAGAAGGACAGCTCCAGCTCCCACTGAGGAGGCATCAACCTCCAATAGGAAGGGTTTAGATGGGTCAGGTCTGGAGAGCACGGGAGCCGAAGAAAAGGCAGACTTGAGTCGTTTAAAGGCGTCTTCCGCTTGAGGAGGCCAAGACTTGGGATCGGCATTTTTTTTTGTTAAAGCCACAATAGGAGCCACAATGGTAGAAAAATGTGGAATAAATTGCCTGTAATAATTGGCGAACCCCAAAAAACGTTGGATGGCACGGAGTCCGGAGGGGCGTGGCCAATCTAAGACGGCAGAGAGTTTATCTGGGTCCATTTGTAGTCCCTGGCCAGAGACCAAGTATCCTAGAAAAGGAAGAGATTGGCATTCAAACAGACATTTCTCTATTTTGGCATAGAGTTGATTATCACGAAGTCTCTGAAGAACCATACGGACATGCTGGCGGTGTTCTTCAAGGTTGGCAGAAAAAATCAGGATATCGTCCAGATATACAACAACACAGGAGTATAGTAGATCACGAAAAATTTCATTAACAAAGTCTTGGAAGACGGCAGGGGCGTTGCATAGACCAAAGGGCATGACCAGATACTCAAAGTGTCCATCTCTGGTGTTAAATGCCGTTTTCCATTCATCCCCCTCTCTGATGCGGATGAGATTATAAGCACCTCTTAAGTCCAGTTTGGTAAAAATATGGGCACCTTGGAGACGATCAAAGAGTTCAGAGATGAGGGGTAGGGGGTAGCGGTTCTTAACCGTGATTTTATTAAGACCGCGGTAGTCAATGCAAGGACGTAGAGAGCCATCTTTTTTGGACACAAAGAAAAATCCGGCTCCGGCAGGAGAGGAGGATTTACGGATAAAGCCCTTTTTTAAATTTTCTTGGACGTATTCAGACATGGCAAGAGTCTCTGGGACGGACAGAGGATAGATTCTGCCCCGGGGTGGAGTAGTGCCCGGGAGGAGGTCAATGGGACAATCATAAGGCCTGTGAGGAGGTAGAGTCTCAGCTTGTTTTTTGCAAAAAACGTCCGCAAAGTCCATATAGGCCTTAGGGAGACCGGTTACATGAGGAAGCACAGGGACACGGCAAGGTTTACTGGGAACCGGTTTTAAGCAGTCCTTGGAACAAGAGGGCCCCCAACTCTTGATCTCCCCAGTGGACCAATCCAGGATTGGGGAATGGAGTTGAAGCCAGGGAAGTCCAAGAAGGATTTCAGAAGTGCAATTGGGGAGGACCAACAGTTCAATCCTCTCGTGATGAGATCCGATGCACATTAGAAGGGGCTCCGTGCGGAAACGTATAGTACAGTCCAATCTTTCATTGTTTACACAATTGATGTAGAGGGGTCTGGCGAGACTGGTCACCGGGATGTTGAACCTGTTGACGAGAGAGGCTAAGATGAAATTTCCTGCAGATCCAGAGTCCAAGAAGGCCACAGCAGAGAAGGAGAAGGCAGAGGCAGACATCCGCACAGGCACAGTAAGACGTGGAGAAGCAGAGTAGACATCAAGGACTGTCTCACTTTTGTGCGGAGTCAGCGGACGTCTTTCCAGGCGGGGAGGACGGATAGGACAATCCTTCAGGAAGTGTTCGGTACTAGCACAGTACAGGCAGAGATTCTCCATGCGGCGTCGTGTCCTCTCTTGGGGTGTCAGGCGAGACCGGTCGACCTGCATAGCCTCCACGGCGGGAGGCACAGGAACAGATTGCAGGGGACCAGAGGAGAGAGGAGCCGGGGAGAAGAAACGCCTCGTGCGAACAGAGTCCATATCCTGGCGGAGCTCCTGACGCCGTTCGGAAAAACGCATGTCAATGCGAGTGGCAAGATGGATGAGTTCATGTAGGTTAGCAGGAATTTCTCGTGCGGCCAGAACATCTTTAATGTTGCTGGATAGGCCTTTTTTAAAGGTCGCGCAGAGTGCCTCATTATTCCAGGATAATTCTGAAGCAAGGGTACGGAACTGTACGGCATACTCGCCAACGGAAGAATTACCCTGGACCAGGTTCAACAGGGCAGTCTCAGCAGAAGAGGCTCGGGCAGGTTCCTCAAAGACACTTCGAATTTCCGAGAAGAAGGAGTGTACAGAGGCAGTGACGGGGTCATTGCGGTCCCAGAGCGGTGTGGCCCAAGCCAGGGCTTTTCCAGACAGCAGGCTGACTACGAAAGCCACCTTAGACCTTTCAGTGGGGAACTGGTCCGACATCATCTCCAAGTGTAATGAACATTGGGAAAGAAAGCCACGGCAAAACTTAGAGTCCCCATCAAATTTATCCGGCAAGGATAGTCGTATTCCAGAAGCGGCCACTCGCTGCGGAGGAGGTACAGGAGCTGGCGGAGGAGATGATTGCTGGAGCTGTGGTAGTAACTGTTGTAGCATAACAGTCAGTTGAGACAGCTGTTGGCCTTGTTGCGCAATCTGTTGTGACTGCTGGGCGACCACCGTGGTGAGGTCAGCGACAACTGGCAGAGGAACTTCAGCGGGATCCATGGCCGGATCTACTGTCACGATGCCGGCTGGCAGGTAGTGGATCCTCTGTGCCAGAGAGGGATTGGCGTGGACCGTGCTAGAGGATCGGTTCTAAGTCACTACTGGTTTTCACCAGAGCCCGCCGCAAAGCGGGATGGTCTTGCTGCGGCGGTAGTGACCAGGTCGTATCCCCTAGCAACGGCTCAACCTCTCTGGCTGCTGAAGATAGGCGCGGTACAAGGGAGTAGACAGAAGCAAGGTCGGACGTAGCAGAAGGTCGGGGCAGGCAGCAAGGATCGTAGTCAGGGGCAACGGCAGAAGGTCTGGAATCACAGGCAAGGAACACACAAGGAACGCTTTCACTGGCACTAGGGCAACAAGATCCGGCGAGGGAGTGAAGGGGAAGTGAGGTGATATAGGGAAGTGCACAGGTGTAAACACTAATTGGAACCACTGCACCAATCAGCGGTGCAGTGGCCCTTTAAATCGCAAAGACCCGGCGCGCGCGCGCCCTAGGGAGCGGGGCCGCGCGCGCCGGGACAGAACTGACGGGGAGCGAGTAAGGTACGGGAGCCGGGGTGCGCATCGCGAGCGGGCGCTACCCGCATCGCGAATCGCATCCCGGCCGGAGGTGGTAACGCAGCGCCCCGGGTCCGTGGAACCGACCGGGGCGCTGCAGTGAGGGAAGTGTAGCGAGCGCTCCGGGGAGGAGCGGGGACCCGGAGCGCTCGGCGTAACATTTAGGAAGCCCCTAGGGTGTCAAAACAGCAACAACAAAAAAAACACATGGCATACCATTTTGGAAACTAGACCCCTCGGGGAATGTAACATGGGATAAAGTGAGCCTTAATACCCCACAGGTGTTTCATGACTTTTGCAAATGTAAAAAAAAAAATATAATTGACCTAAAATGCTTGTTTTCCCAAAAATTTTTCATTTTTAAAAAAGGAAATAGCAGAAAATACCCCCCAAAATTTGAAGCCCAATTTCTCCCAATTCATGGGGGTGAAAAAGTGCTCTGCTGGCGCACTACAGGTCTCGGAAGAGGAGTAGTCACATTTGGCTTTTCGGAAGCAAATTTTGCTCTGGGGGCATGCCGCATTTAGGAAGCCCCTATGGTGCAAGGACAGCAAAAAAAAACCCACATGGCATACTATTTTGGAAACTAGACCCCTCGGGGAACGTAACAAGGGGTTAAGTGAACCTTTATACCCTACAGGTGTTTCACGACTTTTGCATAAGTAAAAATAAAAATTTTTTTTTACCTAAAATGCTTTTTACATTTTACATTTTTAAAAAGGGTAAAAGCAGAAAATACCCCCCAAAATTTGTAACACAATTTTCTCCCGAGTACGGCGATACCCCATTTGTGACCCTAAACTGTTGCCTTGAAATACGACAGGGCTCCAAAGTGAGAGCGCCATGCGCATTTGAGGCCTAAGTTAGGGACTTGCATTGGGGTGGACATAGGGGTATTCTACGCCAGTGATTCCCAAACAGGGCGCCTCCAGCTGTTGTAAAACTCCCAGCATGCCTGGACAGTCAGTGGCTATCTGGCAATACTGGGAGAAGTTGTTTTGCAAAAGCTGGATGCTCCGTTTTGGAAACAGTGGCGTACCAGATGTTTTTCATTTTTATTGGGGAGGGGAGGGGGGCTGTGTAGGGGTATGTGTATAATGTAGTGTTTTTTACTTTTTATTTTATTTTGTGTTAGTGTAGTGTAGTGTTTTTAGGGTACAGTCGCACGGGCAGGGGTTCACAGTACTTTCTGGCTGGCAGTTTGAGCTGCGGCAGAAAATTTGCCGAAGCTCAAACTTGAAGCCTGATACTTACTGTAAACCTCTGCCCATGTGAGTGTACCCTGCACATTCACATTGGGGGGGGCATCCAGCTGTTGCAAAACTACAACTCCCAGCATGCGCTTACAGACTGTACATGCTGAGAGTTTTAGTTTTGCAACAGCTGTAGGCACACTGGTTGTGTATCACTGAGTTTGTAACCTAACTCAGTGTTTCACAACCAGTGTGCCTCCAGCTGTTGCAAAACTACAACTCCCAGCATGTACGGTGCATGCTGGGAGTTGTGGTTTGCAACAGCAGAAGGCACACCGGTCGTGAAACACTGAGTTAGGTAAAAAAAAAACGCTGAGTTTCACAACCAGTGAACCAATGTGCCTTCAGCTGTTGCAAAACTACAACTCTCATCAGTCACCGACAGCCCACGGGCATGCTGGGAGTTGTAGTTATGCAACCAGCAGATGCACCACTACAACTCCCAGCATGCACTTTAGCTGTTTGTGCAAGCTGGGAGTTGTAGTTATACAACAGCTGAAGGTACACTTTTCCATAGAAAAACTGTGCCTCCAGCTGTTGCAAAACTATAAGTCCCAGCATGCCCATAGGGGAATGCTGGGAGTTGTGGTGGTCTGCCTCCTGCTGTTGCATAACTACAGCTCCCAGCATGCCCTTTTTGCATGCTGGGAGCTGTTGCTAAGCAACAGCAGGAGGCTCTCACTCACCTCCTACTGCTGCAAGCAGCCGCATACTTGTCAGTCCCTCGCCGCCGCCGCCATCGCTCCTGTGGCCTCGATCCCAACATTGACGCCGGGGATCAGGGTCCCCAGCTGCCGGGGTCCACGTCCCGCACCCGCTCACGTCCTCCGGAAGAGGGGCGGAGCGGGTTGCGGGAGTGACACCCGCAGCAGGTGCCCTGATTGGTCGGCCGTTAAACCGGCCAACGAATCAGGACGATCGTGAGGTGGCACCAGTGCCACCTCACCCCTGATGACTATGGCTGACGGCCCCGATCAGCCAGTAATTCCGGGTCACTGGAGACCCGATTGACCCGGAATCCGCCGCAGATCGTTGGGCTGAATTGTCCAGCGATCTGCGGCCATCGCCGACATGGCGGGACATAATGACCCCCCTGGGCGATATGCCGCGATGCCTGCTGAACGATTTGAGCAGGCATCCGGCTCCGGTCCCCAACCGGCTAGCGGTGGGGATCGGATTTCCCACGGGCGTATGGATACACCCTGTGTCCTTAAGGACTTGGAATGCAGGGCGTATCCATACGCCCTGTGTCCTGAAGAGGTTAAAGTAGTAAAATAAAATAAAACCTACATAAATTGGGTAGCCTTGTAACCGTATGGACCTACAGAATAAATATCAGGTGTCATTTTTACAGAAAATTGCACTGCGTAGAAACGGAAGCCCCCAAAAGTTACAAAATGGTTGTTTTTTTTCAATTTCACCCCACAAATATATATTTTTTTGTTTTGCTGTAGATTTTGTTATTAAATGATTGATGTCATTACAAAGTACAATTGATGGCCCAAAAAAACACTGTAGGTGCAAAATTGAAAACGGTATGATTTTTACAAGGAGAGGAGAGGAAAAAACTAAAGGGCAAAAACTAAAATTGGCCTGGTCCTTAAGGTGAAAATGGGCTTGGTCCTTAAGGGGTTAAGAAGATCCCCACACTCAGCCAACAAGGTCTTGTCCCAGTGGCATGCGATGCAATTGTGGTGAGTCCACCATCAGTTTCTACACTTAATAAACAAAACACATTAAATAGACAAATTTGATACTATTAAATAAAGTACATGACCCTGTATCCATCTTCACTAGGTACTCTTAACCTCATATTTACTTTAGTTTGTTTCCTGCAAGCTGCAAATGCAATTTCTTGAAACATGATAAATTGGGTTTGGGATAATCAGGTTATTGATGGCTGAATGTGTCACTTCTCTATTTATTAATGAGCTTCCTCCCTGGCATTGCTGGAGCTGCAGACATTAGGAAGTCGAGCTGAGAAGGCCTAATATGCATTATAAATTGATTACTTGTCACATCACTAGCTTCAGATCTTATTAGGGCTGCAATAGTGACATAGAAAATGGATAGCGACAACATTACTCCGCACTAATGAGGCTGCAAACCACTAACGTGATAATAATGTAACACTAACCAACCATAATCTGTCTATAATAGCACAGAGCGGTTTGGTGATCTATAACAAAGAACATGATATAAACTTGTGTTAAAGAATAAAACAATATATCTATTTTAACAATAAAACAAGAAAGTTTAGCCAATTTTAAACAGCTTTATACTCACAACCAACAGGATGAACTTCTAGGGCATCAGCACCCGTCAAGGTTGGGTAAAAATGAGCATGCTTAGGAAGGATCTGTGCTTGTCTTGGGGCTAAATGGTTATGTTCACCATAATGCTGCTGCTTTCTTTTTGTGAAATGGCTATTTCCTGTTGGCGTTTCCTCCCTCCAACTACAAGTCTCAGGATCCTTTGTTTGCAAGTGTGAGGTCACATTTCTCCCTCCCACACATGTCACCCCACCCATTCTAGCACACCTGAGCTCCCTTCCCTGCAGCCATGTGGAGAATGTTCTCCCACACACCCAGCGGTTGTTCCCCCTATTGAAGCAGACAGGCTCTCTTTCAACACCTGACTAGTAATGTAATATCTCGGGCTGCACTACAAAATGGGAAAACCTGAGATGACACAAATTTTGTATGCTGTTAAAAAATGAACATCGGGCAAAGATCACATATGAATTGCAAGACCAGCCACCAAACACAGGTACAGACACTATAATATGAAGTACACTAACTATACAGCCCCTGTATCAGAGTCAAAAAAATAAAAAATCCAGGAGTACCCTTTCAAGGACCATAGACATTTTAGAAATCAGCTAAACCAAGAGATTTTGACCTCCTAACTCTCCTCTGAAAGATTATGTTTGGGGACAAAAGGAGCCTGTTGAATTTTAACTGCCCAAACACAATTCAGTGCCATATTGGATGCTGGTATGGTTACAGCATTTTGATGACAATAATAACAATGCGTGTAGTGTTATTCTTGCCATCAGTTCTGACAGAATTACCAACAGAGGCTACTGAAGGAGCTTACAACCCGTGTGCACAGTGTCTATGACTTAGTATGTAGTAGTTTATCATTATTGGCTGAAAGGTACAATATGCCAGAGAATCGAGTTGCTGTTTCTGTACATGATTAGCGAAGAGCGAATATGACCTAATGATATGAACAATCAATAATGAGATTAAGTTTTCACTTTAGCTTATTAATATACTTACACTATAAATAATGCACATTGGATAAATATAAAATTCTGAAGTAAAAATCATATTAATAGGCATCGATATAGATGGGAAATGGACATTTAGTAATGTCCGGAAACACGATGTCTACTGCAGTCTATTTTTTCCAGTTTTATGTTAATAATGCTTATTTACTGCCAGTAAAAATTACCTTTTTTTATTTCTATTTTTAAAAAGCAACTTGAAGTTCCCATAAAATTACATCTCGATTACAATTACATCTCAATTTTGGACAGCTTAGTACTGCTCTGGACAGTCCCTGACACGGACAGAGGTGTCAGCAGTGAACTTTGTGGTCAGACTGGAAAGATCTACACAACTTCCTCTGGAGCATACAGCAGCTGATACATCCTGGAAGGTTTCAGATTCTTAAATAAAAGTAATTAAAAAATCTGTATAACGTTTTGGCACCAGTTGATTTTAAAACATTTGTTTTCCACCGGAGTACTCCTTTAGGGTATTTTTGTGTTTCTTCCAGGACTAAATTTCATATAGGCATCTCAAGAACATTTGTTGCCAGGCCCAAAGTGTGGGGCCCAGAGAATATGTTGCACTGGGGCAGCTAAAAAATAAGGGTTAAATTATCAGAGCAAAAACTTTGTGTACCGGGTGTCATGACTGACTGGAGGTACAGGGAGAGTGAGCCCTAAACTGTCCCTAAAAACACTTTCCCTGCCTACTTCCCTATACACCCTAAGTGGTGAATCGACAACTTGGAGCCGGTCCCTCCCTGTGCTACAGTGCAGTGGCGTAAAAACAAATAATACACATAGTCGGTCACAGGCCACAAACAGAAACGGAAAACTACCAGACAACCAGGTATACCAGACAGGATACAGATACTAACAGGACATGATAAAATGAACAAGACTAGGCATGGCTCGAGTATACAGCGGAAACCAGGAATTGCAGGGGATGAGCAGAAGAACTGAAAGCTATACACTAAATTGATCTGGAACATAGGACACTGTTCACACTGGGACACAGAACAAACAAACTGGACACCCCACTCCACAAAAAAGGAGTAGCCATTATAATAAAGCAAAATATACTACTGGCCAGCGGGCACACTCCACCGTGTGATCAGGATGCTGCCCCAGTTGGAAACAGAAATATAATACATGAAACTCTAGACCAGAACCAGATGAGTCAAAATAGACCCCAGGATACCAAACAGGAATTATTACATACAGAACAGAGGTAAAACTAGACTTAGACAGTGTGAACACAGACGAAGCAGAAAGGACATACAATCCTAAAACCGACAAATGTAACAGACTAAAATCTACAATAAACAAAAATAACCATGGCCAAAACTCAGATAAAATCACAAGATAAATACAAGGTAAATGCTCAAACAGACATAGTCAGAGCATTGCACAAACAGACATCATAGTAACATTATTGCACAAATAGACATCATAGTAGCATTATTGCACAAAATAACCAGCCAAGAATGCAGGAGAACTCTGGTTAATATAGACACACCTGAGATCTCATTGGTTCTGAGCATTAACCATTCCCAATCTAGGGAGAATAGTAAACTGCTCAGAACAATGAATACACACCTAAACAGAAAAAAACAATTAAATGGACATTACACCGGGACAATGAGAGAGCAGCACAGTCAGGAGAAACGCATGGCATGCACACAGCTGGTAGAGAAAGCACATGGATCCTAATGACACCTACAGAAAGAAAGGACTTTTACAACACATTGTGCCTATTTGGAGCCAAAAGTGTAGTAAATATGACGTGAGTTTAACCCCTAAGGACCCAGGGCGTATGGATACGACCTGGGTTTTTAATCGATAAGGACCCAGGGTGTATCCATAGACCTGTGGGAATGGCGGGGACCGGAATGCCCAGGGGGATCCTGAGACCCGCCCATGTCGGCAATCGCCACAAATCGCCTGTGAATTCACACCGGCGATTTGCGCAGATTCCGGGTCATATGGGTCTATGTTGACCCGGAATATAAGGGGGATCGCAGTTGTCCAAGACACCCACGATCCCCCTGAAGGGATAGGACTGAGGTGGCAGGGGTGCCACCCCTCGTATCCCTGCTATTGGTCATCAAGAAGCGACGACCAATAGCAGATCGGGGATGAGGGGGTTAACTTTTGTTTTCTCCGTTCCCCACAGTAGGCGGGGCAGAACGGGGAAACGGAAAGGGACCGGTGCGGAAGTCCACTTACCCATCGGCGGCGGCAGCAGGCGGCAGTTGTTGGCGGCAGAAGAGGACGGCGATGCGGCTCCCTGGATCCTACAGAAGCCGGTGAGTTGCCTAGCAACATCTGGAGGGCTACAGTCTGAGACCACTATACAATGGTCTCTGAACTGTAGCACTCCAGATATTGCAAAACTACAACTCCCAGCATGCCCAGACAGCTGTTTGCTGTTTGGGCATGCTGGGAGTTGTAGTTTTGCAACAGCTGGAGGGCTACAGTTTAGAGTTCCCTGTGCTGTGATCTCTAAACTGTGGCCTTCTAGATCTTGCAAAACTACAACTCTTAGCATGCCCAAACAGCAGTTTGCTGTCTGGGCATGCTGAAATTTGTAGTTTTGCAACATCTGGAGGGCCACAGTTTGGAGATCACTGTGCAGTGGTCTCTAAACTGTAGCCCTCCAGATGTTGCAAAACTGCAATCCCAGCATGCCCAAACAGCAAACAGCTGTCTCAGCATGCTGGGAGTTGTAGTTGTGTAATTCCAGCTGTTGCATAACTACATTTCCCAGCATGCCCTTCGGCGATCAGTACATGCTGGGAGTTGTAGTTTTGCAACTGACAGACTGTGACAGACTGTGCATGCTGGGAGTTGTACTTTTGCAACAGCTGAAGGCATACTGGTTGGAAAATACTGAGTTAGGTAACAGAACCTAACTGAAGGTTTTCCAACCATTGTGCCTCCAGCTGTTGCAAAAGTACAACTCCCAGCATGCACAGTCTGTCAGTGCATGCTGGGAGTTGCAGTTTTGAAACTGATGGAGGTTTTCCCCCCGTGTGACTGTACAGGGTACATTCACACGGGTGGGTTCACAGTGAGTTTTCTGCTTCAAGTTTGAGCTGCGGCTAATTTTTCGCTGCAGCGCAACCTCCTAGCGGGAAACTCACCGTAAACGCCCGCCAGTGTGAATGTACCCTAGAAACACTACACTACACTAACACAAAATAAAGGTTAAAACACTATATATACACCCCCTTACACTGTCCCCCCCCCCCCAATAAAAATGAAAAACATATCGTACGGAAGTGTTTCCAAAATGGAGCCTCCAGCAGTTGCAAAACAACAACTCCCCCTATTTCCGGACAGCCACTGACTGTCCAGGCATGCTGGGAGTTTAGCAACAGCTGGAGGCACCCTGTTTGGGAATCACTGGCGTAGAATACACCTATGTCCACCCCTAAGCAATCCCTAATGTAGTCCTCAAATCACTTTGGAGCCCTGTCGTATTTCAAGGAAACAGTTTAGGGCCACATATTTCCGTACTCGGGAGAAATTGCACTACAAATTTGGGGGGCTTTTTCTCCTTTTACCCCTTATGATAAGGAAATGTTGGGGGCTACACCAGCCTGTTAGTGTAAAAAAATTAAAACATTTACACTAACATGCTGGTGTTGCCCCATACTTTTTATTTTCACAAGCAGTAAAAGGAAAAAAAATTCCTGAGCACGGAAATACCCCATATGTGGGCGTAAAATGCTCTGCGGACGCACAACAAGGCTCAGGAGTGAGAGTGCACTATGTACATTTGAGGCCTAAATTGGTGATTTGCACAGGGGTGGCTGATTTTACAGCGGTTATGACATAAATGCAAAAAAATACATACCCATATGTGACCCCATTTTGCAAACCACACCCCTCACGGAATGTAACAAGGGGTATAGAGAGCCTTAACACCCCACAGGTGTTTAAAAATGTTTCATTAAATTTGGATGGGAAAATGAAAAAAAAAAAAAAGATTTTTTCACTAAAATGCTGGTGTTACCCTAAATTTTTCATTTTCACAATGGAAAATAGGAAAAAATAATTTGTAACCCCATTTCTTCTGAGTGTATAAATACCCCATATGTGGATGTTAAGTGCTCTGCGGGTGCACTACAATTATCAGAAGAGAGGGAGCACCATTGGGCTTTTGAAGAGAAATGTTGTCCGGAATTGAAGGCCAAGTGTGTTTACAAAGCCCCCATAGTGCCCCCAAATGTAATGTAATAAGGGGTGCTCACAGGTCTCTGACAGGTTTTTGGAACAGTGGTCCATGAAAATGAAAAATTTTATTTTTCATTTGCACAGCCCACTGTTCCAAAGATCTGTCAAAAGCCAGTGGGGTGTAAATACTCACTGCACCCCTTATTACATTCTGTGAGGGGTGTAGTTTCCAAAATGAGGGTCACATGTGGGGAGGTCCACTGTTCTGGCCCCACAGGGTGCTTTGTAAATGCACATGGCCCCTGACTTTCATTCCAAACAAATTCTCTCTCAAAAAGCTCAATGGCGCTCCTTATCTTCTGAGCATTGTAGTGCGCCAGCAGAGCACTTGACGTCCACACATGGAGTATTTTCATACTCAGAAGAAATGGGCTTACAAAGTTTGGGGGTCATTTTCTCCTATTACCCCTCTAAAAATGTTACATTTTAGTGAAAAAAAATCTTTTTTTTTTCATTTGCACATTAGACTTTAACAAAAAGTCGTCAAACACCTGTGAGGTGTTAAGGCTCACTGTACCCCTTGTTAGGTTCCTTAAGGGGTGTAGTTTCCAAAATAGTATGCCATGTGGGTTTTATTTGCTGTTCTGGCTCCATAGGGGCTTCCTGAATGCAACATGCCCCCCAAAAAACATTTCAGCAAAATTTGCTTTCCAAAAGCCAAATGTGACTCATTCTCTTCTGAGCATTGTAGTTCGCCCGCAGAGCATTTTATGTCCTAAAATGGGGTATTTCCATACTCAGAAGAGATGGCGTTACAAATTTTGGGGGGCATTTTCTCCCATTACCCTTTGTAAATATGGTAATTTGGGGGGGAAAACTGCACTTCAGTAAAAAAAAAATTTCATTCACACATCCGACTTTAACGAAAAGTCATCAAACACCTGTGGGGTGTCAAGGCTCACGGGACCTCTTGTTAGGTGCCTTCAGGGGTGTAGTTTCCCAAATGGTAAGCAATGTGGGAGTTTTCTGCTGTTCTGGCACCATAGGGGCTTCCTACATGCGACATGCCCCCCAATAACCATTTCAGCAAAATTCACTCTCCAAAATCCAATTTTTGCTTCTTCCCTTCTGAGCCCTCTACTGCGCCCGCCGAACACTTGACATACACATATGAGGTATTTCCTTACTCGAAAGAAATTGGGTTACAAATTTTGGGGGACTTTTTCTCCTATTACCTCTTGTAAAAATTCAAAAACTGGGTCTACAAGAACATGCAAGCTTAAAAAATGAAGATTTCAAATTTTATCCTTCACTTTGCTGCTATTCCTGTGAAACACCTAAAGGATTAACACACTTACTGAATGTCATTTTGGATACTTTGAGGGGTGCAGTTTTTATAATGGGGTCATTTCTGGGGTATTTCTAATATGAAGACCCTTGAAATCCATTTAAAAACTGAACTGTTCCCTGAAAAATGTTGTGAAAAATTGGAAAATTGTGGCTGAAATTTGAAGCCCTCTGATGTCTTCCAAAAGTAAAAACCTGTCAACTTTATGATGCAAACATAAAGTAGACATATTGTATATGTGAATAAATATATAATTTATTTGGAATATCTGTTTGCCCTACAAGCAGAGAGCTTCAAAGTTAGAAAAATGCTAAATTTTCAATTTTTTCATCAAATTTTGGAATTTTTCACCAAGAAATGATGCAAGTATCGACATAATTTTACCACTAACATGAAGTAGAATATGTCATGAAAAAACAGTCTCGGAATCAGAATGAAAAGTAAAAGCATCCCAGACTTATTAATGCTTAAAGTGACAGGGGTCAGATGTGCAAAAAATTGCCGGGTCCTTAAGGTGAGAATGGGCTGGGTCCTTAAGGGGTTAAAGAGGCCCTGTCATTGTAAAAAACACTTTTTATATTGTGCTAACTAAATGATAACCAAAGTTATGGCACAGTATAGTATATATTATAATTAGGGATCTATGATTCCTATATACAATTATTACATATGGCCCTGCTATACACTCCTTATACTAAGAATATGTACAAAAGAATGGGATGGAGTACTAGATTGATAAAATATTATGACTTTATTAATAATTCATTACTAAGACACCCAGGATCCCCCTGTAGCGATAGGAGTGAGGTGGCAGGGGTGCCACCCCTCCTATCCCTGCTATTGGTGGTCTAGACGCGACCACCAATAGCAGATCGGGGGCGGGGGGGTTTACTTTCGTTTTCCCCGTCCTGCCCTCCCACAATAGGCGGGGCAGGACGGGGAAACGACGGGGACCGGCGCCGAAGATCCACTTACCGATCCGGGCGGGCGACGGAGGCTGCGGGCGACGGAGATCGGCGGGCGGCGATGACGTGCGGCTGGATCCGACGGAAGCCGGTGAGTTGCCTAGCAACATCTGGAGGGTACAGTTTGAGACCATTATACAGTGGTCTCTAACTGTAGCCCTCCAGATGTTGCAAAACTACAACTCCCAGCATGCCCAGACAGCTGTTTGGGCATGCTGGAATATGTAGTTTTGCAACAGCTGGAGGGCTACAGTTTGAGACCACTATATAGTGGTCCCTAAACTGTAGCCCTCCAGATCTTGCAAAACTCCTAGCATGCTCAAACAACTGTTTGCTGTCAGGGCATGCTGGGAATTGTAGTTTTGCAACAGCTGGAGGACCACAGTTTGGAGATCACTTTGCAGTGTTCTCTAAGACTGTAGCCCTCCAGATGTTGCAAAACTGCAAATCCCAGCATGTCCTAACAGCAATCAGCTGTCTTGGCATGCTGGGAGTTGTAGTTGCGTACCTCCAGCTATTGCATAACTACTTCTCCCAGCATGCCCATCGGCGATCAGTATATGCTCGGAGTTGTAGTTTTGCAACAGCTGGAGGCACACTGGTTAGAAAATGCTGAGTTAGGTAACAGAACCTAACTGAAGGTTTTCCAACCAGTGTGCCTCCAGCTGTTGCAAAAGTACAACTCCCAGCATGCACGGTCTGTCAGTACATGCTGGGAGTTGTAGTTTTGAAACAGCTGGAGGTTGCCCCCCCCCCCATGTGAACGTACAGGGTACATTCACACGGGCAGGCTTACAGTAAGTTTCCTGCTTCAAGTTTGGGCAGCGGCAAATTTTTCGCCGCAGCTCAAACTCCTAGCGGGAAACTCACCGTAACACGTCAGTGTGAATGTACCCTAAAAACACTACACTACACTAACACATAATAAAGGGTAAAACACTACATATACACCCCCTTACACTGTCCCCCCCCCCCAATAAAAATGAAAACCGTATTGTATGGCAGTGTTTCCAAAACGGAGCCTCCAGCTGTTGCAAAACAACAACTCCCAGCATTTCCGGACAGCCACTGACTGTCCAGGCATGCTGGGAATTTAGCAACAGCTGGAGGCACCCTGTTTGGGAATCACTGGCGTAGAATACCCCTATGTCCACCCCTATGCAATCCCTAATTTAGTCCTCAAATGCGCATGGCGCTCTCTCACTTTGGAGCCCTGTCGTATTTCAAGGAAACAGTTTAGGGCCACATATGGGGTATCTCCGAACTCGGGAGAAATTGCACTACAAATATTGGGGGGCTTTTTCTCCTTTTACCCGTTATGAAAATGAAAAGTTGGGGCTACACCAGCTTGTTAGTGTAAAAAAAAAAAAAATTATACTAACATGCTGGTGTTGCCCTTCTCTTTTTATTTTCAAAAGCGTTAAAAGGAAAAAAAGACCCCCAAAATTTGTAACGCAATTTCTCCTGAGTACAGAAATACCCCATATGTGGGCGTAAAATGCTCTGTGGGCGCACAACAAGGCTCAGGAGTGAGAGCGCACTATGTACATTTGAGGCCTAAATTGGTGATTTGCACAGGGGTGGATGATTTTACAGCGGTTCTGACATAAATGCAAAAATATAAATACCCACATGTGACCCCATTTTGGAAACTACACCCCTCACGGAATGTAATAAGGGGTACAGTGAGCATTTACGCCCCACAGGGGTCTGACAGATCTTTGGAAAATTGGTCTGTGAAAATGAAAAATTTAATTTTTCATTTGCACAGCCCACTGTTCCAAAGATCTGTCAAACGCCAGTGGGGTGTAAATACTCACTGCACCACTTATTAAATTCTGTGAGGGGTGTAGTTTCCAAAATAGGGTCACATGTGGGGGGGTCCACTGTTCTGGCACCACGGGGGGCTGTGTAAACGCACATGGCCCCTGACTTCCATTCCAAACAATTTTTTCCCCAAAAGCTCAATGGCGCTCCTTCTCTTCTGAGCATTGTAGTGCGCCAGCAGAGCACTTGACGTCCACACATGGGGTATTTCCATACTCAGAAGAGATGGGGTTACAATTTTTGGGGGGTCTTTTCTGCTATTAACCCTTGCAAAAATGTGAAATTTGGGGGGAAGCGCACATTTTAGTGACATTTTTTTTTTTTTTACATATGCAAAAGTCGTGAAACCCCCTGTGGGGTATTAAGGCTCACTTTATTCCTTGTTACGTTGCTCAAGGGGTCTAGTTTCCAAAATGGTATGCCATGTGTTTTTTTTTGCTGTTCTGGCACCATAGGGGCTTCCTAAAGGCAACATGCCCCCCGAGCAAAATTTGCTCTCAAAAAGCCAAATATGACTCCTCCTCTTCTGAGCATTGTAGTTCACCCGTAGTGCACTTCAGGTATACTTATGGGGTACCTCCATACTCAGAAGAGATGGGGTTACAAATTTTGGGAGGTCTTTTCTGCTATTAACCCTTGCAAAAAAGTGAAATTTGGGGGGAAACACACATTTTAGTGAAAAATATATATATATTTTTTTACATATGCAAAAGTCGTGAAACACCTGTGGGGTATTAAGGCTCACTTTATTCCTTGTTACGTTCCTCAAGGGGTCTAGTTTCCAAAATGGTATGGCATGTGTTTTTTTTTTTGCTGTTCTGGCACCATAGGGGCTTCCTAAAGGCAACATGCCCTCCAAAAACTATTTCAGAAAAACATACTCTCCAAAATCCCCTTGTCGCTCCTTCGCTTCTGAGTCCTCTACTGCGCCCGCCGAACAATTTACATAGACATATGAGGTATGTGCTTACTCGAGAGAAATTGGGCTACAAACATAAGTATAAATTTGCTCCTTTTACCCCTTGTAAAAATTCAAAAATTGGGTCTACAAGAACATGCGAGTGTAATAAATGAAGATTGTGAATTTTCTCCTTCACTTTGCTGTTATTCCTGTGAAATACCTAAAGGGTTAAAACACTTACTGAATGTCATTTTGAATACTTTGGGGGTGCAGTTTTTATAATGGGGTCATTTGTGGGGTATTTCTAATATGAAGACCCTTCAAATCCACTTCAAACCTGAACTGGTCCCTGAAAAATTGTGAGTTTGAAAATTTTGTGAAAAATTGGAAAATTGCTGCTGAACTTTGAAGCCCTCTGGTGTCTTCCAAAAGTAAAAATACGTCAATTTTATGATGCAAACATAAAGTAGACATATTGTATATGTGAATCAAAATTTTTTTTATTTGGAATATCCATTTTCCTTACAAGCAGAGAGCTTCAAAGTTAGAAAAATGCAAAATTTTCTAATTTTTCATCAAATTTTGGGATTTTTCACCAAGAAATGATGCAAGTTACCGTAAAATTTTACCACTATGTTAAAGTAGAATATGTCACGAAAAAACAGTGTTTCCAAAACGGTGCCTCCAGCTGTTACAAAACAACAACTCCCAGCATTTCTGGACAGCCACTGACTGTCCAGGCATGCTGGGAGTTTAACAACAGCTGGAGGCACCCTATTTGGGAATCACTGGCGTAAAATCCCCCTATGTCCAACCCTATGCAATCCCTATGAAGTCCTCAAATGCGCATGGTGCTCTCTCACTTCAGAGCCCTGTCGTATTTCAAGGAAACAGTTTAGGGCCACATATGGGGTATTTCCGTACTCGGGAGAAATTGCACTACAAATTTGGGTGGCTTTTTATCCTTTTAACCCGTTATGAAAAGGAAAAGTTGGGGTCTATACCAGCCTGTTGGTATAATTTTTATTTATTTTTTTACACTAACATGCTGGTGTTGCCCCATACTTTTTATTTTCCCAACCGGTAAAAGCAAAAAAAGACCTCCAAATTTGTAACGCAATTTCTCCTGAGTACGGAAATACCCCAGATGTGGGTGTAAAATGTTCTACGGACGCACAACAAGGCTCAGGAGTGAGAGAGCACTATGTACATTTTACATCTAAATAGGTGATTTGCACAGGGGTGGCTGATTTTACAGCGGTTCTGACATAAACGCAAAAAAAAATACCCACATGTGACCCCATTTTGGAAACTACACCCCTCATGTAATGTAACAAGGGGTATAGTGAGCCTTAACTCCTCACAGGTGTTTGACAGATTTTTGGAACAGTGATCCGTGAAAATGAAAAATTTAATTTTCCATTTGCACAGCCCACTGTTCCAAAGATCTGTCAAATGCCAGTTGGGTGTAAATGCTCACTGCACCACTTATTAAATTCTGTGAGGGGTTTAGTTTCCAAAATAGGGTCACATGTGGGGGGGTCCACTGTTCTGGCACCACGGGGGGCTTTGTAAATGCACATGGCCCCTGACTACCATTCCAAACAAATTGTCTTTCCAAAAGCTCAATGGCGCTACTCCTCTTCTGAGCATTGTAATTCGCCCGTAGTGCAATTCAGGCTAACTTATGGGGTACCTCCATATTCAGAAGAGATGGGGTTACAAATTTTGGGGGGTATTTTCTGCTATTAACTCTTGCAAAAAATGTGAAATTTGGGGGGAAACACACATTTTAGTGGGAAAATTTTTTTTTTTTTTACATATGCAAAAGTCGTGAAACCCCTGCTGGGTATTAAGTCTCACTTTATTCCTTGTTACGTTCCTCAAGGGGTCTAGTTTCCAAAATGGTATGCCATGTGGGTTTTCTTTGCTGTTCTGGCACCATAGGGGCTTCCTAAATGCAACATGCCCCACAAAAAACATTTCTGAAAAACGTACTCTCCAAAATCCCCTTGTCGCTCCTTCGCTTCTGAGCCCTCTACTGCGCCCGCCGAACAATTTATATAGACATATGAGGTATGTGCTTACTCGAGAGAAATTGGGCTACAAACATAAGTATAAATTTTCTCCTTTTACCCCTTGTAAAAATTCAAAAATTGGGTCTACAAGAACATGCGAGTGTAAAAAATGAAGATTGTGAATTTTCTCCTTCACTTTGCTGCTATTCCTGTGAAATACCTAAAGGGTTAAAACACTTACTGAATGTCATTTTGAATACTTTGGGGGTTGCAGTTTTTATAATGGGGTCACTTGTGGGGTATTTCTAATATGAAGACCCTTCAAATCCACTTCAAACCTGAACTGGTCCCTGAAAAATTGTGAGTTTGAAAATTTTGTGAAAAATTGGAAAATTGCTGCTGAACTTTGAAGCCCTCTGGTGTCTTCCAAAAGTAAAAACACGTCAATTTTATGATGCAAACATAAAGTAGACATATTGTATATGTGAATCAAAAAATTTTTTATTTGGAATATCCATTTTCCTTACAAGCAGAGAGCTTCAAAGTTAGAAAAATGCAAAATTTTCTAATTTTTCATCAAATTTGGGGATTTTTCACCAAGAAATGATGCAAGTTACCATAAAATTTTACCACTATGTTAAAGTAGAATATGTCACGAAAAAACTATCTCGGAATCAGAATGATAACTAAAAGCATTCCAGAGTTATTAATGTTTAAAGTGACAGTGGTCAGATGTTCAAAAAATGGCCGGGTCCTACAGTGAAAAATGGCTGGGTCCTTAAAGGGTTAAAGAGCACCTGTCATCAACAAAAACTTTTAATATGTTGTTCATAATCCTTAATGAAGAGATATTGTAATATATCTTCATTAAAAAATATTAATATTTATACCATTTTTTTCATTTTATACTTTTGGCCACTAGGGGTCACTCTTCCATGCCTGGTCTGCAAGCAGCATCCTATGCTTTTCATAGTAAGTGTACAGCTTTTAGGACTAATGCTGAAGGGCTCTGGTCCTTCCACCGGAAGTTCAGTGCTCTCAGCTCAGGACTCCCTCCCAGCCTGTGAGCTACAAGCCTACACATGCCTCTCATATAACAGCCAGTCACCTCCCCCTCCCCCTTACCACACGTTATCTTTATACATTGTATTATCTCACTGCACTCCCTGCTCTGTGCCCCCCCCCCCCCTGACATTCATCTTAATCACTGCCTCTGTAATTGCTCCCTCAGCCCCTGGTTCTCAGCATTGACTTTTTAGTGCAGAGATACACAGGAGAGAGAGAGACAGGCTGCTGTCCCTACCCTGTACTTAGTCTGTATGCACACTGCAGAGCAGTGTTTCCCAACCAGGGTGCCTCCAGCTGTTGCAAAACTACAACTCCCAGCATGTCTGGACAGCTGTTGGCTGTCTGGGCATGCTGGGAGTTGTAGTTTTGCAAAAGCTGGAGGTGCCCTGGTTGGGAAACACTGCTGCAGAGGGAGAGCAGCATACAGGAAGTCTGGCAGAAGCAGAGCCCCAGCCAGGCTTCATGTGACATCATGCCTGCCGGGACCCGCCTCCTTCCACCCCTCAGAAAGACAGTGCTCCTGAGCTAATGAAGAGGGATAAAAAAAGGTATTTCCACATCGTTTTAAACCTCAATAAACACAGGGATAGGCATAGTTAGAGAAAGGGACAGATGGGAAGGGGGATCAGGGAAAGTTTAGATGAAGACAGGTACTCTTTAAAGAATCTTACAAATTCCCACCACCAGCGGTCATCTATCTTCCTTTACACCAGCTTCTCTGTATTTTAAAGCACTTTGACTACCAGCCGTAAGGCAAGCTGTATAGAAGATCTGTGCTATGCAGGCTCCTCTCTAGGCTCCTCCTCTGGCCTGATTATCCCAGATTGGCTGCGGCCATTAATCCTAGTCTATATTCACTGCTTCTCTAACCATGTTACCTGCTCAGCACCTGGAGACTCAGAGCAGCAGCTAAAGGAGCATGACGGTACAGTTCTCAGCTGAGTATCTAAGCATAATATGTCTGATACTACCTGCAGCATATGTGTGATACTGAATTTACTGCAGTGTATGTGTAATGTCCATTTATTTGTTTTTGTATTTTTCTGTTTAGGTGTGTATTCACACATTAGTTTGTTCTGATCATTTTGATATTCTCCCTGGATTGGCAATGGTTAATGCTCAGAACCAATGAGATCTCGGGTGTGTCTATTTTAACCATAGTTCTCCTGCATTCTCTGCTGGTTATTTTATGCAATAATGCTAATATAATGTCTGTTTGTGCAATAATGCTACTATGATGTCTGTTTGTGCAATACACTTCCTAGTCTGCTTGAGCATGCACCTTGTATTTGTCCTGTGACATATCTTAGTTTTAGCCATGGTTAAATCATTTTGTTCATTGTAGATTTTAGTCTGTGTTATTTGTCAGTTTTTAGGATGTATGTCTGTTCTGCTTAGTCTGTGTTCACACTGTGGGAATCCTGTTCTGTTCCTCCATATAGTGGAGTTTGGTTTTGAATTTATCCTGTCTTGTATCTTGAAATATATTCTGTTTTGAATCTTGAGAAATATCCTGTCTAGTATTCTGACCAGTGTTCCTCTACGTTGTAGAGTTTGATTTTCTTGTATCCGTTTATATGAAGTTCATGTTTATTTTCTGTGTCCAGTGTAAACAGTGTCCTATGTAACCTGATCAGTTTAGTGTTTTAGCTTGCAGTTCTTCCATCCCCTGTGTCTCTTGGATTCTACTGTATTCTTGTTGCATACCTAGTCTTGTTCATTTAATCATGTCTGCCGTTTATCTGATATTTGGTTTATGAACTGTATGTTAATACACTATTTCTTCCCTGTTAGCATTTGTATCTTTTCTGGTATATCTGGTTGTCTGGTAGTTTTCTGCTTCTGGCTTGTGACCGACTATGTGTATTATTTGTTTTTACGACACTGCACTGTAGCGCAGGGATGGGCCGGGTCCAAGTTGTCGATTCACCTCTTAGGGTGTTTGGGCAAGTAGGCAGGGAGACTGTTTTTAGGGTCAGATTAGGGCTGACTCTCCCTCTCCCCCAGTCGGTCATGACAGTATCTAAGTATATTATGTGTGATACTGCCTGCATCCCAGTATGTGTAATGCTGACTTTGCAACAGTGTATCTAAGTATATTATGTGTAATTTTGCCTGCAGCATACTTTGTGTATATGTATATTTTGTTAATCTGTAATACTCATTTCTTTAAAATAATAAAAAACTATTAAAAGTAAAAAAAAAAATATTCTGCTGTTTTTTTTTTTTGTTTTGTATCTTTGGCTCTCCCATAAAAACTATATGAAGGGGATGTGGCGAACCCTGCTTCAGACTGGGGTCATGACTCGCCTCTAGTGGGAAGATCTGGGGCTCCGTATAGGAGATTGTGGGGGGCCCCAATGGTCGGACCCCCGCAATCTAAAACTTATCCCCAATCCTGCGGATAGGGGATAAGTTTTATAGTATGACACATCTCCTTTAATCTCCAGGAAATTAGATATATTAATTATAAATGAAGAGAAACAGGGATTTTGCCAGGTTTACACTTGTTTGTTTGTAAATTGTACCTGTTACATATACAATACTTCCACAACAAAATAAAGAACAGTTGGTAAGGGATTCTTTAAACTGGTAGAAAAAGAACCCAATCTTAAACACCGAAGAGAATCAAAGATGCCAAAATATTTGTAACTTGAAGGATAGCTGTTATAATGTATATTTCATGCTTCGTATAGCTTGTACAGTCTCCCAAATTTTAATGATGTGATAGACAATATCTCTGGAGTTTTTCATTTTCTATTGTGCCAAAACATTAACTAAATGCCCATAAATAACTGTCTTTCTTGACACACAATAGTGCTGAAGAACAGTAATCCTTGCCAGCTATCATCTACATATCAATAGAGCAACAAATGTGTCTGAGTCTGCCTCCAGTAAACTCAAGTACAGTTCTAGAAGACAAGTCAGTGATATTTTTAATTTCTCCTTCAATATGATAAAGGAAATGATAATAAATAATAATAATAGGGTATTTAATATGTAGGGCAACTTTAAACTGTGATATTGTAGGGAAACGAACACATTGTACCGTGAACCCTTGACATGATCATTTCAAAATCCGATTTGCTCTCAGAGCCTTACAATGCCTTTCAATGTCGGGCCATCGTGCAAGATGGGTATCCTGCAGCGCGGATGTTCCCTGATCCACGCAGGCAGCAGAAATGCATGTGTTAGTACGGTGTCAAGGTCGGCCGTGCAGGGAAGCCAGGTAGCCTGGACTGTCTCAGGAGTCACCACTCCACCAGAAGGAAGAGCCAGCCCAGATTCACCAGCACGTGGGCCAGGAGCACGCCACAGACTTGTCCCATCCAGAAACGTCCCAGTCAAACATGATCTTAGGGGGAAACATTGTTCTGAGAACTGTCTGCAACTTTTCTGAGTTCTTGGATGGATGCTCTCTGCATCAGTCTGCCTGTAATACCTGGGACACTCCACTAGAAGCACTCTAAAAAAATCTTACTAGACAACCACTGACTTCTACAGTAAGGTCCTAGAGCTACAAGCAGAAGTACTTCACTCCCCCTCACAGTCCACTGTACTGTAAGCAGAGTATAACAGTGAAATAGGTGATATAGGTATAAACAGGGACATTTATCATCGTTGCGTTGGTAAGTGAGTTCTGTAGGCATTTTTTTCTTGCATTTGGTTTTGCGTATGTGTGACATATTTATTATACTATCACAGGGGTTAATAAATTTGTCTCACATAAGCAAAAAACAATAAATTGCTTTTGAATACCATTTATTTAGCACACATAAGCAAAACCCATTAAATTACTTCAGAACAACACTTTGTAACACCACCTCCTCTCATCTGTGACTTTTCTGGTCTAAAATCACAGTTGTGTAAAAAATGTGCCAAATATAGCAATTTTTTTAACTCTTTTTGGACACAGGATTTATTTATTTTTGCATTTTCATTTTTTTTCTATTCACCTTCTAAAAATCATAACTCTTTCCATTTTCCACCTTACATATAAAGCCTTGTTTTTTGCACCACCAATTTTACTTTGTAATGAAATTAATCATTTCACCTCAAGATCTACGGTGAAACAAGAAAAATATATTTGAGGGTCAAAATTGGGGAAAAAAATGCCATTTTGTAACTCTTAGGACCTTCGGTTTCTATCCAGTACACTTTTCTGTGAAAATAACACATTCTATGTATTGTGTAGGTCCATACAATTGAAATGGTATCCAACTTGGCTTCTTCGCCTTTGTGACACGGCAGTGTGACGTCCGTCGGGGAACCTGGGGAGAATAGCTGGAGGAAAAATACATCATGCAACGTTTTTTCCTCCCGCTATTCCCGTCAAAAAACAACATTGCCTGACAAAACCTCTAATAGTGAATGGTGTTACGCCGAGCTCTCCGGGTCCCTGCTCCTCCCCGGAGTGCTCACGGCGTCTCTCTCCCTGCAGCGCCCCGGTCAGACCCGCTGACCGGGAGCGCTGCACAGACATTGCCGGCGGGGATGCGATTCGCACAGCGGGACGCGCCCGCTCGCGAATCGCATCCCAAGTCACTTACCCGTCCCGGTCCCCGGCTGTCATGTGCTGGCGCGCACGGCTCCGCTCTCTAGGGCGCGCACGCGCCAGCTCTCTGAGACTTAAAGGGCCAGTGCACAAATGATTGGTGCCTGGCCCAATTAGCCTAATTGGCTTCCACCTGCTCCCTGGCTATATCACCTCACTTCCCCTGCACTCCCTTGCCGGATCTTGTTGCCTTGTGCCAGTGAAAGCGTTTAGTGTTGTCCAAGCCTGCGTTACCTGATCTCCTGCTATCCATATTGACTACGAACCTTGCCGCCTGCCCCGACCTTCTGCTACGTCTGACCTTGCCTCTGCCTAGTCCTTCTGTCCCACGCCTTCTCAGCAGTCAGCGAGGTTGAGCCGTTGCTAGTGGATACAACCTGGTTGCTACCGCCGCAGCAAGACCATCCCGCTTTGCGGCGGGCTCTGGTGAACACCAGTAGCCACTTAGAACCGGTCCACCGGCACGGTCCACGCCAATCCCTCGCTGACACAGTGGATCCACAACTTGTAAGCCGAATGGTGACAAATGGCATCTGTCGGGACCCATTGTTTCCTGTTTAGCCTGGTCAAAAATAAGTGTGGCTGATGGACGTTTGTGGTAGTGTGAAAGGCGCCTTATATAGGTTTGATTTTGTTTTGCTTATTTCAAAAAATTATAACTACCGTATTTATCGGCGTATAACACGCACTTTTAAAACTTAAATTTAAGGCAAAAAGCCTGCCTGCATGTTATACGCCGATAAGTCTTCTGGTCACCGATTTAAAGCGGCCGCAGCAGCTTGTGAAGTATTAGCAGCACGGCCGCGGCCACTTTAAATCAGTGACCAGTGGCGTCTCCTCCCCGCTCTGCATTTAATTTTTCTTTCCTCCTCCCTCATCATTCCCCCCCTTTCCCTGCTTTTCATAGTTTTTTTTATTTTCCTTACCTGGCTGCGCTTTGGCAGGCCAGGTCAGGCAGGGGGGGGGGTCTTGCGGGCTGTGGTCAGTGAAGCAGATGAATGACGTCCTCTCCCGGCTCCTCTGCGCGGCATCAGTGACATCACTTTTCATTTCCTGTAGTCGCCGCACTACGAACTGTGACTCGCGGGGGTTGCAAGAAACGAAAAGTGACGTCCCTGATGCCGCGCAGAGAAGCCGGGAGAGGACATCATTCATCTGCTTCACTGACCACAGCCCGCAAGACCCCCTGCCTGACCTGGCCTGCTGAAGCGCAGCCAGGTAAAGAAAATAAAAAAAAACCATGAAAAGCATTGGGAAAGGGGGGAATGATGAGGGAGGGGAAGAATAGCATAGGAGGAACATGATGGGGGATGATGAGACAGGGGGAAATTATGGCGGGGGGAGGCACTAAAGGCTTAATGTCTGTATGGCTAGTGGTGGTCTATTACATGGGGAAATGATGAGACATGGGGGTATGATGAGACATGGGGGGTGGCGATGAGAGGGGTAAATGTGGCACAGGGACTGATAAAAGGGAAGGAATGATGTGGCACTGGAGGGGACGGGACCAAACTGAGGTGCAGAAGAAAATTAAGTTGGGGGGATGATGTGGCATTTAGTGCAAGTCATTTATTTTACATTTTATTTTTTTACTTATATTTCCCTGTTAAAATGGGTGCGTGTTATACGCCAGTGCGTGTTATATGCCGATAAATACGGAAATTATATGAAAATTAGCATGTTTAAGTTTTTCCTCTTCTGGCCCCTCTAACTTTTTATGTTGTCCGTATACGGGGATGAGTTGGGGCTCATTTTTTCATCATGGGAGTTGTAGTTTAGAAACAACGAGACTCCAGCTGTTGCCAAATTGCAACATATATCTTTCCCAGACAGCCAACGTCTGTCTGGAAATGATGGGGTTGTAGCTTAGCAACAGCTGGAGGCTCCTTAATAGGAAAAGCTGGTTTATGGGCTATTTCTCTAAGGGAGGGCACTATAAATGCACTAACAAATTTTCTGTGTTTTTTCTCATTATTTCATATCCATTTATGCAGAGAACTTCGGATTCAGTCGACTATGTCGATATCAAGTAGAGATGAGCAAACTTTTCGATCCAAATTTATTTGTGGTGAATCTATATTAAAAACGGCTATTACTGGCCTACATAGAGCCTCAATAGGGGTGTAGAACACTTTGCTGTGTTCTAACATTCATATGGAGTGTGCTGGGGTAGTGAAATAATACTATTATTCAGTATGACATGCAGATTACAGGTATCGCTTCTAGAATCACTGCCGCAGAGCAGCACAATGACAGAGCCTGGAGGCATCAGTATGAGGAGACCATATAGTGGCTGAATGATGAATATTGAAATTTAAATTGAAGATTTATGGTAGCTAGTCCTACCATAAAAATTTTTTAGGTCCAGGCCCAGCAGCATCAATAAACCATATATTGGCTGAATGACACAGCCTGGAGGTGGCTGAAGCATGAGGAGACCATATAATGTCTGAATGGCACAGCCTGGAGTTGGCAGCAACATGAGTAGACACCAGGGCCTCACAATCCTTAAGAATAAAAGATGAATTTTGACATTTAAATTGAAGATTTAGGGTAGCTAGTGCTTCCATAAAAAATGTTTAGGCCCAGACCCGGCAACATCAGTAAATCATATATTGGTTGAATGACACAGCCTGGAGTTGGCTGAAGCAAGAGGAGACCATATAGTGTCTGAATGGCAGAGCCTGGAGTTGGCAGCAGCATGAGGAGACACTAGGGCTTCACAATCCCTAAGATTAAAAGATGAATTCTGAAATGTAAACTGAAGATTTTGGGTAGCTAGTGCTACCATAATAAAACATTTTACAAAGACAGTTTTCTTTAATAAAATGTGATTTTTTTAAAGACATATATTAGAAAAACTTTTAATATATAGCACTGGGGAGATGGAATATTCAAAGCAGCTCCCTTACACCATCTTTCCAGGTTGTATTCCCTAAACACCAGTTTTTTACTTCAGTTACAGAGTTTTAGGAATTGATTGGGATTTACTGCCAAGCCAGAAATCTCTCCAGAAGGAAAGAGTACCTATCTGCGAGCAGCACTGTTTTCAACCCTGAAACAACCCCGCAGATGGGTACTCTTTCCTTCTGGAAAGATCTCTGGCTTGGCAGTAAATCAGTTTCTAAAGCTCTGTAAGTGGAGTGAAAAACTAATGCTTCTGAAAAACTACCTAATAAGGTGATGGGATTGAGTTGCTTTGCATATTCCCTCTTCCTAGGATGGAGGATGAATTTTTCTGCTTGGTTTGATTAGTTTTCTTATCCCCCGCCCCCCCCACCCCCACACACACACACACAAAATAAATACATTAATAAAAAGTTAAGTAATGCTTTTGAGTACATAACTGATATAAGTTTATTTAGTCAAAATGAATCAGGATATGACTAAACAGGAGCAGAAGGAGAGGAGGTGACCAAAGGAATTATAGGAATAGGTGGATTAGATTAAGATTAGGACAGGGTTATTTAATTTGGAGAAAATACGTTTTAGGGACAATTTGGTCACAATGTACAAATATATAAATGGACAGTACAGAGATCTTTCTAGTGATCTTTTTATACCTAACCTAACCTATAATCATGTAAAGGGGGCATCCTCTACTTCTAGAGGAAAGAATGTTTCACAATCAACACAGGTAAGGATTCTTTACTGTAAGAGCAGTGAGACTATGGAACTGTCTACCACGTGATGTTGTGATGGTTGATTTGTTGAACAGGTTCAAGATGGGCCTGGACGCCTTCCTTGAAAAATATAATATTACAGGTTATGGTTAATAGATTTGTAGAGGTGGGACGCAGTTCCAGGGATTTATTCTAATTAACACATTGGAACTGGGAAGGAATTTGTCCCATGTATGGGCCAATTAGCATCTGTCGCTCTTCTTCATTAAGGTTTTTTTTTTACCTTCCTCTGGATAAACATAGTGGGATTATAGGTTGGACTACATGAACTCTTTTTTAACTTTATTAACTATGTAACTACTTTACACTAACAAGTCCATGTTAAATAGGTTGGAACTGAGAATTGTGGTGAATGAGTGAGTTTTGAGAAGTAAAGACATTACTATCGATTTGACCCAAAATACATATGGGCCTTACCATTTCTAGTTTACAATAATTGAGCTTTCTTGTTGAGAACAAAATGTTGTCATAAACCTGACTAAGGGTACGCTTGGACATAAGATTAAAGTTGGAAGATGATTTCGATCACAACGATCATTGGATAAGGTTTAACAATGAAAGATCCTTTTGGCTAACCAATGACATTTATCTTCAAGAAAGAAGTCAGCTGTGTCAGAAATGTTTAGATTATAGCTGGAGGAAAGATCTTTCATCTATAAATGATCATACAAAATTGTGCAAAAAGATTGTTTATCCTTTATCTGTTTTCTTTGATCATGTACATGTAGCTTGGACAACTACAATGGCCAGTATGGACTGATATGTGTATAATTGCATTGGCGAAACAGATGTTTATTTATCATTAGATGATTGTTGAATCAAGTTTTGTTCAATCATTACGCTACTTCTACCTAATGTGTAAGGCCACCTTTACACATTTCAAGATATTGGCCCTGATTTACTAAAAGTGTTGGGTTTTAATTAGTGTGAAATGTTGTTTCAGACTTGAACGATTCCACACTCTGTTTATCGGGACACACAGGTAGGGAAAGTTCTAACCATCTTTTTCTTGGTGAGAATTACCAGCCATATATTCAAAGGATTTTGTGTGAATTCAAAAGTAAGCAGGTTGTGTTGTGAAAATGTGCCCCTTTTCTGGATGGCCACGCCCCTTTTCCAAGTGAACAGGCTGTTTTTTTTTGTGTGTCGGGATAATAAGCTTGTTTTGATGCAGCGCCCACAAATTTTGAATCTGGAGAAGAAAATAAAAATAAAAGTGATACCTACCTACCCTAATCTCCCATAGCTTTAATTCAACACCTCACAGTATTCCACTACTCATTACTCTAACTGATTGGGCAGATCCTGCTCCAGCATCTCTTTTAAGAAGTTGGAGCAGGACCTGCCCAATCAGTCAGTCACTGGCCACAGTGGTGCCCATCTTAGTAGAAAGGATGAGCAGTGAGAGACTGAAAGCACTGAAACAAAAGTTGTGGGAGACTGAGGTAGGTAAGTATCACTATTTTTTTTTTCAACCAGCCCCAGCAACTTATAAAAAACTCTGTTATACCAGAATAACCCTTTAAAGATCCTTATTTAGCTCATTGAATTGTAGGGTGTAAATATTTTAGTTGCTCCAAAATGTTGATTTAGTTCTGGCTCACGCTATTATTATTATTTAGGCCCTGCTAAATAAAAGCTAAGAATTTACTTCTCAGATTTTTATTCCAAGTTCTGGAATACAGGTAACAGCATAACAGCTCCCACCTCCACTCACCAAAATCTGAACTGGGGAAATGGCAGCAGCAAGTGCATATTTAAAGAAGAAGATCCAGCTGTTTGGTTTGGCAAAAATAAATAGTTATTGCTTTATCCACCAAATTCTGACTTGTTTCGACAGAGCCCTTAATCTTGGCTTGGTGAAGAATATGGGTCCTGTTGACCCGAAACGCGTTGGAGTTTGATATCTTACTATGTCTGTCACTTGTTGGATGAAGCAATTAATTTTTTTTGTTTTTTTTAACAATAATAAAGAGCTGGATTGTCTTCTTTGCAAATTCTGGTGTAACTAAAGGGCAACCTCTTGGACATCAGTAATAGCCAACGTATTTGTTGACTTATCTACAGAGCAAAAATAGGAAAAAATTGTGGTAGATCCAGCTCCAGAAAAAAATTATATAAAAGGCAAAACTTTAATGAAACATATTGAAAGCTACAAAACAACATGTCACTAAAACAAGTGAAACGTTGACATGTTATTTTGTAGCTTTTAATATGTTTCATTAAAGTTTTGCCTTTTACATATATAATTTTTTTCTGGAGCTGGATCTACCACCATTTTTCCTATTTTTGCCATCTACATGGGAAGCGGCCCATTGCTGTCTGTTCTCCGGATTCTCATTGTGTGCCACATGATACATCCCTATTCAGACTGGTGATGAACTGACCTGAATCTTTTTTTTTTTTCTATTTTGCATTCTATCTACAGAGCGTGAGCATGTGCGCAAGTGATTTTTACGTACTGATGCTATAGACATTCAGTGTTGATCAATGGCTCAGTTTTGTAAGGATTTGTTTTGTATTACAGGTGACATTGAAAGGTTAAACCCCATCTACCGGAGCAAACTTTCCTCATCAGTGCTTTCACCCTCCTTACTTTTAGAAGCATCGATTTGTAATGCAGAGTTTGATTAGCGACAATATTTAGTAAGCTAATGTTCACTGTCCGCAGCAGGAGGCTCTCACAGCTTGGCTGATGAGAAATGAAGCGCCTAAAGCGAGCTTTTAATGGCAACTAATTTCACATATTTGATACTCAGTTCAGTCAACTAATGTGTATCTCAACCGTGACAAGACAATCACAGTTAGTTTTGAAAATCCTTTAATCTACGATGCAAAACAGTGTGCCGGAGGCGAAAGCGAAATACCCATTTTCTCCATTCCTTTGCCATAGCAGAATTCGATGCATATTTTAAGTTCAAACATACCTACAACCATGCAAATACTAGGGATTTATCATGTGGCTAAATGTATTCATCAAATCAGATAAACAAAATTTGAAGGGAATATTTTTTGTGTGATAAAAAAAAATGTATCTCTCTGGTCTTTTGAAATATGTTGAGTGCATGGCAAGGGTTGATCAAAGTTAATTTTTCGCTTATAAACCCTTAGCATAATACGGATTATACATGGATTTTTCCATGTAAAAATAATAACTATAGAATGAAACATTAAAAAATGAATGCATAGTTTCATTGATATTGGATACAAAGTTATTTTCGGAATTTATTTTGTCTTTTTTTTTTCTTCTTTTTTTTTCTATTAAACAATCAACCACCAGATGTTGCTTAGAATGTTGTCTCATTGGGGCAGATTTACTACTGCAAATATGACAGAATATTGGCCCAATTTAGACTGAAACACAGACAAACATGCCCTGCCCTGTGCAGAACTGTTTTCTTGATCCGGGATTTTTGACCATTACCGCCCTCTCACGTAAGGTGTGTGTTCCACTCCCACCCATTCCCGCAACATGTGTGTCCAATCTCACCTGCTCCTGCAAACATTTTTTCACAGCTTTTAGAGATATTACCCCGTGTGCCATTGCATGACCCCCTTGTGCTATTTTATCACCCCTTTGTGCCAGTTTATCACCCCCTTGTGTCATTTCATCAGCCCCCAGTGGCATTTCAAAGGTTTGCAGAAATGTGCAGAATTTTGGGAGAACTGCTGTATGTTCTGTGACCGCCCACAACAACCTTATTAGTGCCCGCAAGTTTTTATTGTGTCCTGCAGGACCAGCGGGATCCCAATCCCGATTGAGGACTTTACCCTGCACCACATTTAACCCCTTAAGGACCAGGCCATTTTACACCTTAGGACCAGAGCGTTTTTTGCTCATCTGACCACTGTCACTTTAAACCTTAATAACTCTGGAATGCTTTTAGTTATCATTCTGTTTTCGAGAATGTTTTTTCGTGACATATTCTACTTTAACATAGTGGTAAAATTTTGTGGTAACTTGCATCCTTTCTTGGTGAAAAATCCCAAAATTTGATAAAAAATTTGAAAATTTAGCATTTTTTTTACTTTGAAGCTCTCTGCTTGTAAGGAAAATGGATATTCCAAAAATGTTTTTTTTTTCACATTTACAATATGTCTACTTCATGTTTGAATCATAAAATTGATGTGTTTTTACTTTTGGAAGACATCAGAGGGCTTCAAAGTTCAGCAGCAATTTTCCAATTTTTCACAAAATTTTCAAACTCACTATTTTTCAGGGACCAGTTCAGGTTTGAAGTGGATTTGAAGGTCTTCATATTAGAAATACCCCACAAATGACCCCATTATAAAAACTGCACCCTCAAAGTATGCAAAATGACATTCAGTCAGCATTTTAACCCTTTAGGTGTTTCACAGGAATAGCAGCAAAGTGAAGGAGAAAATTCACTATCTTCATTTTTTACACTCGCATGTTCTTGTAAACCCAATTTTTGAATTTTTACAAGGGGTAAAATGAGAAAATGAATACTTATATTTGTAGCCCAATTTCTCTCGAGTAAGCACATACCTCATATGTCTATGTAAAGTGTTCGGCGGGCACAGTAGAGGGCTCAGAAGCGAAGGAGCGACAAGGGGATTTTGGAGAGTACGTTTTTCAGAAATGTTTTTTGTGGGGCATGTTGCATTTAGGAAGCCCCTATGGTGCCAGAACAGCAAAGAAAACCCACATGGCATACCATTTTGGAAACTAGACCCCTTGAGGAACGTAACAAGGAATAAAGTGAGACTTAATACCCAGCAGGGGTTTCACGACTTTTGCATATGTAAAAAAAAAAATTTTTTTTCCCACTAAAATGTGTGTTTCCCCCCAAATTTCACATTTTTTGCAAGAGTTAATTGCAGAAAATACCCCCCAAAATTTGTAACCCCATCTCTTCTGAATATGGAGGTACCCCATAAGTTAGCCTGAATTGCACTACGGGCGAACTACAATGCTCAGAAGAGGAGGAGCGCCATTGCGCTTTTGGAAAGAGAATTTGTTTGGAATGGTAGTCAGGGGCCATGTGCATTTACAAAGCCCCCCGTGGTGCCAGAACAGTGGACCCCCCCACATGTGACCCTATTATGGAAACTACACCCCTCACAGAATTTAATAAGTGGTGCAGTGAGCATTTACACCCAACTGGCGTTTGACAGATCTTTGGAACAGTGGGCTGTGCAAATGGAAAATTAAATTTTTCATTTTCACGGATCACTGTTCCAAAAATCTGTCAAACACCTGTGAGGAGTTAAGGCTCACTATACCCCTTGTTACATTACATGAGGGGTGTAGTTTCCAAAATGGGGTCACATGTGGGTTTTTTCTTTTGCGTTTATGTCAGAACCGCTGTAAAATCAGCCACCCCTGTGCAAATCACCTATTTAGACGTAAAATGTACATAGTGCTCTCTCACTCCTTGTTGTGCGTCCGTAGAACATTTTACACCCACATCTGGGGTATTTCCGTACTCAGGAGAAATTGCGTTACAAATTTGGAGGTCTTTTTTTGCTTTTACCGGTTGGGAAAATAAAAAGTATGGGGCAACACCAGCATGTTATTGTAAAAAAATAAATAAAAATTATACCAACAGGCTGGTATAGACCCCAACTTTTCCTTTTCATAACGGGTTAAAAGGATAAAAAGCCACCCAAATTTGTAGTGCAATTTCTCCCGAGTACGGAAATACCCCATATGTGGCCCTAAACTGTTTCCTTGAAATACGACAGGGCTCTGAAGTGAGAGAGCACCATGCGCATTTGAGGACTTTATAGGGATTGCATAGGGTTGAACATAGGGGGATTTTACGCCAGTGATTCCCAAATAGGGTGCCTCCAGCTGTTGTTAAACTCCCAGCATGCCTGGACAGTCAGTGGCTGTCCAGAAATGCTGGGAGTTGTTGTTTTGTAACAGCTGGAGGCACCGTTTTGGAAACACTGCCGTACGATACGTTTTTCATTTTTATTGGGGGGGGGGCAGTGTAAGGGGTGTATATGTAGTGTTTTACTCTTTATTATGTGTTAGTGTAGTGTAGTGTTTTTAGGGTACATTCGCACTGGCGGGCGTTTACAGTAGGTTTACCGCTAGGAGTTTGTGCTGCGGCAACAAATCTGCCGCAGCCCAAACTTGAAGCAGAAAACTAACTGTAAAACTGCCTGTTTCAAAACTACAACTCCCAGCATGTACTGACCGACCGTGCATGCTGGGAGTTGTACTTTTGCAACAGCTGGAAGCACACTGGTTGGAAAACCTTCAGTTACCTAACTCAGTATTTTCCAACCAGTGTGCCTCCAGCTGTTGCATAACTTCAACTCCCAGCATGTACTGATCGCCGAAAGGCATGCTGGGAGATGTAGTTATGCAACAGTATGCAACAGCTGGAGGTACGCAACTACAACTCCCAGCATGCAGAGACAGCTGTTTGCTGTTTGGGCATGCTGGGATTTGCAGTTTTGCAACATCTGGAGAGCTATAGTTTAGAGACCACTGCACAGTGGTCTCCAAACTGTGGACCTCCAGATGTTGCAAAACTACTTTCGGCGCAAATCGAAAGTGTAAATTCACTCGCGATTTGCGTCGATCGCCGACATGGGGGGGTCTGATGACCCCCCCTCGGCATTTGCACGGCATGCCAGCTGAAGGATTTCAGCCGGAATGCCGTTCCGATCTCTGCCCGGCGGGCGGCAGAGCCAGGGGAAATACCAGGACGTCAGGGGACGTCCTTGGTCCTTAAAGCACAGGGTGCCAGGACGTCCCCTGACGTACTTGGTCCTTAAGAGGTTAAAGGGGTATTCCAGGAAAAATTTCAGATCAACTGGCTCTAGAAAGTTAAACAGATTTGTAAATTACTTCTATTAAAAAATCTTAATCCTTCCAATAATTATCAGCTACTGAAGTTGAGTTGTTCTTATCTGTCTGGAAACGGTGCTCTCTGTTGACATATCTGCTTGTCTCAGGAACTGCACAGAGCAGAATAGGTTTGCTATGGGAATTTGCTTCTACTCTGGACAGCTCCCAAGACACGTGTCATCAGAGTGCCCTTAGACAGAAAAAAACAACTCAACTTCAGCAGCTCATAAGTACTGAAATGATAAAGATTTTTTAATAGAAGTAATTTACAAATATTTTTAACTTTCTGGAGCCAGTTGAGATACAAAAAAAAGTTTTTTCCTTGATAACCCCTTTAAGTGTGTTGTGGAAACTTTTTTTTATACATTATCGAACAATTAGACAGTCTTAATAATTTGTTTTAGCATGCCAGGGGAAATTAACCATTTGGGCGCTAGGGCAGTAACCAGAGACAACCCACAGTCTCTTAGTCAGTCACAGTACCTACATAGTGTAAATGCACTGTGTAATAAATAATGCAAGTAATAAGAGCTTCTTCAAAGTAATATGTTATTACCAATTTATGTCTCTTAGAGCTAGTAATGGGCTATTGAATTTTAGCGCCTGAATTACTCTCACAACAGTACACTAAATACTGCCATTACACTCTTATAGGAAAAACGTATCCATAGGCATATGAATTGGCTTTTCTTAAATAAAGTGCCACCCCTCTCATCCATGCCCATGTAGCACCCTCATAAATTTACACCAGCTTGGAGCTGGTGTAATTTATTATCGCTAATTAGGTGCAAGGGAGGCTGCATCTTCTTTGTGCCATGCAGCGGCCCCCTGTTGGCAAGCAAACCCCCGATCTGGTTAAACTGACTTTATGCAAGGTCTGTGTCTGGTGTAACCTTCATAAATTTGTGTGTTTGAGAACTCTCATATGTTAAGTCATGTGAAAAAATAAGAACATATATATGTTTAAACATTGTAGCATAGAGTTATCCTCATACTGTGACCCAGATGTATCAATCTGTCTGAGACAAAATTGTCTGATGTGCCCATAACAACCAACCAAAGCTCAATTTTCTTTTGGTTACTATAGGCAAATCAGACAGTTTTATTCTCAGACAGATTGATACTAGTGTTGCTCGCGAATATTCGCAATTCGAATATTATTCGCGAATATCGCATATTCGCGAATTCCGCGAATATAGCGCTATATATTCGTAATTACGAATATTCGTTTTTTTTTTTTTTTCCTTCACAGTACACATCACAGTGATCATCCCTCTCTGCTTCCAGCTTGCGTGGTGTAAAAAAGGCTGTAATACTACTGTGTGAGACTGGCGCGCGAAACTTCGCATATGCGAAAATTAGCATATGCTAATTTTCGCATATGCGAATTTTCGCGTTTGCTAATTTTATATATGCTAATATTCACATATGTAAACTTTCGCATACGCGAAAATTTCGCATATGTGAAAATAAAGCGAGAATATAACGAATGTGCGAATATTCGCGAATATATGACGAATATTCGTCCATATATTGGCGAATATTCGCGAATTCGAATATGGCCTATGCCGCTCAACACTAATTGATACATCTGGGTCACAGTATGAGGATATATCAGAATTTGATCTTCATTTAATTCGCATCTAAAGAAAAAACATGTCTTCAATGGCACATGGTAGGTAGCATTCATGTTATAGGATATACTGTACATTGGGGCCAAGGATCTTCAAGTTAAAGGAGAACTCCAGAATATAAAAATTGTCCCCCATACTGCTGGCAGTAAAAAAAAATTAAGATGTATATACCTTCCTTCGCTCCCCTGGGGCCTCTGGTAACTAGCTCCGGTCTTCGCCGCGATCCTCTTCCTGGTTGCTGGTGGTCGGAGAGTCATACTGTGCTCAGCCAATCACCGGCCGCAGTGAAGTCCCGACTCGGCCGCCGATAGGCTGAGCGGCAGTGTGAGAACGCTTAAAGACACAGAATTCTTCCCTACACCGGCACCGGCTTCCGGGGCCGTAAACGTCAAACTGCCACTCAGCCTATCACCAGCTGAGCCGGGATTTCGCTGCGGCCGGTGATTGGCTGAGCGCAGTATGACTCGCCGACCACCAGCATCCAGAAAGAGGATAGCAGCGGAGACCGGAGCCGGTTACCGGAGGCCCCGGGGGAGCGAAGGAAGGTATGCACATCTTTATTTGTTTACTGCCGGCAGTATGGGGGACAATTTTAATATTCTAGAGTTCTCCTTTAACAATAGAAAAGGATGGCAAGAGTGATTTTAATTCCATCTTGGCCTAAAATAAATTGCCATTTTGAAAGAAATACGCATAAAATACTGTTGAGGGTATGTTTGCACATATATAATGTGCTGTGGAATTTCTAAAGAAGGATTATGTTGCGTGATCGTACCATATGAGTGCATTCACACCAAGTTTTGAGTCTCCAGCCACCGAATCCGTTGCAAGAATGGACCGTCGGCTGCCACTGACCCTTGCTGTACCCCATCAGTAAATCATTCAAATAACACAACTTAACACACATATACTCAAATTATGAAGAATGAAACAACAGACATCTAGTATGATATATGATGTGGTCCTAAGAGGATGAATAAGATGGTAACTCATATTGCAATAAATGATACATTGCAGTGATAGTTTAAGGGCTACTTCAGCCCTAGACATCTTATCACCTATCCAAAGGATAGGAGATAAAATGTCTGATCGCGGGGGGTCCTAGGGGGTCTATGTGCAGCACCCAGCGTTCGCTGGGTGCGGGTGGCAGGGGTCGTGATTCCACAACCACACCCCTCGTGATGTCACACCACACCGCCTCAATGCAAGTCTATGGGAGGGGGCGTGGTGGCCGCCACGCCCACTCCCATGGACTTTCATTGAGGGGGGGTGGCATGACATCACAAGGGGCGTGGTTGTGACGTAACGACCCCCGCCGCTTGCTTTAAGTGTTCGGGAACAAAATATTCCGAAAGCTGGGGCAGCGGAGTACCCCTTTAATTGTAGAGCGGACTATGACTACAGGATCAGACTACACCGTCACCTTTGTTTGTAGTCTGTTAGCACACAGAAACATAGATCTGGATGAGAGCTTTGGACAAAAAACTGATAGGAGAGTCTAAATCTCGACTATTTGCATTGTTGCTTTTTTTAAATTATAGATCCATTGATCCATGGTAGTCACTGACGCCCCAAGAGTCGCAAAACATTTTGGGGCAAAATATACATAGCTTTTAGTCTTCTTTAAAAGCATAAGTAAAGAAATAAAGCAATTGCAGCTGTAAATAATTGTGGCACTGATATCCATATTGTGATTGTTAAAGATACTTTAAAGATCGTTAAAGCATTACTAAATATTGTATGCAAATATATCATAAGCAATATATTAGAAGCAAAAAAAAGAAGGCCTTCAAATTAAAGTTTTTTTTTAGTACTTAAAGGGGTACTCGGTGGAAGCCTTTTTTTTTTTTTTTTTTAAATCAACTGGTGCCAGAAAGTGAAACAGATTTGTAAATTACTTCCATTTAAAAATCTTAATCCTTCCAGTACTTATCAGCTGCTGTATACTACAGAGGGAAGTCTTTTCTTTTTGAATTTTGTTTCTGTCTGACCACAGTGTTCTCTGCTGACACCTCTATCCATGTCAGGAACTGTCCAGAGAAGGAGCAAATCCCCATAGCAAACCTATCCTGCTCTGGACAGTTCCTAAAATGGACAGAGGTGTCAGCAGAGAGCACTATGGTCAGACAGAAAGGAAATTCAAAAAGAAAAGAACTGACTGTGGAGCATACAGCAGCTGAAAAGTACTGGAAGGGTTAAGATTTTGAAATAGAAGTAAATTACAAATCTGTTTAACTTTCTAAAACAGTTGATTACATTTTTTTTCCCCACTGGAATACTCCTTTAACAACTTATCCGCTATCCACAGGATAGGAGATAAGTGTCTGCCTGCTCACTGCATAGGAAAAAGCAGGACGCCAAGCAGGAGATTGCAAAGGGTCCTAGCAGTCAGACCACCCAGTGATCAGACACTTATCCCCTATCCTGTGGATTGTGTAGGACTGCAAACAGCAGTAAAAAGGCGATCCTCTTGGTGCTCTCCTGGTGGCATGTGTCAACAAACCAAATCGGACAAAGGGTTAATAAATAAATAAAACGTGTTGTTTAATAAAAGCGCTGGGGACTACACGTTTCACGGGGTGGGACCCTCTCTTCATCACGTCCCACCCCTTGAAACGTGTAGCATCCCAAGTGTCATAGTTATACATAAAAAAGCCTGCGAAACATTACCGGGTTAAAATATAAAGCAGCAAAACAAGAAAAAAATCAAGACAAATTGTGCAATTTATACAATTTCTCAATTTATAAATATGACAAAACCGCAGTTAAAATCAACATTCAACATTCATAATATATTAAAATGTATTCTCTCAGAGCGAAGTTGCAGAAGTGGCTTTGCATCCCTAATATCATATCACCCCAAGGGTGGAAAAGCTTTGGTGTGCGGAAACCATCCACTATCATATAGAGAGAAGTCACACACCTCACACTCCGGTCAGGATGGATATTGGAGACAGATGGCCACAAACATTTAGCTGGAAGCCCTGATGTTCTGTCCGGAAACTGCCAGACTCCGCAGAGGAAGCTGATGCTCCATGGGAACCCGTGAATAACTTGGATCCAATGGGTAGGCGACACAGATCCGAGGACTAAATGGAATCTTTCAAGAATAATTAGTTTACTGCTGACTTCCAATACCAGGCATGAGTACAAAAAATATATCCAAATCAAGAGCTGGATTCTATGTTTAACGGAAAAAGGCACTGAATGAAAACATCTGCTGATGGACTATAGTGCAGCAGAAAAGGAGTGGATAGATTTATCACATTACAGTAATTTGGTGGCTTGATTTAAGCCATGAGGTTGCAACGTATAGATCCAATGCATCTCTTTCCTGACTAGTGCCTCAAATCTGTTGGTAACCTATGGAGAAATATGCTCTATAGGCATAATGCAGATAGTATTTCTTTCTCCTTTATGGCATTGAATAATGTGTCGGGAAAGGCCATGGTGTAAGAAGCCTTTTTTGATATCACTCTGATGTTGATTTAATCGCTGGTGTAGTTGCTGGGTAGTTCGTCCGACATATTGTTTGCCACATTTGCACTTAATTAAATAGATGATATATGAGGATTGACATGTCATATTGGATTTGATAGTAAAATTTTCTCCTGTATGTGTGCTCTTAAAACTGGTGCTTTGGTGTTCAATTGTAGCACAGCATAAGCATCTTGATTTTCTGCATCTAAAGACGCCTCTTTTTGGAGAAATACCGATGGTGGTATGAATATTTTGAGATTGCCTTTTGATGTCGCTTGGTGCAATAATATTATGTAAAGAAGGAGCCCTCCTAAAAGTGAGTTTTAGTATGTCTGGTAATATTCTCCCTAGATAGGGGTCAGATTTTAAAACCCTCCAGTGTTTCTTCAGGATTTGCTGGATCAGTTTGTGGCCCCCTGAGTAAGTTTTTACAAAATTAGTGTTTTTGTTCTTCTTTATTATTACTATTGGCATGTATTGTTGTTACCATAGCATTTTCTTTTCCTTTTCCTTTACCTTTCTCTGCTACTTCATCTTTCCTTGCTGAATCCCCCTGTTGACATGAATCGGTGGGCAGGCATGCTTCTTGAGTAAGTGCTCTTGTCTGGAGGTAGGCATTCTTAATGAGCTCTTTCGGATAGCCTTTCTCAGAAAACCGATTACTGATAAGTTTTGCTTGCTCTATCAATGTGGACTCCATTGTACAATTTTTTCTCACTCTTCGAAATTGTCCATATGGAATGTTAGGTGGATCCTCTGTGTCAGTGGGGTGATGGCATGGGCTGTACCAGGGGAACAGAATCTAAGGGGTTACTGGTTTTCACCAGAGCCCGCCGCAAAGCGGGATGGACTTGCAGCGGCAAGTAACCCCCAGGTCGTTCCACTCAACCCCACTGACAGCTGAGACAGGCGCAGTACACAGGGACAAGGCAAGAGCAAGGTCGGACGTAGCTGAAGGTCAGGGCAGGCAGCAAGAATCGTAGTCAGGGGCAACAGCAGAAGGTCTGGGTACACAGGCTTGGGAACACACTAAACGCTTTCTCAGGGCACTAAGGCAACAAGATCCGGCAGGGACAGGAAGGGGAAGTGGGTTTTTATACCGATGGAAGTGATTGACACTGATTGGGCCAGGCACCAATTAGTGGTGCACTGGCCCTTTAAATCTCAGAGAGCCGGCGCGCGCGCGCCCTAGAGAGTGGGGCCGCGTGCGCCGGGACGTGACAGCCGGGGAACGGGACAGGTGAGTGGATTGGGATTCGACCTGCTGGCGGGCGCATCCCGCTACGCGGATCGCATCCCCGCCGGCAGAGACAGTGCAGCACTCCCGGTCAGCGGGTCCCGGTCAACGGGTCTGACCGAAGCACGGCAGAGAGGAGAACGCCACGAGCGCTCCGGGGAGGAGCAGGGACCCGGAGCGCTCAGCGTAACAGTGCCCCCCCTTTGGTCTCCCCCTCTTTTTGGAGCCCAGGAACCTTTGGATGAGCTCCTTGTTGAGGATAGTGTCCTTGGGCTCCCAAGACCTCTCTTCGGGGCCACAATTCTCCCAGTCAACAAGCAACAAGAAATTTTTTTTTACCTCTAACAAACTTGGAGGCGAGGATTTCTTTTACCGCGAAGACATCAGAGGAGCCAGAGACAGGAGCAGGAACGGTGACCTTGGGGGAAAAGCGGTTAAGAACGAGAGGTTTGAGAAGGGAAACATGAAAGGAGTTAGGAATACAAGAGAAGGAGGAAGATGAAGCTTGTAGGAGACAGAGTTGATTTGACTTTTGACTTTAAATGGTCCAAGGTAACGTGGACCCAGCTTGTAGCTAGGAACATGAAACCGGATATATTTGGCAGAGAGCCACAATTTGTCACCAGGAGCGAAGACAGGAGGAGTTCTTCTCTTTTTATCTGCATGTCTCTTCATACGAGATGAGGCCAGTAGGAGCCACTTTTGAGTCTCCTTCCAGATAACAGAGAAGTCCTGGGTTACCTCATCTACGGTAGGAACTCCAGAAGAATAGGGAATGGGGAGCGGGGGGGGGGGGGGGGGCGCAGAGGGTGATGGCCGTACAGCACAAAGAATGGGGATTTGGCAGAGGATTCCGAATTTTTGAAATTGTACGAGAATTCAGCTCAGGGCAGAAGGTCGACCCAATCATCTTGGCGGGAGGAGACAAAATGTCGCAAGTAGTCACCAAGAATCTGGTTTACTCTCTCTACTTGTCCATTGGATTGGGGGTGATAGGAGGACGAGAAATTCAATTTGATCTTTAATTGATTACAGAGAGCTCTCCAAAATTTTGACACAAATTGAACACCTCTATCCGAGACGATATGCGTGGGAAGCCCGTGAAGACGAAAAATGTGCAGAAAAAATTGCTTTGCCAACTGTGGCGCAGAAGGAAGGCCTGGGAGCGGAATGAAGTGAGCCATTTTGGAAAAACGATCAACGACCACCCAGATGAAGGTATTGCCATGGGATACGGGAAGATCAGTAATGAAATCCATGGCAATTTGGGACCATGGTTGTACAGGAACGGGCAAAGGAAGGAGGAGTCCAGCAGGCTTCTGGCGAGGGGTTTTATCCCGGGCACAAATAGTACAGGCCCGAATGAAATCAGTAACGTCACCCTCTAGTGTAGGCCACCAATACAGACGGGAAATGAGCTGAATGACTTTTTAATGCCATCATGACCAGCCAGGTGAGAGGAATGCCCCCATTTGAGGATCTTGAGGCGAAGGCGTGGAGGAACAAAAGTCTTTCCAGGGGGGGTTTGCCCCAGTGAGGCTGGAGCAGAGGAGACCAGGCACTCAGGCGGTGTGATATGCTGCAGAGGGGCTTCAGATTCGGAGGCATCAGAGGAACGAGAAAGGGCGTCAGCTCTGACATTCTTGTCAGCGGGACGGAAGTGTCTCGAAGTTAAAGCGGGCAAAAATCAATGACCATCTAGCCTGGCGAGGATTCAGACGCTGAGCGGACTGGAGGTAAGAGAGATTCTTGTGGTCAGTGTAAATGACAATGGGGTGTTTGGAACCCTCCAATAGATGTCTCCACTCCTCGAGTGCTAACTTGATGGCCAGAAGCTCACGATCTCCAATAGAGTAATTCTTTTCTGCCGGAGAGAAAGTTTTTGAGAAAAAAAACACAAGTAATGTTACGTCGGTAGCGTTTTTTTGAAGAAGTATGGCACCGTCTCCGACTGAGGAAGCATCAACTTCTAGGAAGAATGGCTTCAACGGATCAGGTCTGGGCAGAACTGGTGCAGAGGCGATTGAAGGCCTCATCCGCTTGTGGAGACCACGACTTAGGATTAGCATTCTTCCTGGTCAGAGCAACAATAGGGGCCACTATGGTGGAGAAGTGGGGAATAAACTGTTGGTAATAGTTGGCAAATCCCAGGAAGCGTTGGATAGCGCGGAGTCCAGAAGGGCATGGCCAATCCAAAACCGCTGACAGTTTATCTGGCCCTTGGCCAGAGACTAGGTAACCTAGGAAAGGAAGACTGTTGCATTCAAAGAGACATTTTTCTTTGGAGCACTTGACCGACATGACGACGGTGTTCCTCTAAGTTAGAGGAAAAAATCAAGATGTCATCCAAGTAAACCACAACACAGGTATACAATAAGTCCCGAAAGATCTCATTAACAAAGTCCTAGAAGACTGCAGGGGCGTTGCAGAGCCCAAAGGGCATAACTAGATATTCAAAATGTCCATCTCTGGTATTGAAAGCGGTCTTCCACTCATCACCTTTCCGGATGCGAATAAGATTATACGCGCCCCTTAAGTCCAGTTTGGTGAAGATACTTGCTCCGCGAAGACGGTCAAAGAGTTCAGAGATCAAAGGCAGGGGATAGCGGTTTTTGATGGTAATTTTATTTAAACCGCGGTAGTCAATACATGGTCGTAAGGATCCATCCTTTTTTGAAACAAAGAAGAACCCCGCTATAGCAGGGGATGAGGTTTTCCAAATAAAACATCTCTTTAGGTTCTCCTGGATATACTCTGACATGGCTTGAGTCTCTGGGGCTGACAGAGGGTAAATCCTGCCACGGGGCGGAGTGGTACCAGGAAGGAGGTCAATGGGACAATCATAAGGTCTATGAGGAGGTAAGATCTCTGCTTGCTTTTTGCAGAAAACATCTGAAAAGTCCTGGTAAGCCTTTGGGAAGGCCCGGTAAAGGTGAAGCCTCAGAGGTTTGACAAGTGGGATCAGATGTGAGGCATCGTTTGTGACAAGAAGGACCCCAACTTTTGATCTCCCCGGTGGTCCAGTCGAGGGTAGGAGCATGACGTTGGAGCCACGGCAGGCCGAGAAGAATTTCAGAGGTGCAGTTAGGCAGAACGAAAAATTCTATTTTTTCATGGTGAAGTCCAATGCTCATGGGCAGGGGTTCAGTGCGGTAGCGCACAGTGCAGTCCAATTTTTCTCCGTTAACAGAAGAGATAAAGAGCGGTTTGACGAGATGGGTTACTGAGATACTGAACTTATTAACGAAAGAGGGCAAGATAAAGTTTCATGCAGAACCTGAGTCCAAATTTTTAAACAACAACAAAAAACGTGATCTCAAAAGGCTGGAGGTGCTCAACCCCAAATGCAGTTGTGCATATATACTGGGGGAGCAGATCCTGCCCTTGTAGTCCGTTGCCAGGGTGATCCCAAGCACAAAAATGCATACAATGGAGGATGCCCGCAGCGGACTACAAGTGCCACAATAGAATTCTACACCAGATAAACGGTGTGGATGTGTAACAATTAGAATAATACAATACAGAAATTTAGGTGCACTTCTGTGGTAGATGTATACAATGACATTGGCTAATCCCTCAACACTGATGTTAAAATTTAGATATTCGCCAGTGTATCCTTATATTAAGGACACACCAGAGCCCGCACACCAACGCCAAGGTTTCTCAGATGGCACGGGCACTGCCTCTCTCACCTAACGCTAACCTACCTGTGCTTGAAAAGCAAAAACCAGGGGTCAGTGGGCAATTACAGCAGCACTAGGCCGACATGCAGCCTGCTCCCAGTTCCCTCCAGCGTGACTGAGCACACATACAATGGAAGGAGGGAGAGAGGCTACAAGCCCCACCCAAGTTGGCCGACATAGGTGCACAGCCCCACAGGTGCAACCCAAATGCTGCCTGGAAAATGTCCAAGGCGCATTAACATATGGAGTTTACACACCTCCAAGTATAAATTTTTAAACAACAACAAAAAACGTGGTCTCAAAAGGCTGGAGGTGCTCAACCCCAAATGCAGTTGTGCATATATACTGGGGGAGCAGATCCTGCCCTTGTAGTCCGTTGCCAGGGTGATCCCAAGCACAAAAATGCATACAATGGAGGATGCCCGCAGCGGACTACAAGTGCCACAATAGAATCCTACACCAGATAAACGGTGTGGATGTGTAACAATTAGAATAATACAATACAGAAATTTAGGTGCACTACTGTGGTAGATGTATACAATGACATTGGCTAATCCCTCAACACTGATGTTAAAATTGAGAAATTCGCCAGTGTATCCTTATATTATGGACACACCAGAGCCCGCACACAAACGCCAAGGTTTCTCAGATGGCACGGGCACTGCCTCTCTCACTCCTTCCATTGTATGTGTGCTCAGTCACGCTGGAGGGAACTGGGAGCAGGCTGCATGTCGGCCTAGTGCTGCTGTGGTTGCCCACTGGCCCCTGGTTTTTGCATTTCAAGCACAGGTAGGTTAGCGTTAGGTGAGAGAGGCAGTGCCCATGCCATCTGAGAAACCTTGGTGTTGGTGTGCGGGCTCTGGTGTGTCCTTAATATAAGGATACACTTGTGAATGTCTAAATTTTAACATCAGTGTTGAGGGATTAGCCAATGTCATTGTATACATCTACCACAGAAGTGCACCTAAATTTCTGTATTGTAAAACCTGAGTCCAAGAAGGCCACTGCTGAGAAGGAGGAGTTGGTGGAAGGAGAAATCCGCACAGGTACAGTCAGACGTGGAGAGGCAGAATTCACACCAAGAGTCGTTTCACCCTTGTGAAGTAGGTGCGTGCGTTTCTCCTGAGGCGGAGGGCGGATAGGACAGTCTTTTAGGAAGTGTTCGGTACTTGCACAGTACAGGCACAAATTCTCATTACGGCGGCGAGTCCTCTCTTGTAGGGTCAGGTGGGACCGATCCACTTGCATAGCCTCCTCGGCGGAAGGCACAGGAACAGATTTCAAAGGACGTTGGAAGAGAGGAGCTGGGGAGAGAAACCGCCTGGTACGAACAAGATCCTTTTCCTGTTGAAGTTCCTGGCGTCTTTCCGAGAAACACATGTCGATGCGGGTGGCCAAATGGATTAGTTCAAACAGATTTGCAGGAATTTCTCGTGCGGCCAGGACATCTTTGATGTTACTGGATAAGCCTTTCTTGAAGGTCGCACAGAGGGCCTCATTGTTCCAGGATAGCTCAGAGGCGAGGGTACGGAACTGGATGGCGTATTCGCCCACAGAAGAACTCCCTTGGATGAGGTTCAGCAAAGCAGTCTCGGCTGAGGAGGCCCGGGCTGGTTCCTCAAAAAACACTACGTACTTCTGAGAAGAAGGACTGGATAGTAGCAGTGGCGGGATTGTTGCGGTCTCAGAGCGGTGTGGCCCATGACAAGGCCTTTCAAGACAGGAGGCTGACCACGAAAGCCACCTTAGACCATTCAGTAGGGAATTGGTCCGACATCATCTCCAGGTGTAGGGAACACTGGGACAGGAATCCACGGCACTGTTTAGAGTCCCCATCAAACTTGTCCGGTAGAGACAGGCGGAAGCTGGGAGCAGCCACTAGCTCCGGAGGAGATGCAGGAGCTGGCGGAGGAGATGATTGCTGTAATTGCGACAGAAGCTATTGCAGCATAACAGTCAGTTGAGTCAGCTGCTGTCCTTGTTGCACGATCTGTTGTGATTGCTGGGCGACCACCGTGGTTAGGTCAGCCACACTAGGCAGCGGGACCTCAGCGGGATCCATGGCCGGATCTACTGTCAGGATCTGGACTGGTATGCAGCGAGGACACTGGAGGTGGATCCTCTGTGTCAGTGGGGTGATGGCATGGGCCGTACCAGGGAAACAGAATCTAAGGGGTTACTGTTTTTTACCAGAGCCCACCGCAAAGCGGGATGTACTTGCAGTGGCAGGTAACCCCCAGGTCGTTCCATCCAATAGCGACTCAACCCCACTGACAGCTGAGACAGGCGCGGTACACAGGGACAAGGCAAAAGCAAGGTCGGACGTAGCAGAAGGTCAGGGCAGGCAGCAAGAATCGTAGTCAGGGGCAACAGCAGAAGGTCTGGGTACACAGGCTTTGGAACACACTAAACGCTTTCTCAGGGCACTAAGGCAACAAGATCCGGCAGGGACAGGAAGGGGAAGTGGGTTTTTATACCGATGGAAGTGATTGACACTGATTGGGCCAGGCACCAATTAGTGGTGCACTGGCCCTTTAAGTCTCAGAAAGCCGGCGCACGCGTACCCTAGAGAGCAGGGCCGCGCGCACCGGGACGTGACAGCCGGGGAACAGGACAGGTGAGTGGATTGGGATGCGACCTGAGGGCGGACGCGTCCTGCTACGCGGATCGCATCCCCGCCGGCAGAGACAGTGCAGCGCTCCCGGTCAGCGAGTCTGACCAGGGCGCTGCAGAAAGGAGAACGCCACGAGCGCTCCGGGGAGAAGCAGGAACCCGGAGCGCTCGGCGTAACAGGCGGGACCTCTTACCGCAAAAGAACACAAGGCCCTAAAATCCTTAAAACATAACAAAAATTTTGTAATCCACCCTGCTGACAAGGGGGTGGGATTGTTATTCAAGATTATTGTGATTATGATAATGAAGCTGTGAATATTTTAGGAAACACAGCCTACTATGAACAAATTGACAAGGATCCATTTAACCAACTGCAACAAAAGATTTTATCTCTTTTAACTGAAGGTTTTTTTTTTTTTTTTAAATAAAGTCATCTCCAAAAAAGAAAATAGTTTCTGCTTATCTCTAATCCCAGTGTTCCCTTTTATTATCATTTGCCCAAATGACATAAGGATGAAAATCACCCCCCCCCCCGGATTACCAATTATTTTGGGGATTAATAGTGCCACCAGCAATATTTCCCAATATCTGGATGTGATATTGCAGACTTATGTGCAACAACTATCGAGCTATCTAAAAAACTCAGACAAGCTCATTAATATTTTAAAAGTCTATGTATGGGAAGAAGACCTGATATTATTTGCCATGGATGTTACAGCTCTGTACATAAATATAAAACGTAACCTTGGGATTCAAAGTGTACAGTCGTGTCTACAAAAAGAACCACATATTCCTCAAGAAAAAAAAAATATCTGATCCAGTGCCTTCAACTAATTTAAAAAAAAATAAGTTGTCACTTATAATGGGGTAATGTACCATCAAATAAGAGGAACGGCAATGGGGACCCGTGTGGCACCATTGTACGCAAACCTCTCTATGGGGTGTTTTGAAAATGAGTTTATTACGTCAAGACCCCTTTTTCACGATCATGCGATTGTCTACAGGAGATATATCAATTATCTCTTTGTCCTATAGCGAGGAACTACCGAACAGATTGACACACTTTTCAGCAGATTAATATGAACAACTGGGGCATATCACTGACCCCCAATTATTCTAAAACTTCCATAGAGTTTCTGGATTTATTCATCTCACATGTAGGAAAATAAATTTTAAACCTGTGGACTCAAACAGTTATGTTCCCTTTCTAAGTGGGCATTATTGCAAATGGAAGCTTAACATTCCATATGGACAACTCCGTATAGTCAGAAAAAATTGTACAATGGAGTCCACATTTATAGAGCAAGCAAAAATTATCAGTAATCGGTTTTCTGAGAAAGGCTATCCGAAAGAGCTCATTAAGAATGCCCACCTCCGGACAAGAGCACTTACTCAAGAAGCATGCCTGCCCATTGATTCATGTAAACGAGGATTCAGCAAGGAAAGATGAAGTAGATGAAAAAGAAAAAGATCAGAAAAAGGTAAAGGAAAAGAACAAGATATGGTAACAATAATACATGCCAATAGTAATAACAAAGAAGAACGAAAACGTAACACTAATTTTGAAACAGCTTACTCAGGGGGCCACAAACTGATCCAGCAAATCCTGAAGAAACACAGGAGGGTTTTAAAGGGGTACTCCGCTCCCCAGCATCCGGAACATTGAGTTCCTGAACGCTGTATGCGGGCTTCCGTGTTCACACCCGCCCCCTCGTTACGTCATGTGACATCACATCCCACCCCCTCAATGCAAGTCTATGGGAGGGGGGCGTGACGGCCGTCTCGTCCCCTTCCCATAGACTTTCATTGATGACGCAGGCCTGAACACGGAACATCACGAGAGGGCGGGCCTGAGCACGGAAGCCCGCACACAGCATCCAGGAACTCAATGTTCCGATGTGAGGTGTAATTTTGCAGACGCTGGGGAGAGGAGTACCCCTTTAAAATCTGACTCCTATCTAGGCAGAATATTACCAGACATACCAAAACTCACTTTTCGGAGGGCTCCTTCTTTACGTAATATTATTGCACCAAGCCACATCAAAAGGCAATCTTAAAATATTCATACCACCATCAGTATTTCTCCAAAAAAGGGCGTCTTTAGATGCGGAAAATCAAGATGCGTATGCTGTGCTACAATTGAACACCAAAGCACCAGTTTTAAGAGCACACATACAGGAGAAAATTTTACTGTCAAATCCAATATGACATGTCAATCCTCATATATCATCTATTTAATTAACTGCAAATGTGGCAAACAATATGTCGGACGTACGACCCAGCAACTACACCAGCGATTAAATCAACATCAGAGTAATATAAAAAAAAGGCTTCTTACACCATGGCCTTTCCCGACACATTATGCAATGCCATAAAGGAGAAAGAAATACTATCTGCATTTTGCCAATAGAGCATATTTCTCCATAGGTTGCCAACAGATTAGTGGCGCTAGTCAGGAAAGAGATGTATTGGATCTACATACGTTGCATTCATTGCAACCTTATGGCCACCGAATTAATCTGATAAATCTATCCACTCCTTTTCTGCTGTATTATAGTCCATCAGCCAATGCTTTCATTCAGTGCCTTTTTCCGTTAAACATAGAATCCAGCTCTTGATTTGGATATATTTTTTGTACTCATGCCTGGTATTGGAAGTCAGCAGTAAACTAATTATTCTTGGAAGATTCCATTTATTCCTCGGATCTGTGTCGCCTACCCATTGGATCCAAGTTATTCACGGGTTCCCACGGAGCATCAGCATCCTCTGCGGAGTCTGGCAGCTTCCGGACAGAACATCAGGGCTTCCAGCTAAATGTTTGTGGCCATCTGTCTCCAATATCCATCCTGACCGGAGTGTGAGGTGTGTGACTTCTCTCTATATGATAGTGGATGGTTTCCGCACACCAAAGCTTTTCCACCCTTGGGGTGATATGATATTAGGGATGCAAAGCCACTTCTGCAACTTTGCTCCGAGATAATTAATTAATTTTAATATATTATGAATGTTGAATGTAGATTTTAACTGCGGTTTTGTTATATTTAGTATATGTATAAGTTGCACAATTTTGTCTTGATTTTTTGCCTTGTTTTGCTGCTTTATATTTTAACCCGGTAATGTTTTGCAGGCTTTTTTTTTTTTTTTATAACTATGACATTTGAGATGCTGTACCAATCAGAGGACCTGATGAAGAGGGATCCCACCCCTTGAAACGCGTAGTCCACAGAGCTTTTATTAAACAACACATTTTATTTATTTATTAACCGTTTGTCCGATTTGGTTTGTTGACACATGCCACCGGGAGAGCGCCAAGAGGATCGCCTTTTTCCTGCTGTTTGCAGTCCTACACAAGCTATCTTTGACCATCCAGAGAGCTCTACTGACGGGTCCGATGTGTTCAAGCTTCATAAGGTGTTGTGCTCTTAGCATAACACCCCCAGGTTAGCACCATTCTATTGTCATTATTGGCAACTCCCTTTACATCGGAGTAGCGGCACATAGTTTGCACTCTTGTCTGATTTTTCTTCTTTTTGCGTATCACAAAGTATCCTGTGGATAGGAGATAAGTTGTTAAGTACCGGAGTACCTCATTAAGCGGCAAACATATTTGCCAATAGGCAACCTGATGGCCTTGTTTTCCAACAATACTAGTTAAAACATAACTTTTATTTATTTATTTTTTAAATATGACAAGGACAAAAATAAAGTAACTCAAGCCAAGCTGTGAACTGAGATTTCTCTAAAAGAATTAGACACCTATAAAAACATTGTGGTGTATAACACAGTATTACTGTTGTTGAAGACAGAAGAGCCCAATAGTATAGAAATATGGGGATCTATTACATCTAGATACCATTGTGACTGCAGCATCTATACATTAGTGACAACTACAGTGAGTTGTGGCTTTACCTTAGTGTGGCACTGTGACATTTCTGAGAGAGTCTATCTCTGAAAGTCTTTCTTATCTATTTGCCCATTTATCTAGTCAAAATGAGTTATTAAGAAACACGGAGAGATAGATGTAAAATTTCTTAATTTTGTCCTTGTGTCATATTTAAATAAATACAGAATATAAGTTACCCTTCATCTAGTATTGTTTAAAAACGGGGCCATTAGTTTGCCTATTGACAAATACACCAATTGTGCAAGTTTTCCCACTTAAAAAGATTGAGAGAGGTCTGTAATTTTCATCATAGGTAGAGATATGAGAGACAGAATGGGGGGAAAGAATACAGGAAATCACATTGTAGGATTTCTAATTAAAGGGGTTCTCCACTGCTTTAACCTTCTTGGGGCAGTTAGGTAGTACTGTGGCTATATGTTATTACCCCTTTGTTTCCTGCTGGTAACGCTACTGTAGTTGGGTTATTTTTTACCTTATTTTCAAACCCGGAAGCTGGTTACTTCATTAGTTTGCTTGCTTTTTTCAACCACTGTTTTTTTTTTTTTTTCATCCTCCGCCATCTTTCCATCGCTACGTCACTCTGCAGGGTGTTGTGTTGGAGGCCGGCCTGCCCCACGCTCCGTACGTGCCCGCCTCCCGCACTGATGAATATTCCACCGTCATAATCGCGGACCTCCTTCCTTTCAGCTTCTTATAAGCTGATTGGGCTGCTCGCGGAGAATCGGCTCAGTTGTTGGGCGCATGCGCAGTTCATCCTCGGTCGGGAGGGTCATCTGCCAGAGAGCGCCTAACAAACCTTCGGGATTGTTAACAATACCCCAGCGCGTCAGTCCCAAAGCTGAAAACACAATGGCACATGCGCAGATGACCCTCCCGACCGAGGACGAACTGCGCATGCACCCAACAACGGAGCCGATTCGGCGCGGCCCCCAATCAGCAATCAGCTTATAAGAAGCTGAAAGGAAGGAGGTTTGTGATTATGACGGTGGAATATTCATCAGCGCGGGAGGCGGGCACGTACAGAGCGTGGGGCTAGTCGGCCTCCAAAACAACACCCTGCAGGGTGACGTAGCGATAGAAAGATGGCGGCAGCTGAAAAAAAACAGTGATCGAAAAAAGCCAGCAAACTAATGAAGTAACCAGCTTCCGGGTTTGAAAATAAGGTAAAAAATAACCCAACTACAGTAGCGTTACCAGCAGGAAACAAAGGGGTAATAACATATAGCCACAGTACTACCTAACTGCCCCAAGAAGGTTAAAGCAGTGGAGAACCCCTTTAATTAATTGGTAAATTTCTTGGTAAAATAAGTATTTGGTCACCTACAAACAAGCAAGATTTCTGGCTCTCACAGACCTGTAACTTCTTCTTCAAGAGTCTCCTCTGTCCTCCACTCGTTACCTGTATTAATGGCTCCTGTTTGAACTTGTTATCAGTATAAAACCACAACCTCAAACAGTCACATTCCAAACTCCGCTATGGCCAAGACCAAAGAGCTGTCGAAAGACACCAGAAACAAAATTGTAGACCTGTACCAGGCTGGCAAGACTGAATCTGCAATAGACAAGCAGATTGGTGTGAAGAAATCAACTGTGGGAACAATTATTAGAAATTGGAAGACATACAAGACCATTGATAATCTTCCTCGATCTGGGGTTCCACGCAAAATCATACTCCGTGGTGTCAAAATGGTCACAAGAACGATGAGAAGAAATCACAGAACCACATGGGGGGACCTAGCGAATGAACTGCAGAGAGCATAGACCAAAGTAACAAAGGCTACCATTAGTAACACACTACGCTAACAGGGACTCAAATCATGCAGTGCCAGGCGTGTTCCCCTGCTTAACCCCTTAAGGACACATGACGTACTGGAACGTCATGTGTCCACTCCCGATCTATAACGCGGGGCCACGGCGTGGCCTCGCGTCATAGCGGGTCGGGCCCGGCCTCTAACAACGGCCGGGACCCGTGGCTAATAGCGCGTGGCATTAATCGCGGTGCCGCGCGCTATTAACCCTTTAGACGCTGTGTTCAAAGTTGAACGCCGCATCTAAAGTGAAAGTGAAAGCATGTCGGTTAGCTCAGGGAGCTGTTCGAGATAGCCGCAGTGAAATCGCGGCATCCCGAACAGCTTACAGGACAGCCGGAGGGTCCCTACCTGCCTCCTCACTGTCCGATCGCCGAATGACTGCTCAGTGCCTGAGATCCAGGCATGAGCAGTCAAGCGGCAGAATCATCGATCACTGGTTTCCTATGAGAAACCAGTGATCAATGTAAAAGATCAATGTGTGCAGTGTTATAGGTCCCTATGTTTGCATCACGGCGCAAAAAAATGAGCCTTCATACTGCCCCATACGCGGAAAAATAAAAAAGTTATAGGGGTCAGAAGAAGTTTTCCAGAAGTACGACAAAATCAAACCTCTATAAGTAGGGTATCATTTTAATTGTATGAACCTACAGAATAAAGATAAGGTGTCATTTTTACCGAAAAATGTACTACGTAGAAACGGAAGCCCCCAAAAGTTACAAAACAGCGGGTTTTTTTTTTCAATTTTGTCTCACAATGATTTTTTTTCCCATTTCACCGTAGATTTTTGGGCAAAATGACTGATGTCATTACAAAGTAGAATTGGTGGAGCAAAAAATAAGCAATCATATGGATTTTTAGGTGCAAAATTGAAAGAGTTATGATTTTTTAAAGTCAAGGAGCAAAAAACGAAAATCTAAAAACGCAAAAAATGCAAAAACTGAAAAAATGGTCCTTAAGGGGTTAAGCCAGTACATGTCCGGGCCCATCTGAAGTTTGCTAGAGAGCATTTGGATGATCCAGAAGAGGAATGGGAGAATGTCATATGGTCAGTTGAAACCAAAGTAGAACTTGTTGGTAAAAACTCAACTCGTCATGATTGGAGGAGAAAGAATGCTGAGTTGCATCCAATGAACACCATACCTACTGTGAAGCATGGGGGTGGAAACATCATGCTTTGGGGCTGATTTTCAGCAAAGGGACCAGGACTAGAGATGAGCGAACTTACAGTAAATTCGATTCGTCACAAACTTCTCGGCTCGGCAGCTCATGACTTTTCCTGCGTAAATTAGTTCAGCCTTCAGGTGCTCCGGTGGGCTGGAAAAGGTGGATACATTCCTAGGAAAGAGTCTTCTAGGACTGTCTCCACCTTTTCCAGCCCACCGGAGCACCGGAAAGCTGAACTAATTTATGCAGGAAAAGTCATCAACTGCCGAGCCGAGAAGTTCGTGACAAATCGAATTTACTGTAAGTTCGCTCATCTCTAACCAGGACGACTGATCCGTCTAAAGGAAAGAATGAATAGGGCCATGTATCCTGAGATTTTGAGTGAAAACCTCCTTCCATCATTGAAGATGAAACGTGGCTGGGTCTTTTAGAATGACAAGGATTCCAAACACTGCCTGGGCCACAAAGAAGTGGCTTCGTAAAAAGCATTTCAAGGTCCTGGAGTGGCCTAGCCAGTCTCCAGATCTCAAACCCATAGAAAACCTTCGGAGGGAGTTGAAAGTCTGTGTTGGCCAGCGATAGCCCCAAAAAAATCACTGCTCGAAAGGAGATCTGCATGGGGGAATGGGCCAAAATACCAGCAACAGTGTGTTAAAAAAAAACCTTGTGAAGACTTACAGAAAATGTTTGACCTCTGTCATTGCCAACAAAGTGTATATAACAAAGTATTGAGATGAACTTTTGTTATTGACCAAATACACTGCTCAAAAAAATTAAGGGAATACTTAAACAACACAAAGTAACTCCAAGTCAATCACACTTCTGTGAAATCACACTGTCCACTCAGGAAGCAACACTGATTGAAAATCAATTTCACATGCTGTTGTGCAAATGGAACAGACAACAGGTGGAAATTATAGGAAATTAGCAAGACACCCCCAATAAAGAAGTGGTTCTGCAGGTGGTGACCACAGACCACTTCTCAGTTCCTATGCTTCCTGGCTGATGTTTTGGTCACTTTTAAATGCTGGCAGTGCTTTCACTCTAGTGGTAGCATGAGACGGAGTCAACAACCCACACAATTGGCTCAGGTAGTGCAGCTCATCCAGGATGGCACATCAATGTGAGCTGTGGCAAGAAGGTTTGCTGTGTCTGTCAGCGTAGTGTACAGAGCATGGAGGCATTACCAGGAGACAGGCCAGTACATCATTAGATGTGGAGGAGGCCGTAGGAGGGCAACAACCCAGCAGCAACCTTTTTGCAAAGAGGAGCAGGAGGAGCACTGCCAGAGCCCTGTAAAATGACCTCCAGCAGGCCACAAATGTGTCCACTCAAACGGTCAGAAAAAGACTCCATGAGGGTGATATAAGGGCCCGACGTCCACTGGTGGGGGTTGTGCTTACAGCTCAACATTGTGCAGGACGTTTGGCATTGGCAAGGTTGGCAAATTCGCCACTGGCGCCTCTTCACAGATGAATGCAGGTTCACACTAAGCACATCAGGCAAAACAGAGTCTGTTTATGCAGTGGAGAATGTTCTGCTGCCTACAACATCTTCCAGCATGACCGGTTTGGCGTTGGGTCAGTAATGGTGTGGGGTGGAATTTCTTTGGGGGGCCGCACAGTCCTCCATGTGCTTGCCAGAGGTAGCCTGACTGCCTTTAAGTACTGAGATGAGACCCTCAGACCCCCATGTGAGACCAAATGCTAGTGCGGTTGGCCCTGGGTTCCTTCTAATGCAAGACAATGCTAGACCTCAAGTGTCTGGAGTGTGTCAGCAGTTCCTGCAAGAGGAAGGCATTGATGCTATGGAATGGCCCGCCCGTTCCCCAGACCTGAATCCGATTGAGCACATCTGGGACATCATGTCTTCCTCCATCCACCAACGCCACGTTGCACCACAGACTGTCCAGGAACATGCCCAGGCATTGTAGGGAGGTCATATGGGCACGTGGAGGCCACACACTACTTAGTTTCATTGTGACTTGTTTTAAGGACATTACATCAAAGTTGGATCAGCCTGTAGTGTAGTTTTCCTCTTTTATTTTGAGTGTGGCTCCATATCCAGACCTCCACGGGTTGATAAATTTGATTTCCATTGATAATTTTTATGTGATTTTGTTGTCAGCACATTCAACTATGTAAAGACGAAAGTATTTCATACGATTAGTTCATTCATTCATTCATTCAGATCTAGGATGTGTTATCTTAGTGTTCCCTTTATTTTTTGAGCAGTGTACTTTTTTCCCCCACTGTATGTTTGCTGCTTACTAAATATTATTCCCATCCTGCCTAGCATAGTGCAAATTTTGGTGGTCTTGATTCAGTGCTGGATCTTTCTTTATGAAAAAAACACATTGGGTTTTCATAATAGGACCCTTAAAGGGAACCAATAATCAGATTTTACTATCTATAACGCTTGGCAACACTATCCCCAGAAGACATTCTTGGCCCCAGGGATGGTGAAGGTATAAAGTTATAAAGTCCTCAACGGCCACCCTGCAAGTTGTCCCCTGGGCAGAGACTAATACTTACCAGCACCTGTCGCTCCCCATAACTCCGCTTGTGGCCTCGCCTTGTTGGCTTGATTGCCAGAACTTCATTGCTCTGTTCGCTAAGCAGACAGAGCAGAGGGGTGACACGAGCCATCAATCAAGCTGGGGGGGCATCACCATGCCATCCCTGGGTGCAAAAACTACCCCTGGGGATGGTGTGGATATAGATTTTACCATATATAACACATTGCCAAGCATTATATATGGTAAAATCTAATAATTGGTTCCCTTTAAGGGAGTTTTTTCTATGATAGGCAGAATAATTTTCTATGTCATAAATGTCTATTTGCGTGGGTTCAACTGCAAAAGTGTTCCACTGTTGTCATCTTAGTGTCCCTGTCCATTCCTTCCATAGATCATAATGAACAGTGACTGCGCATGCACGACCATCTATGTGCCGGCAATGGGAGACAAGCTAGAGGCCATGGTAATTGTCACTTTATATTGTATATTATATAGTCAAGTCAAAAGGCAAACTATGGAAACAATACATGGCAATGGAAAGAGTTAAGAGGTAAATTTATAGTGAGCAGATTTACTTAGCATCAAATGAAAAAGCTTTTAAATTTCGCCATGGTAATATTCACAATGTAATATTGTTTGGAATGCTGGGGACCTGTTCGGTGTAGGTATGATGATGATGTATATGTGTGCTAAAACAAAGAGTCAGTGACTAGGAAAATGGGTGAGTCAAATGATTTGGCACTCCCGCTGTGAAGCCTTTCAGAGAGTAATTGCAATGTTTTTAGATTTAATACAGTCCTAAATCGATGTCAGGATTAAAGTGGTCCTGATTACAGTGATCAACATGATCAGGCCCTGAATCCCAATGACTTGTCTATCATAAGCTTTAAGAATGTACTAAATTCTTTCCCGGTACAAGTGCAAACTTTCTGCACTATGGGGAGCAAGGAGACACAGATCTGGGTCTAAAATCTGCCTCAGCTCGGAAACATAGAGCCCTGTAATTTTCAGCAACAATGCAAGATATATATTGACCTTTAAAACTTACAAGTCAAGTGCCTTTGGAAATTTATGCTTGTGTGTTTGCATCTTTAAGTCAGCCATAGCTACATTCCCCAGTATATACTGTATATTCATATGAAAATGTTCTGCAATTCATTGCAGTCGATGAAGACATTAGCACCAGATCGTCCTGTAAATTGTAAGGTGCGACCCCCAAAAATCGGATTTAGATCCAGAACATTCTATAGTGAATCAGATTGATTTTTGGGAAATTTGGAGGCAAAGTTCACACCTACAACTCTTTGTCACATTCCTCACGCTGCATTAGGAAATTTGGTTGCAATGTAGGAGGACTTGGTCTCTACAATACTTAGGATGGTGATATGTGGCCATTCAACGACCCTACAGATCCTTTTTTTCCTCTTGTTTTTCTAGACTTTTCCTGACTTGCCCAAAAGATTGTATACCTTCAATCTCTCCAACTGATCAACTCAAGATGTATATATTACCCACACTAAGGATCAATGAGTGCAGGAAATACAGAGGAGCCACTTGGTACCAAGCAATCCTTCAGGCCCCTAAATAATTTACTAACATTTTTACTCTTCCTTCTAAATCAAAGGATTCCCAACCAAAGACAGGCATTCATAGACCATCATACAGTATGGTAAAAATATTCAGAAATAAAGAAATACATTTTTTATTAAACTTATGTACTTATTTCCTATCTCCTCCAACCCCCTTATATTTCTCTCCTTCCAAGAAAGCTGGAATCTTAAATTATAATTAAAACCAACTTATATCTTACTCGCTCTTATATGTATAATTACATTATCCTATATCCTAACCACTATCCAACCCCCCCCCCCCCCCTAAGTAGCAGAAGGGGAAAAAAAAGCTGAAGCACTTCGCTCCTAGTAATGTGTTTTTTTATGTTCTATCTCTTGATTTTTTTATATCAAGGTTATATCCTCTACATTGTCTTTCATTTTTAGTATTAGGACTTTTTTTTTTTTGTGATGGTATAACCAAAGATTGAAATTTATTTTATTCCAATATTATGCAATGAACTAGCAAAAAAAAAATCCATCATTTGAAAGTTTGGGAAATATTCTATGGATTTTAAAATTATTTACAAATAAAGAATTGAAAAGTATTGAGTGCATATGTATTCCTCCACTTTGCTATGAAACCCCTAACAATGATCTGTTCCTTGAAGAAAATCTGATGCAGTCTGCAAAAGACTTGAGATTGGGACAGAGGTTCATCGTTAAGCTTATCACTGGCAACCATCGATGTCCCGCCTTCGCCCTGCTGCCGGGGCCCGTTACATGACACTGTACTCAGCGTATCACCAGCCGAGGCGGGACATTGATGCGGCAAGCAATAAGCTGAGCGCAGTGTGACGCCTGGCACTCCATGTGGAAGAAGATCAGGCCCAGTGCACCAGGGGAGCAGTGGAAGTAGAGTTCAAGTTTTCTATTTTACTTTTTGCAGTCTGTGCACAATGGAACAATAAAAAAAATCAAGTCTATTTGAATTCCAAAAATCCAAAATCCTTTAAAGGGGTACTCTGCTCCTAGACATCTAATCCCCTATCCAAAGGATAAGATAAGATGTCTGATCGCGGGGATCCTGCCGCTGCACTCGGCGTTCGTTTAGAGCGTCGAATGCAGCGCCGGAGGATTGTGACGTCACAGTCATGTCCCGCTTGTGACGTAACGGCCAATGCAAGTCTATGCAAGTCTATGGGATGGGGCTTGATGGCCATCACGCCTCCTCCCATAAACTTGCATGGTGAGAGCGTGGCCATGACGTCACGAGCGGAGGGTGACCATGATGTCACCAGCCTCTGCCCCACATCGCCAGTCATCCAGCATGGAGCGATGTTCCCTCCGTGCACCAGATGTCTGGGGTGCCGCAGCCGAGATCGCGGGGGTCCCCAGTAGCGGGACCCCCGCGATCAGACATCTTATCCCCTATTCTTTTTGCCCTGTATAGTATACAGTATGTCATTGTTTCCTTAACCAGGGCAGGACAAACCCAGTTATCTGGATCTGCTGGTCCAAAACACTAATACAAAGTGCAATTTTGAGGACAAAAATTCTTGTCTATCTCTGAATCAGTCATATCTATAGCTTCATACCTTTTCTTCCAATACACAACCTCTACAGTAACTTATGCTTACGATACTGTTGATGGTCCTGTTTATACGTACAATTATTGGGACTAGCTGTCGATATAACATACAGTTTAAGTGCAATTCCCATTTTACAGATTTATATGATGTTAGGTTGATATTCTGTTGTAATATTTTTGACAGTAATATTTTGCACAAGGTTCCCATAAGGAGAATACTCATATCTATTAGTGCTCATGTAAATCTGAGGAATCTGATAACAGACCCTCTTCTGTCAGCAAATACCATCATATGACTGATAAGGTATGCTAAGACCTGACAACCTGTCCCTATGTCAGTAAACATAGTGACAACCTTACAAGAGAACCTTTCCCATAGCACCTATTACTTTAGCACTGAGTTATAGGCAGAGAAGTGATGGAGTGTCATGTAGTGACAGGTGATACAAACACATTGTCATTCATGGACAGTCTACTGTTCTGTGAGACTGAAAATCCAGAGCTGTCAAGATTGTGATTAGTTTTTGGTATTGCAATTGCTTCTGGATGAGTACTTTACTATCTGATTGTATGATCAAACAGCCTACAAAATATCATTGCCATTTTCATTGCCAAAAACATGAAAGCAACACATTGTGTTTTGGGACACAGACATAATACCAAAATAATGGTAAATAATGACCCTTGTGTGTTTAACCCATGCAGGACCTCTTTTTAAAGGTTGTCACTTTAGGAAATCTAAGGTTGCAGAGTGTCTTACTTGTATGTACACTCACTGTATAGGTATGTATGTTTACTTATAGCTCATTAGATGTGATATTATATTGTTATTTCAGCATATTCTGTAGTGTTGTATACTATGTACATCCCTGTTCTCAGTTCGGCCCAACCTTCCTTGCTGCCTTGCCTAAATAGGCAGCACATATGGGTATGTACAGTGTGGGGGGAGGGGGGGAGTACCAATTGTGCAAGTTCTCCCACTTAAAAAGAGGAGAGAGGCCTGTCCAAAACCTCAAACAGTGACACTCCAAACTCCACTATGGTCAAGACCAATGAGCTGTAGATGGACACCAGAAACAAAATTGTAGAACTGCACCAGGCTGGGAAGACTGAATATGCAATAGGCAAGCAGCTTGGTGTGAAGAAATCAACTGTTGGAGCAATTATTAAAAAAAGATCATATAAGACATATAAGACCACTGATAATTTCCCTCGATCTGGGGCTCCACACAAGATCACACCCCGTGGTGTCAAAATGATCACAAGAACAGTGAGCAAAAATCCCAGAACCACACAGGGGGACCTAGTGAATGACCTACAGAGAACTGGGACCAAAATAGCAAAGGCTACCATCAATAACACACTACACCACCAGGGACTCAAATCATGCAGTGCAAGACGTATCCCCCTGCTTAAGCCAGTACATGTCCGGGCCTGTCTGAAGCTTGCTAGAAAGCATTTGGATGATCCAGAAGAGGATTGGGAGAAAGTCATATGGTCAGATGAAACCAAAGTAGAACTTATTGGTAAAAACTCAACTCATCATGTTTGGAGGAGAAAGAATGCTGAGTTGCATCCAAAGACCATCATACCTACTGTGAAGCATGGGGGTGGAAACATTATGCTTTGGGGCTGTTTTTCTGCCAAGGGACCAGGACTTATCTGTGTAAAGGAAAGAATGAATGGGTCCATGTATCATGAGATTTTGAGTAAAATTCTCCTTCCATCAGCAAGGGCAATGAAGATGAAACATGGATGGGTCTTTCAGCATGACAATAATCCCAAACACACCGCCCGGACAACAAGGGAGTGGCATTGTAAGAAGCATTTCAAGATCCTGGAGTGGCCTAGCCATTCTCCAGATCTCAACCCCATAGAAAACCTTTGGAGGAAGAAGAAAGTCTGTGTTGCCAAGCAACAGCCCCAAAACATCACTGCTCGAGAGGAAATTTGCATGGAGGAATGGGCAAAAATACAAGCAACAGAGTATGAAAACCTTGCGAAGACTTACAGAAAACATTTGACCTCTGTCATTGCCATCAAAGGGAGATAACAAAGTATTAAGATGAACTTTTGTTATTGCACCAATACTTATTTTCCATCATAATTTGCAAATAGATTCTTTAAAAATCAGACAATGTGATTTCATGGCTTTTTTTCTCATTATGTCTCTCATAGTTGAGATATACCTATGATGAAAATTACAGACCTCTCATCTTTGTAAGTGGGAGAACCTGCATGCACAATTGGTGGCTGACTAAATACTTTTTTCCCCCACTGTATGCTTTATGCTTTTGTCAGTGCGAATGAAAAGGAATTAAAGCCCACATGTCATTTCCGGTAACTTTTCAGAATAAGCTGATGTGTGTGTACATGAAAAGCAGCAACATTTCTGGCCATTATATACAGTAAAGAACATACAACTGGTTTAGTAGATTTTTCACCAGTTTTCCCCTCTGCAGGATCCATCTGTAATTAATATTATGTCTACCATACACTGCACACACAGAAGAGGAAATCCTGTGTGTGAAACCCTATGTGTGCAATGTATGGTAGATATAATGGGGGGAATTCATCATTGGTTTTACCCTGGTTTTGTGGTGTATGTTTGTCTCATAGTTTGTCTCAAACAGGGCCATCTTTAATTTTAATTGGACCCTGGGCAAGCAATTCCTCCCACACTTACAGACACACACTACACAGACAGATACACTTACAGACACACTCACCTGGCTGTTCTTGGTTTCTTCTTTCCTGCAGGGGCAGGGACTGAAGAGGGACATCGCTGACATCCTCCTGTGCGGGTCTGCGGAGGAACGTCACTTGCATCAGTCCCCGTCATTCCTGGCTGCAGGCTCACTGTTTTAAAGGCCGTGACGCCACTTTTGAATAGTGTTGCTCGCGAATATTCGCAATTCGAATATTATTCGCGAATATCGCATATTCGCGAATTCGCGAATTTCGCGAATATAGCGCTATATATTCGTAATTACGAATTTTCATTTTTTTTTCTTCACAGTACACATCACAGTGATCACCCCTCTCTGCTTCCAGCTTGTGTGGTGTAAAGAAGGCTCTAATACTACTGTGTGAGACTGGCGTGCGAAATTTCGCATATGCGAAAATTAGTGTATACTAATTTTCACATATGCGAATTTTCGAGTATGCGAATTTCCTATATGCTAATTTTCACATATGTTAATTTTTGCATACGCGAAATTTCGCATATGCGAAAATAAAACGAAAATATAACGAATATGCGAATATTCGCGAATATATGACGAATATTCGTCCATATATTCGCGAATATTCGCGAATTCGAATATGGCCTATGCCGCTCAACACTACTTTTGAACAGCATACCTCTCAACTTTTGCTGAAAGCATAGAGGGACAAGCCTCTCCCCTAATCACACCCATTGCCATGCCCTAACCCTGCCTTCAGTCATGCCCTAACCCCGCCCTCAGTCACGCCCTGACCACGCCTTCAGCTGCAGAATTGGAATATGTCTTTAACAACAATAATATTGTCAGTCTGTCTTCTAAGTTTAGGAGAGTGTTCTATACTGACAGACTGACAACCCCATCATTACCACTACAGACCATATGAGAGATTACATACAGTTATATCAGGTGACGTCTTCTCTGATCAGAGTCGTTCACTTTCCTTTTTCTTCTCTAGCTCAGAAGCGATGAGGATTTCTTCCAGCAATGACTCCTCTCTGGAGAACATGGCAGGGAAAACACATTTTCAGCTCTGCATCTTTTTCAGCAACTATAATGCTCCAAACTCTAATAATTCCCCCCTTAGAAATCAGAAAGTCCCTCCCATTGCACAGTTTGGTCATTCCAGTAAGTGTACAGGCCCCTTCAGGTAGTTACCCCATCACATAGGTGCCCCGAGTAGGTAGGGCCCCCCCAGAGAGAGTTGTCTCAGTAGGTAAATCCCTCAGATAGCTGTCCCCTGTATGAAAACTCTCATATTAAGGAAGTAGACAGCCTCCCTATTAGCTTGGTAGTTAGTCTCCATAATAGCTTTTAGGTAGCCTCCCATATTTGCTAGGCAGGAATGTAGTAGATAGCCCCCCCCCCCCCCCACATTAGGTATACAGCAAATTCCCCCATACTAGGCAAGAGCTTCCCCCATAATAGGCAGAGGTCCCCCATAGTAGGCAGTAGTTTGCTAAATAGTGGCAGCAGTCTCCCCACAGTAGCAGCAGTTTCCCCCATAGTAGCAGCAGTCCCCCCCCCAGTAGGCAGCAGTAGAGTCTCCCCCCTGTAGACAGCAGCAGAGTTTCCCCCATAATAGGTAGCAGCAGAGTTTCCCCCATAATAAGCAACAGCAGAGTTCCCTCATAGTAGCAGCAGCCCCCCCCCCCCCCCAGTGGGCAGCAACAGTGTTTCCCCCAATAGTAGGCAACAGCCGAGTTTCCCCCATAGTAGGCAGCAGGAGAGTTTCCCCCATAGTAGGTAGCAGGAGAGTTTCCCCTATAGTAGGCAGCAGCAGAGTTTCCCCCATAGTAGGCAGCAGCAGTTTCCCCCATAGTAGGCAGAAGCAGAGTTTCCCCCATAATAGGTATCAGCAGAGCTTCCCCCATAGGAGGAAGCAGTCCCCCCCCCACAGTAGGCAGCAGCAGGGTCCCCCATAGTAGCCCCCCCCCCACAGTAGGTTGCAGCAGCAGGGTCCCCCATAGTAGGTCCCCCCAACAGTAGGCAGCAGCAGCAAGGTCCCCCATAATAGGTCCCCACCACAGTAGGCAGCAGGGTCCCCCATAGTAGGCCCCCCCACAATAGGCAGCAGCAGCAGGGTCCCCCATAGTAGGTCCCCCCCCACAGTAGGCAGCAGCAGCAAGGTCCCCCATAATAGGTCCCCACCACAGTAGGCAGCATCAGCAGGGTCCCCCATTATAGGTTCCCCCCACAGTAGGCAGTAGCAGCAGGGTCCCCCATAATAGGTCCCTCACCACAGAATAGGCAGCAGCAGCAGGATCCCCCATAATAGATCCCCCTCCCCCACAGTAGGCAGTAGCAGCAGAGTCCCCCAAAAAAGGTTTCCCCCCTACAGTAGGCAGCAGCAGGGTCCGCCACAGTAGGTAACCCCCCCCCCCCCCAGCCTGCTCCCCTGCTCTGATATACTTACCTCCTGCAGGTTTTCTCCCCGGTCGGCTCTTGCCTCCTGCTGTTCCAGTCGGCTCTTGCCTCCTTCTGTCGGCTCCTGCAGCTCAGCACGGCCTCTCCTTCTGGTATTTCCTCATCCTCTGCGCTCCGGCGTTTGATGATGTTACTCGTGCGCAGGAGCGCAGAGGAAGGGTCCAGCCTCTTGCTTCTGCTGGCTTACTGTAGTCAGAGACACAAGAGTGATTGACAGGGTGAGGAGTCAATGGCTCTTTACCCTGTCAAACTTCCCACTGAGTGCTGCATTTAACTTTATGTGCCGCATTAGGCACATACAGTTAAATGCGGGACATGGGGGGGTCATTCCGGGATGGTTGGAACAGTGAGACACAGTGCAGCGGCAGTGCCGGCCCTAGTGGCTTTAGGGAGGGGCTGAAGGGCTAGCTGCTTTGGGCCCCGGGAATGACAGGACCCAGGGCAGCTGACCCTTTTGCCCCGCGTTAAAGACGGCCCTGGTCTCAGATGCTGTATTGAGATTTTTCATTGCGGCTTTTGCTTCAGAAGGTTTTTCTAAAAGAACATACCAAGTGGTGATTTCAGTTGATATCATGCAGTGGTCAGGAATTTATCATATGCGACTTTTCAGTTTGTCGCATCTGTGCAAAATTAGGCACAAATCTACCCCAGCCCCGACTTGGCTTACATAACTGACTGCAAACAGCATTATTAAAAAGTTGCTAATTTTGTCGCACGGGATTAAAAATTGCACAAAAAGTTGCAGAGAAGGCACCATACAAAGTGGTGTACTGAAGTAAGAAATGGGATCAGCACTAAATTTATTTTTCCCTGCACCATGTAATAAATCTGGTGCAGGTACACAGTTTCCACCACATGAATTAATGGGGGTAAAAAGATGTTCACCTACATAACTCTTGACGAATACCCCCCCATAGTGTCAGTATAGTGCAGAGAGTTTCTGTCATGCCTTATCTAGCAACATAACAGAGCAGTCATCTGCCATTGAATCTCTAACCCTGTAACGACGATAAGATGACTCTGATGAACAAATTTGGAAATTTTGGAAATCTCAGCTTAAAGGGGTACTCCGGCGCTAAGACATCTTATCCCCTATCCAAAGGATAGGGGATAAGATGCCTGATCGCGGGGGTCCTGCCGCTGGGGACCCTCGTGATCTTCCACGCCACACCCCGTTAGAATCAGCCCCCGGAGTGTGCTCCGGGGGCTGATTCTATTGGGGTGCGGTATGAAAGATCACGAGGGTCCCCAGTGGCAGGACCCCCGCGATCAGGCATCTTATCCCCTATCCTTTGGATAGGGGATAAGATGTCTTAGCGCCGGAGTACCCCTTTAAATGTTTCCACATATAGAAGTCATGAGCCAAACTTCAGAGGCTGTTGGAAAAAAAGCACATTTTCAGAAGAATGGCTTGCCCCTCCATGTGATACATGGAGGACCTAAGAATCATATCGGCCTGTGCAGCATCCACCTGACTCTATACAGGCAATCTGAACATACATACATTATCATATATGCAAAAACACCTGGAGTAAAACTGTTGGCTAGTAAATACATAATGATTCATTTAATGATTTAATGTGCACATATGTTTCCGTATGATTCATTCCCCTAATGAATAGTGTTGAGTGCGATTATTCGCAATTCGAATATTTCTTGCAAATTTCGCATATTCGCGAATATGGTGAATATAGCACTATATATTCACAATTACGAATATTCATAATTTCTTTTTCCCACAGAACACATCACAGTGATCTCATCCCTCCCTGCTACCAGTGTTACGCCTAGCGCTCCGGGTCCCCGCTCCTCCCCGGAGCGCTCACGGCGTCTATCTCCCCGCAGCGCCCCGGTCAGTCCCGCTGACCGGGAGCGCTGCACTGTCATGGCCGTCGGGGATGCGATTCGCACAGCGGGACGCGCCCGCTCGCGAATCGCATCCCAGGTCACTTACCCGTCCCGGTCCCCTGCTGTCATGTGCTGGCGCGCGCGGCTCCGCTCTCTAGGGCGCCAGCTCTCTGCGACTTAAAGGGCCAGTGCACCAATGATTGGTGCCTGGCCCAATTAGCTTAATTGGCTCCCACCTGCTCCCTGGCTATATCTGATCTCCTCCCTTGCACTCCCTTGCCGGATCTTGTTGCCTTGTGCCAGTGAAAGCGTTTAGTGTGTCCAAAGCCTGTGTACCTGAACTTCTGCCATCCATCCTGACTACGAACCTTGCCGCCTGCCCCCGACCTTCTGCTACGTCTGACCTTGCCTCTGCCTAGTCTTTCTGTCCCACGCCTTCTCAGCAGTCAGCGAGGTTGAGCCGTTGCTAGTGGATACGACCTGGTTGCTACTGCCGCAGCAAGACCATCCCGCTTTGCCGCGGGCTCTGGTGAAAACCAGTAGCCTCTTAGAACCGGTCCACTAGCACGGTCCACGCCAATCCCTCGCTGACACAGCGGATCCACAACCCGTAAGCCGAATCGTGACAGTAGATCCGGCCATGGATCCCGCTGAGGTGCCGCTGCCAAGTCTCGCTGACCTTCCCACGGTGGTCGCTCAGCAATCGCAGCAGATTGCCCAACAAGGACAGCAGCTGTCGCAGTTGACCGCCATGTTACAGCAACTTCTGCCTCTGCTACAGCAGCAACCATCTCCTCCGCCAGCTCCTGCACCTCCTCCGCAGCGAGTGGCCGCTCATAGCCTTCGCTTGTCCCTGCCGGACAAATTTGATGGGGACTCTAAACTCTGCCGTGGATTTTTGTCTGTGTTCCCTGCATATGGAGATGTTGTCGGACTTGTTTCCTACAGAACGGTCTAAGGTGGCGTTCGTAGTAAGCCTTCTATCAGGAAAGGCCTTGTCTTGGGCCACACCGCTATGGGACCGCAATGATCCACAGCCACAGTCCAGGCCTTCTTCGCTGAAGTCCGGAGTGTCTTCGAGGAGCCAGCCCGAGCTTCTTCTGCCGAGACTGCCCTGTTGAACCTGGTCCAGGGTAATTCTTCAGTGGGCGAGTACGCCATCCAATTTCGTACTCTTGCTTCCGAGTTATCATGGAATAACGAAGCTCTCTGCGCGACCTTTAAAAAAGGCCTATCCAGTCGCATCAAGGATGTGCTGGCCGCACGAGAGGTTCCTGCCAACCTGCAAGAACTCATCCATTTGGCTACCCGCATTGACATGCGTTTTTCTGAGCGACACCAAGAGCTCCGCCAGGAAAAAGACTTAGATCTCTGGGCACCTCTCCCACAGCATCCGTTGCAATCTACGCCTGGGCCTCCCGCCGAGGAGGCCATGCAAGTGGATCGGTCTCGCCTGACCCAGGAAGAGAGGAATCGCCGTAGGGAAGAAAATCTCTGTCTTTACTGTGCCAGTACCGAGCATTTCTTGGTGGATTGCCCTATCCGTCCTCCACGACTGGGAAACGCACGCACGCACCCAGCTCACGTGGGTGTGGCGTCTCTTGGTTCTAAGTCTGCTTCTTCACGTCTCACGGTGCCCGTGCGGATTTCTCCTTCAGCCAACTCCTCCCTCTCAGCCGTGGCCTGCTTGGACTCTGGTGCCTCCGGGAATTTTATTTTGGAGTCTTTTGTGAATAAATTCCGCATCCCGGTGACCCGTCTCGTCAAGCCGCTCTACATTTCCGCGGTCAATGGAGTCAGACTGGATTGCACTGTGCGTTACCGCACAGAACCCCTCCTGATGTGTATCGGACCCCATCGCGAAGTGATTGAGCTCTTCGTCCTACCCAACTGTACCTCTGAGGTCCTCCTCGGTCTGCCATGGCTCCGGCTTCATTCCCCCACCCTTGATTGGACCACCGGGGAGATCAAGAACTGGGACTCTGCCTGCCATAGGAAGTGCCTCTCCCCCCCTCCCAGTCCCGTCAGGCAAACCTCAGTGCCTCCTCATGGCCCCCGTCCTGGTGTCACACTGCCCCGTGCCAGGCTTCGCCCTCTGCCCTCCCTCCCCATTCCCACTCCTGCTGTACTGCCTGCCATTGAGGAAACCCTCCATTCTTTCCCTGTGTCCTCATCCCAGGGGAGGCAGTTACCGGTCAAAGAAAAGGGGAGACCTAAGGGGGGGGGTACTGTTACGCCTAGCGCTCCGGGTCCCCGCTCCTCCCCGGAGCGCTCACGGCGTCTATCTCCCCGCAGCGCCCCGGTCAGTCCCGCTGACCGGGAGCGCTGCACTGTCATGGCCGTCGGGGATGCGATTCGCACAGCGGGACGCGCCCGCTCGCGAATCGCATCCCAGGTCACTTACCCGTCCCGGTCCCCTGCTGTCATGTGCTGGCGCGCGCGGCTCCGCTCTCTAGGGCGCGCGCGCGCCAGCTCTCTGCGACTTAAAGGGCCAGTGCACCAATGATTGGTGCCTGGCCCAATTAGCTTAATTGGCTCCCACCTGCTCCCTGGCTATATCTGATCTCCTCCCTTGCACTCCCTTGCCGGATCTTGTTGCCTTGTGCCAGTGAAAGCGTTTAGTGTGTCCAAAGCCTGTGTACCTGAACTTCTGCCATCCATCCTGACTACGAACCTTGCCGCCTGCCCCGACCTTCTGCTACGTCTGACCTTGCCTCTGCCTAGTCCTTCTGTCCCACGCCTTCTCAGCAGTCAGCGAGGTTGAGCCATTGCTAGTGGATACGACCTGGTTGCTACTGCCGCAGCAAGACCATCCCGCTTTGCGGTGGGCTCTGGTGAAAACCAGTAGCCTCTTAGAACCGGTCCACTAGCACGGTCCACGCCAATTCCTCGCTGACACAGCGGATCCACAACCCGTAAGCCGAATCGTGACAACCAGCTTGTGGTCTAAAGAAGGCTCCTATACTATTTACTGTACAGTGATCCCTCAACATACGATGGTAATCCTTTCCAAATGAACCATCGTTTGTTGAAACCATCATATGTTGAGGGATCCGTGCAATGTAAAGTATAGGACAGTGGTCTACAACCTGCGGACCTCCACATGTTGCAAAACTACAACACCCAGCATGTTGAAGACCACTGGTATTGGAGGTTATACTCACATGTCCCCGCTGCTCCGGACCGTCACCGCTCCTCACCGCTGCCCTGGATGTCACCCTCCATCGCTGTCGCCGCGTCCTCGGAGTGTCCCCGCCGCTCCGGCAAGGCCTCTGCTTCCCCGGTATCCTCGCTCTCACTTCCCCTCCATCACGTGGCTAGGCACGCCGCTCCTATTGGATGACGGGACGGCATGCGCAGCGACGTGATGACGACGATGGAGAGCGGCGACGATGCAGGGGATCCCGAAGAGGACACGCCGGAGCCCCGAGGACAGGTAAGTGATCGTCAGCGGACCACACGGGGCACCGTAAACGGCCATCTGGCGGCAGCTGAAGCAGTCTGTGCTGCCAGATAGCTGTTTATGCGATGGCCCCGACATACAAAAGCATCGTTTGTTGATGCTGCCTTCAACATGCGATTGCCTCTGAGAGGCCATGATATGTTGAAATGATCGTATGTCGAGGCCATCGTAGGTCGGGGGGTCACTGTATTAGACTGGAGAGCGAATTTTCGCAAATATGAGAATATGCGAATATCCTCAAATCCGCGAATATCCTCACTAAAGAATATAAGGAGATAGATAGAGAGATGGATAGATAGATAATATAGATAGATAGACAATATAGATAGGTAGATAGTAATCCGCATGCACACATGCAAAATAACCGCAAATAAATGGAATATGCAAATGTCATGAATATATGACAAATATTCGTCTATATATTCGAGAAATATCACGAATTCAAATATGGCATATGCCGCTCTTCACTACTTATAAACCTTAGTAGGTACAACCATGGGGGGGCAGGGATTATGTCACAGTATGAATTCTGATCCAATTGTTTTGCTAAATCTTCTGTTAGTTGATTATGTTAATTTGTGAATTTTGGTTTTGCAACACTTTCTTTAGTTGGTATCTGTTTATACTACAGTCTGGGATTGTGTAATAGAATAATGTTGCTTTGAACCCGCTAATGTCAGTGGGCTGTATGACCTTCTTATCTGTATGGGGGTGTCCTGACTATTACCAACGTCAGATGTCAGACCAGCTGTCACCAGAGATGTTTTGCAATAGTTTACTCCTTTCTCCCCATTGAAAACACTTCCATGATCATCTGGACATTTTTCCCTTGTTCTGGACACATATAACAGGTAAACTGCAAATTTGATGTAGTGGATAATAAAATATACCAAAATCTGCAGTGCAAAAACCTCACCAAATAGTGTGGCTTTTGGCGTAGACTTGCAATGGATTTTCTACTGTGCATTATGCAAAGTAAAAGAATATCAATGTATTTTTAAATTCACAGTTATGGCTTTATTGTTGATTTTGACCTTCCCATTTAGGTCAGTGGGAAAAGTCTACAATAAATCTGTAATAATCTACAGGTTAAAGCCACTGCTACACAGTGATCCCAAGCAATACTACAGTTGGTATATCACCCGTTGGTATACTGTTAGTTTGGAAGTACTGTAATAAAAAGTACATCTTGATGACTGTCTACTCACACAATAAATAGGCCGGCCAGGACAACTCTTCCGAAACCTATGACTCCCCGAAACTCCAGAAAACAGATTTGTAAATTACTTCTATTTAAAAGTCTTAATCCTTCCAGTACTTATCAGCTGCTGTATGCTCCAGAGGAAGTTATGTAGTTCTTTCCAGTCTAACCACAGTGCTCTCTGCTGCCCCCTCTGTCCATGTCAGGAAGTGTACAGAGCAGGAGAGGTTTATATGGGGATTTGCTTCTACTTTGAACAGTTCCTGACAAAGGTTTTCAGCAGAGAGAACTATGGTTAGACTGGAAAGAACTACACAACTTCCTCTGCAGTATACAGCAGCTGATAAGTACTGGAAGGATTAAGATTTTTTAATAGAAGTAATTTACAAATCTGTTTAACTTTCTTGCACCAATTGGTTTGAAAACATGGTGACTGTAGGGTGGGATAGAGAAGGTTCCCATGCAGAATCGCTCTATTAGGGTATGCTCACACTACGTAACTACGGAACGGAATTACGTGATGTGAACATAAACATCAGTGTGAATGGGTTTCCGCGAGACCCGTTCACACTGTTGAGTTTCAGCGGCGGACAATTCCGCGGCTGAAATTGCTCAGCGCAAAGAAAGAACATGTTCATTCTTTGCGGGGAAGTCCACGAACACTGCATACCCGTCAATGGTGGCGATGCAGTGCCGCGCGGTCCCACAGCCGAAGTATTGCGGCGGCAACCACCAGAATGGAATCTCCGCTCGCGGAATTCTGCGAGCGGAGATTCAATTCATAATCCGTAGTCTGAACATACCCTTAGGGTCATCCTCTATTGATGTTTTAAATTCTATTTGATTAAGGGTATGGTCATGTGGGGGGATGCACTGCAGATTTTCAGTTGGCAGTACCAGCAAAGTGAAAGTAATTTGCGCCAGACTTGCAGCATGTCAGTCCCATGTGGACATACTCCTAAATGACATGAATGACCTCAGCTCACCAGAGCGAAAGCCGTCGGTTGATAGCGGTTCCCACTTATAGAGCTGAAGTCCATATGTGCTAAGAAGGCAGATGGACAGGGATGGTGCTGATGGGACAACCCCTGTAATGCATTAAAAAATAGGAATCCAGGAATAACTTTGTTTTTCCACTACTCCGCAAATATTAAGGATCTCATTAGCTCAGCAGAGATCTGTAGACTGACATAAGAAAGTTAAATATCTCCATCTGCGCTATCTCCGTATGACACTATAATTCCAAGCTTAGCTCCAACGGTATATTTAAACCCTGAGTATATTCCAGCGAGCAGCGTGACTACAGAAGTGGGGTGATGGTAATTGTAGATTATTACTTTTGATTTGTTCAGGTCGGCTGATGATTGCAGACGTCACTTATCAATGTTATCAAAGTAATTTACACTCATTTATAGCCCTGCATAAGAGCTCGCCATGAAGAAGAGTCATTTACATCAAGGAAACATGGTAAATCAGCTATGGAACCTTGTATGTAAAGTTTGTGCAATATTTGGATAAACTTTTGGGCAAAAGGATGTTGACTACTTTTCATAATGCGAACATGTAAAATTGCAGCAGAAAATAGCAAGCTGGCAATGTTAAAGGGGTTATCCAGGAAAACACTTTTTCTTATATATCAACTGGCTCCAGAAAGTTAAACAGATTTGTAAATTACTTCTATTAAAAAATCTTAATCTTTTCAGTACTTATGAGCTTCTGAAGTTAAGGTTGTTCTTTTCTGTCTAAATGCTCTCTGATTACATGTGTCTCGGGAACCGCCCAGTTTAGAAGCAAATCCCCATAGAAAACCTCTTCTAAACTGGGCGGTTCCTGAGACATGTGTCATCAGAGAGCATTTAGACAGAAAAGAACAACCTTACCTTCAGAAGCTCATAAGTACTGAAAGGATTAAGATTTTTTAATAGAAGTAATTTACAAATCTGTTTAACTTTCTGGAGCCAGTTGATATACAATTATTATTTTTTTTTCTGGAATACCCCTTTAATGGCTAGCGTTCAATGTACACTTTTTCCGGAGAAGGAATAGTCTTTTGCTGGAGACCGCGCTCTTAGCCCTTCATATGCGGGTGCTCTATTTGTGAATACTATCCAGCTTACATGTAGATAAGAATAAGTGAAAGAACGGCACTCACTCGATACGGCAATCTTCATAAGGCTTTATTTATTTTTAGTGCATACAGACATGCAGCGGGTTCCCCGCTGCATGTCTGTACGCACTAAAGATAAATAAAGCCTTTTGAAGATTGATGCATTGGTTCAGTGCCCTTCTTTCACTTATTCTCTCGTATATTGTCCCTAGCTTCATTCTCCTCCATTTCTGGGAATATTTTAGACCTCTCCCAATGTTACATGTCTACTTTTAAGGGGCTGTCCACCATGAGTGGTGTAAAGCTATTGGAATCGCAAGAAGTTATATATAAACTGCTGAGAAACCCAACACCAAGTACTCAATTTCAATACAGCACCCCCAGAGGGGAAAAAAAGCAATACAATCGGCTGTCCGTAAATTACACAAATATGCCAGGACTTTTAGAATGAAAGATACACCTTATACTTTGTGGGGGAGATTTATCAAAACCTGTCCAGAGGAAAAGTTGCAGATTTACTCATAGCAACCAATCAGATTGCTTCTTTCATTTTTGAAGAGGCCTGTGAAAAAGGAAAGAAGCGATCTGATTGGTTGCTATGGGCAAATGCACCACTCTCCCTCTACACTGGTTTCGATAAATATCCCCCAGTGTCCCTGCCTCCTCCGCCGAACGCCTACACATAAATGGATAAAAAAACACGTTGGATGGTAAGTGCAGTCTTTGTCTTTCTTCGTTCTTTATACCGCTCACTTGCATCAGAGTCCGCACCAAAAGTATTTACGTCCCTTCAGGATCTCAGCGTTACGTCTCATAACCTACAGCCACCAGACCCTAGTCCTGCATGGTGGAGATTTATCAAACCTGTGCAAAGGAAAAGTTACCTAGTTGCCCATAGCAACCAATCAGATCACTTCTTTCATTTTGCAGAGAGGTCTTGTTAAAAATGAAAGAAGCGATCTGATTGGTTGCTATGGGCAACTGGGCAACTTTTCTTCTGGACAGGTTTTGATAAATCTGCCCCATACACCTTAAACTTAGTCTTTGCTCAACTCTAGGCATCCAAATGGGAAGACTTATATACTAGTGTATACTATACTATACTAGTGTATTCTCATCATAGACATTTGTAGAATATCCACAGAATATAAATGTCAGATAGGATACGCACCTATGTCAAGACTGAGGGTCCACTGACACCAATACCACTTGATGAGGTGGCCTCCACATAAGAGGCAGAGAATGAATGGAAACGTGGCCAAAAATGTCAATGACTCTCTATTCACCACTATGGAAGTTATGAAAACAGCAGTAAAAGCACACTTAAAGGGGTACGCCGGTGCTTAAAATCTTATCCCCTATCCGAAGGATAGGGGATAAGATGCCTGATCGCGGGGGTCCCGCCGCTGGGGACCCCCGTGATCTTGCACGCCGCAGCCCGTTATAATCAGTCCCTGGAGCGTGAAAGCTGTCACGCCCCCTCCCATAGGTTTGCATTGAGGGGCGGAGCCGTGATGGCATATGGGGGCGGAGCCGTGACGTCACAACGCTCCGTCCCCGTGATCAACGGTAATCAGACCTGGAGCAAACACGCTACGGGGACTGATTTTAATGGGGTGCGGTGTGCAAGATCACGGGGGTCCCCAGCGGCGGGACCCCCGCGATCAGGCATCTTATCCCCTATACTTTGGACAGTTCCTAAAATGGACAGAGATGTCAGCAGAGACCACTGTGCTCTGTGTTCCAAAAAGAAAATAATTTCCTCTGTAGTATTCAGCACCTAATAAGTACTGAAAGGATTAAGATTTTTAAATAGAAGTAATTTATAAATCTTTTTAACTTTCTGGCACCAGTTGATAAAAAAAAAAAAAAGAGTTTTCTACCAGAGTACCCCTTTAATGAAAGGAGTACTGTAGTGGAATATAACTTATCCCCTATCCGAAGGATAGGGATAAGTTACAGATCGCGTGGGGCCCGACCGCAATCTCCTGTACGGGGCTGTGGCAGCACAGTGCCGTCCCCAGCAGGAAGCCACGGCAGACACGCCCACTCCATGTATGCGGCCCCGTACAGAAGATCGCAGGGATTCACTGCGGTTGGACCCCCCGCAATCTATAACTTATCGACTATCCTTCAGATAGGGGATAAGTTATATTCCACTATGGTATTCCTTTAAATGATAATTTGACCATGTATGGGATCATGTTCATTACCTATCTAAATAAACATTACAATAAATTGTTGGGTTAGGACAACTGCTATATACAGTTGCAAGTGTATGGAAAAATGTAAGGGAACCCTGTGGAATTACCTGGATCACTAACAAAATGTGATCTAAACAAGCAAACAATAGTTGTATTGTTCATGTCCTCTATCGAGCAATTTCTATGTTGAGTAAACACCCTCAGTGCAGGGAGAAAAAGTAAGCTCCCATAGATGTGTAAGTATCCTTCACAATAGTAATCATTGATTCTTATTTTACAAATACTATTAGGCCAGGTTGACTCTACAGGATTTATTCACTGAATTTTCTCTACTTCGCCGTGCAAATACCATGGCATACACGCCATATGAATCAGATCCAAGTGGAATTTTCATGAGTAAATTCTGTCTGGAATCCTCGTGGCAACAGGGCCAACTGATGTCAATGGATGGTCCTGATATGGATTTTTTTCTGCTTCAAAAAAGGACATGCCCATTCTTGAAGCCGAAAATAATTCTCATCTGGAACTGCTATTGACATCAAGAGTTTTTACATGGAAATTGTGCTTGGATCTCCCTCAAATGACTTGTGTGCCATGGTTTTGCAATTTAGTAAGGAAATTCTGAAATGTGAACCAAGCCTAAGAATCCACTATAACATCTCTTGATGACATTGCATAAGAATTAATGGGTCAAATATCCAGTAAGGAGGCAGGTATTTGAAAGCATATCAGCAGCCAGAACAAGTTGGGTCACCATGGTTACCCATTGCTAAAAAATATTTGAGGTTGTTTAATGGAAATGTGCTACCTACACATTTATCCTGTACTAACAGTCGCTATATATGGTGCCATATTTAGAACAATGAGACTTTTATTGTACCAGGTGTCATAGATGTAGTTGGACTGGTTTTAGTAAAATAATAGAAACTAATAGATTTCTACTGTAACTTGGTATATTTAGTTTGTGTACTTCTTTAACGGGGAGGCTTAAAACTTCTTTTTCTTTAGTAATGAGAATATTTTGGCTAATAGATATTTGTTGTGTATGCCTCTGGGGCATTTTTAGAATCCTATTATATCTCATTGACTTAGCTGTGCTTCAAAAACAGTTAAGCACAGTAATTTATATCTCATTGCATAATTTAAACCCTATTTGATTACACTTAATTTACTTAGAAATTAGCTCTCAAAACATTAGTCGAGATTAAATTTTTAGACGTAAGGATTCAAAGCATGTTGTCTAGTGACAGGGCTGATTTAATGTCCTTATAGGCAATGAACCATGAAAAAAGCTGTTGTATGTATAAATCAACAGACCACGGTGGGGCATGGAAAGTTTACCCCTACACAACATAGTAAACAAACATTCAACAATTACCTGTATTAGAACTATCTATCCACAATGCATTTGGAAAGTTTTTCACATTTTGTTATTTTAAGTTGCTAAAATAAAATTTAAAAAATCATGTTGTCCCCCATTATTTTACATTCAATACCCCATAATGGCAAAGTGAAAACACTGTGTCTCCCCCTTATAATCTACAAGATACTGATGAGGACCCGAGCTCGATATCCAGGATGTGCTAGTGTATATAGTGGGTAATTTGTCTTTGTCCTACTTTGGACCTCTTTGTATATTCAGCCTGAGGACTGGGTCCCCCAGGCTGTAGGAACTTTGTGGATCTCTCTGTGCTCAGTAGTTCATGATGTGTAGCACTGTAAATATTTTTGCACAGTGTATATATTTCCCATTACTTTTCTCTCTTTTCTTAAAATGTATTATCTCTGTTATTTGTTTATTTATTCTTCCCATATCTTTTTTCTTTGTTTCACGTTCTTGTCTACTTTTTTCCTTGCTCCCGTCTCATCCTCTATCCCCTATTTCCTATTTTTCACCCTACCCCTCCTCAATATTTATCTTTTGAGATTACGTTAGATAAGTTTTTTTTATCTTCTTCTTTTGAGTTAGGGTGTCCCTTACTCTTACCTCCTTCAATGTCAAGGTTTTCAATAGTGGAACATAAGGCGCCATATAATTAGATTGGACACACAGCACAGCACGTCAATAGGGTCTAACAAGTTATTTGATATACAAGATACAAGGTTACAAGATATACTGTAGAGCCCAAAGGCAAATGATTGGCCACATTGTCAACTCCAAATAGCGCTGTCTTCTGCTGGACCTTGTGGCCCATTCTTTTTTCAGAGGCTTGGCTCTGTGAAGAAGTTTTCGTGCAACAGTTTTCAAGTCAATACCCTAATATTTGTATTACAACATGTCTGTGATACATTAGGACACATTTTTGTGTGTATCCTTTTCAGAACAAGGCGTTTTTACCACATTTTTACCTGAACAGCTCCTGACCATGTTGCAAATGCTTGACAGGCTAATTTACTGAAGGTCACTTCAATTTTCTTTCTGTTGTACCTTTCAAAAGCTTTACAGATAATAACTACCATGAATTAAAAAAAACTAAATGTTGTGGCTTGTTTGCAATTGTCTGAAGTTATTTTATTATGAAAAATAACCTTGTTTCACACTTTACGGAATGAGATTTGCTATAGTTTGTCAGATATAAAAAGAGGCATTAGACTGGTGGAGTATGAATAAATAAAATAAAAGAGTGAAGGCTGACTATACATGTCACCCAAACCCTTTTAGGATGTCTCCAAAGTCAGTAATAGAGTGGACAAATGATGTTGTAGTCAAGGCGGTTTTCTGTAGGAAACATGGATTTTCCTTTGGATTTGCAGCAGATCTCACCTCTCACAGTAGACCAGAGGAAATCTGCATCAGATCCAGAGTCCACTGTAGAATAAAGCATGTGCCAAGTACACAGTAGGGCACAGATAGTTATAGGTGTTTCCATCATAGACTGTTCAGGCATACTGTCAGAATTAGAATAGAGGGAATTGATTTGGAACAGATTAGTCTGAATCAGATTTTCTTGTGGGGTCTTAATCGGTATAGGAGCAGTGAGGCATGCATTGTGTGTCTGCTGCTCAGTACACATTCACTAGGCAGAGAACCCAGCTCAGCAAATGATTGCCACGTGGATGTAAATATCCCCACTTACTCACATTAGCTGGACAAAGCACTCTGTGCCCAGTCCAGCAAATGTTCACTGAGTAGTGAGGCATATAATGTAGTTTCTATGGCACTCTAGCATTGAGTGCCACATAAATTACATGAAGCAGCAGGGACTCCTGTTTAAAGCAGAAGTCCCTGCTCCTGTACAGGAAGCAGTCATGTGCTGAGCATGGCTGCTCACTGTTCTGTGCAACAAAATGAATGGCCAATTGGCAACAAATCTTCTTGAAATACATTATGATCACTTGGAGTCTAACCTCTGGGACTGCTACCCATCACAATTTCTAAAAGGGGTGCACCGCTGGAGGGTCATTTTGGTCACAGTGGAGCCTTTCCTATTGTTGCTTTAGCCTGTCCTGTGCATGTAGTCTGAGTTTCATGTGTAAGGTTTGTTTACTCACTGCAGGAAGTAATGTAGATTTTGTGGGTCGCTGTGACTGGCGAACGCATTTCTTTTTCTTTCTCGGCCCTGCTGTGTTCGTATCGTCAGCTCTGATCCTTCTCACGTACCTGTGCCCTCCTTATGGCTTCCTTTCTTTCCACGCCCGCTGGATGAATACTTAAATTTGGTACTCCAAGTCCTCCTTTGTGGCAGCGGGCCTATCGTAAATGCTTGTTTCCAATTAACTGATTGTGCACCAATCAGCTCCTTGGCTGGACTCTGGCGTGCCTTGCTGACATTATGTTATTTCTTGGCCTGCCCTGCACAGACCAGAGTGCCAGCAAGTACGGCTGCAACCAAAAGGTTTCTTAGATTGGACACTGTCAGGATTCGGCAGGCTGGAGGTGGATCCTCTGTGTCAGAGAGGGATTGGCGTGGACCGTGTCGGTGGACCGGTTCTAAGTTGCTACTGGTTTTCACCAGAGCCCGCCGCAAAGCGGGATGGACTTGCAGCGGCGGTAGCAACCAGGTTGTATCCACCGGCAACGGCTTAACCTCTCTGACTGCTGAGATAGGCGCGGTACAAGGGAGTAGACAAGAGCAGGGTCGAACGTAGCAGAAGATCAGCGCAGGCAGCAAGGATCGTAGTCAGGGGCAACGGCAAGGAGGTCTGGAACACAGGCTAGGAACACACAAGGAACGCTTTCACTGGCACAATGGCAACAAGATCCGGCAAGGAAGTGCAGGGGAAGTGAGGTAATATAGGGAAGTGCACAGGTGAAGACACTAATTAAAACCCATGCGCCAATCAGTGGAGCACCGGCCCTTTAAATTGCAAAGACCCGGCGCGTGCGAGCCCTAGGGAGCGGGGCCGCGCACGCCGGGGCAGCACAGACGGGGAGCAAGTCTGGTAAGCGGGTCGGGATGCGCACCGCGAGCGGGCGCGTCCCGCATCGCGAATCGCATCCCGGCTGGGAACATTATCGCAGCGCACCCGGTCAGCAGGTCTGACCGGGGCGCTGCCAACAGGAGAACGCTGTGAGCGCTCCGGGGAGGAGCGGGGACCCGGAGCGCTCGGCGTAACAGTACCCCCCCCCCCCCCCCCTTGGCTCTCCCCCACTTTTAAGAACATGAAAATTTGTGGATAAGGTCCTTGTCAAGGATGTTGTCCTCGGGTTCCCATGACCTCTCCTCCGGGCCGCAATTCTCCCAATCTACAAGACATTTTTTTTTACCTCTGACCGTCTTGGATGCCAGAATTTCTTTAACCGAGAAGATGTCAGAGGACCCGGAAACAGGAGTAGGAGCAACAACCTTAGGAGAGAAGCGGTTAAGGATGAGTGGTTTAAGGAGAGAGACATGAAAAGCATTAGGAATATGAAGAGAAGGAGGAAGAAGGAGTTTGTAGGAGACAGGGTTGATTTGGCATTTGATTTTAAAAGGACCAAGATAACGTGGTCCCAGTTTATAACTGGGGACACGTAAGCGGACATACTTGGCGGAGAGCCACACTTTGTCTCCAGGAGAAAAGACAGGAGGAGTTCTTCTTTTTTTGTCGGCATGTTTCTTCATCCGGGATGAGGCCTGTAGGAGAGATTTTTGAGTCTCTTTCCAGATGGTGGAGAAGTCCCGAGTCACCTCATCAACAGCGGGCAAACAAGAAGGCATGGGAGTGGGGAGGGGGGGAAGAGGGTGACGGCCGTACACCACAAAGAATGGGGATTTAGTGGAAGACTCAGAGACTTTGAAATTGTACGAGAATTCGGCCCATGCTAGGAGATCGGCCCAGTCATTCTGGCGGGAGGAAACAAAATGTCGCAAATAGTCACCAAGAACCTGATTAACTCTTTCCACTTGCCCATTGGATTGGGGATGATAAGAAGACGAGAAGTTTAATTTGATTTTAAGCTGATTACAGAGGGCCCTCCAGAATTTCGACACAAATTGAACGCCTCTATCCGAGATGATATGCGTAGGAAGCCCGTGAAGGCGAAAAATGTGCACAAAAAATTGTTTCGCCAACTGAGGTGCAGAAGGAAGACCTGGAAGAGGGATAAAATGTGCCATCTTGGAGAAACGATCAACGACCGCCCAAATAACTGTGTTGCCATGGGATAAAGGTAAGTCAGTAATAAAGTCCATAGCAATCTAAGACCATGGTCGCTCAGGAACAGGCAGAGGATGGAGGAGACCGGCAGGCTTCTGGCGAGGGGTCTTGTCCCGGGCACAGACTGTAGGCATCCGAGGAACGAGAGAGAGCGTCAGCCCTAATGTTCTTGTCAGCTGGGCGAAAATGAATCTCAAAGTTAAAACAGGCAAAGAACAACGACCACCTAGCCTGGCGAGGGTTCAGCCTTTGGGCAGACTTAAGATAAGAGAGATTCTTGTGATCGGTGTATAAAATAACTGGGTATTTGGATCCCTTCAGCAGGTGCCTCCATTCCTCAAGAGCCAGGTTTATGGCCAGTAGTTCTCGATCACCAATGGAGTAGTTTTTCTCCGCCGGAGAGAAGGTCCTAGAAAAGAAACCACATGTAACAGCATGTCCGGAAGAATTTTTCTGTAGGAGTACAGCTCCAGCTCCCACCGAGGAGGCGTCTACCTCCAGTGAGAAGGGTTTAGATGGATCAGGTCTGGAGAGTACGGGAGCAGAAGAAAAGGCAGTTTTGAGATGGTTGAACGCCTCTTCCACTTGAGGAGGCCAGGACTTAGGGTTGGCGTTTTTCTTGGTTAGGGCCACAATTGGGGCCACAATAGTGGAAAAATGTGGAATAAATTGTCTGTAGTAATTGGCAAACCCCAAGAAACGTTGGATAGCTCGGAGTACGGAGGGGCGTGGCCAATCCAATACGGCTGATAATTTGTCCGGGTCCATTTGGAGTCCCTGGCCAGAGACTAAATATCCTAGGAAGGGAAGAGATTGACATTCAAAGAGACATTTTTCCATTTTGGCATATAACTGATTGTCCCGAAGTCTTTGAAGAACCATGCGGACATGCCGGCGGTGTTCTTCTAGGTTAGAAGAAAAAATCAAAATATCGTCCAGGTAGACCACAACACAGGTATATAATAGATCACAAAAAATTTCATTTACAAAGTCCTGGAAGACGGCAGGGGCGTTGCAAAGCCCAAAAGGCATAACCAGATGTTCAAAGTGTCCATCTCTGGTGTTAAACGCGGTCTTCCACTCGTCCCCTTCCCTGATGCGGATGAGATTATATGCACCTCTTAAATCTAATTTGGTAAAGATGTTGGCGCCACGTAGGCGGTCAAAGAGTTCCGAGATAAGAGGTAGGGGATAGCGTTTTTTTATAGTGATTTTATTAAGACCGCGGTAATCAATGCAAGGTCGTAAGGAGCCGTCTTTTTTGGAGACAAAGAAGAATCCAGCTCCGGCAGGGGAGGAAGACTTGCGGATAAATCCCCTTTTTAAATTTTCTTGGATGTACTCCGTCATGGCTTGTGTTTCCGGAGCAGACAGAGGATAGATTCTGCCCCGGGGTGGAGTAGTACCAGGGAGGAGGTCAATAGGACAGTCATAAGGCCTGTGAGGAGGCAAAGTCTCTGCTTGTTTTTTGCAAAAAAACATCAGCATAGTCCAGATAGGCCTTGGGGAAACCTGGTATCGGAGGAGCCATAGGGTTTTGACTGACAGGACTGTGGCAAGTAGTACCCCAGTTCTTGATCTCACCGGTGGTCCAATCGAGGGTAGGGGAATGGCGTTGAAGCCAAGGTAGTCCAAGAAGAATTTCAGAAGTGCAGTTAGATAGGTCCAGAAATTCAATCTTTTCATGATGGGGTCCAATGCACATTAAGAGGGGTTCCGTGCGGTAACGCACAGTACAGTCCAATCTTTCACCATTAACAGAGGCGATGTAGAGGGGTCTGGCGAGACTGGTCACTGGGATGTTGAACCTGTTAACGAAGGAGGCCAAAATAAAATTTCCTGCAGATCCGGAACCCAAGAAGGCCACAGCTGAGAAGGAGAAGGTAGAAGAAGAAATCCGCACAGGCACAGTAAGTGCCTCGGAGTGCGTCTTTCCAGACGTGGAGGTCGTATAGGACAATCCTTCAAGAAGTGTTCGGTACTGGCACAGTACAGGCATAGGTTCTCAATGCGGCGGCGTGTCCTCTCTTGAGGTGTCAGGCGAACAAAGTCCATATCCTGGCGGAGCTCCTGACGCCTTTCGGAAAAACGCATGTCAATGCGGGTGGCCAGATGAATAAGTTCATGCAAGTTAGCAGGGATTTCTCGTGCGGCCAGCACATCTTTGATGTTACTGGATAGGCCTTTTTTGAAGGTCGCGCAGAGGGCCTCGTTATTCCAGGACAATTCGGAGGCGAGAGTAGGGAATTGGATAGTGTACTCGCCAACAGAAGAATTACCCTGGACCAGGTTCAGCAGGGCAGTCTCGGCAGAAGAGGCTCGGGCTGGTTCCTCGAAGACACTTCGAATCTCCGTGAAGAAAGAGTGTACAGAGGCAGTGACAGGATCATTGCGGTCCCAGAGCGGTGTGGCCCATGACAGGGCTTTCCCAGACAGAAGGCTGACCACGAAAGCCAGCTTTGACCTTTCAGTTGGAAATTGGTCCGACATCATCTTCAAATGCAGGGAACATTGCGAGAGAAAACCACGGCAAAGTTTAGAGTCCCCATCAAACTTGTCCGGCAATGATAAACGGAGGCTGGATGCGGCCACTCGCTGTGGAGGAGGTGCAGGAGATGGCGGAGGAGATGGTTTCTGAAGCAGTGGTAGAAGCTGCTGTAGCATCACAGATATTTGAGACAGCTGGTGGCCTTGTTGCGACTGCTGGGCGACCACCGTGGTAAGGTCAGCGACAACTGGCAGCGGGACCTCAGCGGGATCCATGGCCGGATCTACTGTCAGGATTTGGCAGGCTGGAGGTGGATCCTCTGTGTCAGAGAGGGATTGGCCGTGTTGGTGGACCGGTTCTAAGTTGCTACTGGTTTTCACCAGAGCCCGCCGCAAAGCGGGATGGACTTGCAGCGGCGGTAGCAACCAGGTCGTATCCACCGGCAACGGCTCAACCTCTCTGACTGCTGAGATATGCGCGGTACAAGGGATTAGACAAGAGCAGGGTCGGACGTAGCAGAAGGTCAGCGCAGGCAGCAAGGATCGTAGTCAGGGGCAACGGCAAGGAGGTCTGGAACACAGGCTAGGAACACACAAGGAACGCTTTCACTGGCACAATGGCAACAAGATCCGGCAAGGAAGTGCAGGGGAAGTGAGGTAATATAGGGAAGTGCACAGGTGAAGATACTAATTAAAACCCATGCGCCAATCAGTGGCGCACCGGCCATTTAAATCGCCAAGACCCGGCGCACGCGCGCCCTAGGGAGCGGGGCCGCGCACGCCGGGGCAGCACAGACGGGGAGCAAGTATTGTAAGTGGGTCGGGATGCGCACCGCGAGCGGGCGCGTCCCGCATCGCGAATCGCATCCCAGCTGGGAACATTATCGCAGCGCACCCGGTCAGCGGGTCTGACCGGGGCGCTGCGAACAGGAGAACGCTGTGAGCGCTCCGGGGAGGAGCGGGGACCCGGAGCGCTCGGCATAACAGACACACAGCACAGCACGTCAATAGGGTCCAACAAGTTATTTGATATACAAGATACAAGGTTACAAGATATACTGTAGAGCCCAAAGGCAAATGATTGGCCACATTGTCAACTCCAAATAGCGCTGTCTTCTGCTGGACCTAGCGGCCCATTCTTTTTTTAGAGGCTGGGCTCTGTGAAGAAGTTTTTGTGCAGCAGTTTTCAAGTCAATACCCTAATATTTGTATTACAACATGTCTGTGATACATTAGGACACATTTTTGTGTGTATCCTTTTCAGAACAAGGCGTTTTTACCACATTTTTACCTGAACAGCTCCTGACCATGTTGCAAATGCTTGACAGGCTAATTTACTGAAGGTCACTTCAATTTTATTTCTGTTGTACCTTTCAAAAGCTTTACAGATAATAACTACCATGAATAAAAAAAAACTAAATGTTGTGGCTTGTTTGCAATTGTCTGAAGTTATTTTATTATGAAAAATAACCTTGTTTCACACTTTACGGAATGAGATTTGCTATAGTTTGTCAGATATAAAAAGAGGCATTAGACTGGTGGAGTGTGAATAAATAAAATAAAAGGGTGAAGGCTGACTATACATGTCACCCAAACCCTTTTAGGATGTCTCCAAAGTCAGTAATAGAGTGGACAAATGATGTTGTAGTCAAGGCGGTTTTCTGTAGGAAACATGGATTTTCCTTTGGATTTGCAGCAGATCTCACCTCTCACAGTAGACCAGAGGAAATCTGCATCAGATCCAGAGTCCACTGGAGAATAAAGCATGTGCCAAGTACACAGTAGGGCACAGATAGTTATAGGTGTTTCCATCATAGACTGTCCAGGCATACTGTCAGAATTAGAATACAGGGAATTGATTTGGAACAGATTAGTCTGAATCAGATTTTCTTGTGGGGGCTAAATCGGTATAGGAGCAGTGAGGCATGCATTGTGTGTCTGCTGCTCAGTACACATTCACTAGGCAGAGAACCCAGCTCAGCAAATGATTGCCACTTGGACGTAAATATCCCCACTTACTCACATTAGCTGGACAAAGCACTCTGGGGGTTATTTATCATTGTGTTCTATTGTTTTTTTGGTCTACATTTGCAAAACTTTTTTATTTTTGCGCTAATTGCAGGGTTTTTTGCATTCTTTTTTCCGAGTTCTAAAATCTGTCATTTTGTCATTTTGGTGTTGCTAGAACATTTTTTTAAAGTGACAGGTGCAGTGGTCATGAATTTATTATCTGAGTGTTTTTGATTTTTTGCGCAAATTTTGCCCCAACTGGCGCAAAAAAAAATATATATATATCTAGACCACCTCCCTACCTGGTCTAAAAAAGATTACTACTCTTGCCTGTTTGCAAAAAATAAAAAATCATCAGCCAGAGTGAAAGAGTGGGAGAAAGAGAGAGATAATAAGGTAGATAATAAGAACGTTTAACCCCTTAAGGACTCAGGGTTTTTCCGTTTTTGCACTTTCGTTTTTTCCTCCTTACCTTTTAAAAATCATAACCCTTTCAATTTTCCACCTAAAAATCCATATTATGGCTTATTTTTTGCGTCGCCAATTCTACTTTGCAGTGACATTAGTCATTTTACCCAAAAATGCACGGCGAAACGGAAAAAAAAATCATTGTGCGACAAAATCGAAAAAAAAAAGCAATTTTGTAACTTTTGGGGGCTTCCGTTTCTACGCAGTGCATATTTCGGTAAAAATTACACCTTACCATTATTCTGTAGGTCCATATGGTTAAAATGATACCCTACTTATATAGGTTTGATTTTGTCGCACTTCTGGAAAAAATCATAACTACATGCAGGAAAATGTATACTTTTAAAAATGTCATCTTCTGACCCCTATAACTTTTTTATTTTTCCTTGTACGGGGCGGTATGAGGACTAATTTTTTGTGCCGTGATCTGAAGTTTTTATCGGTATGATTTTTGTTTTGATCGGACTTTTTGATCACTTTTTATTCATTTTTTAATGGTATAAAAAGTGACCAAAATACGCTTTTTTGGACTTTTTTTGCGCGAACGCCATTGACCGTATGGTTTAATTAATGATATATTTTTATAGTTCGGACATTTACGCACGCGTCGATACCACATATGTTTATTTTTATTTTTTTTTACACTGTTTCATTTTTTTTATGGGAAAAGGGGGGTGATTCAAACTTTTCTTAGGGAAGGGGTTAAATGACCTTTATTAACACTTTTTTTTACATTTTTTTTGCAGTGTTATAGGTCCCATAGGGACCTATAACACTGCACACACTGATCTCCTATGCTGATCACTGGCGTGTATTAACATGCCTGTGATCAGCATTATCGGCGCTTGACTGCTCCTCCCTGGATCTCAGGCACGGAGCAGTCATTCACCGATCGGACACCGGGGAGGCAGGTAAGGGCCCTCCCGGTGTCCGATCAGCTGTTCGGGATGCCACGATTTCACCGCAGCGGTCCCGAACAGCCCGACTGAGCAGCCGGGTCACTTTCAGTTTCACTTTAGAAGCGGCGGTCAGCTTTGACCGCCGCTTCTAAAGGGTTAATACTGCACATCGCCGCGATCAGCGATGTGTGGTATTAGCCGCGGGTCCCGGCCGTTGATTAGTCCCGGCCGTTGATTAGCCGGGACTGACGCGATATGATGCGGGATCGCGGCGCGATCCAGCTTCATATCGTGGGAGCCGGCGCAGGAAGTAAATATACGTCCTGCGTCGTTAAGGGGTTAAAGACATAAAAAGTAAAAAAAAAAACACTCTTCAAATGTGAGAATCTCTTTGCAGACCTTCTTTTAGACATTAATTTGCCTTAAAATTTAATCTAAAACAAATAAAGACAAACACACAGACAAGCTCCACAGAAGCAGGGTAGACACGATCTAAAAGTGGAGGTATAAAATGATCCGGGTGCAGATCTGTGCGAAATTTATCATGATCAGGCTAAAAAAAGATAAATTTGGAGCAGCACCGCCAAAAAAACTCATCTAGACAAACAACAAAAATGATCTAGCCAAGACCATTATTCATAAATAACCTACTCTGTGTCCAGTCCAGCAAATGTTCACTGAGTAGTGAGGCATATAATGTAGTTTCTATGGCACTCTAGCATTGAGTTGAGTGCCACATAAATTACATGAAGCAGCAGGAACTCCTGCTGAAAAAAATGGGATGCTGCTGCCCTGTATGTGATCAGACATCCATTGCAAAATACTGTGCATAAAAAACTGGCACTTGCATATTGTTTGAACATGTTTGGTCACATGACCACCCATTAGTGTCCATGTTTAGGATGGGACTGGTGTGCAGTCTATGGAGGAATCTATATTAACAAGTAGACATTGGGGCTGACTATCTAACAACTGTGTATTAGTGTCACATAATGCTGTTTCTTACACTAATTTTTTAAAATAAACCTAAGATTTTGGGGAGATTTATTGTGTTTTCTTAGCAAATTTCTTACCATAAGACAACTTGATAAATTTCCCCAATTGGAGCATAACCAAGTGCTTATACTATATATGACTTAAGCCCCTTTCACACTGCAATTGCTCCCCTTCGAGAATGGCCTTCAAAGCCTCTCTTTTTTTTCCCTGAGTTTAACGGTCTTTTTCATGCCGGGGAGCAACTGGCATCAACGTGTCCCGGCGGCTCCCGTACTAACGGCAGTGTGAAAGAAGCCTTTGTAAGAAAGTGTGCATGCTCAAACCATTAGAAATCCAAAGATCCTTGGAATAAGGGCTAAACATAACTGATATAAGAGCAATGGACATCATATCTACATGTTTGCCTATGGTCTGTGTCTGGTGTTTATCTGTCACTGCAGGGCAGCACTCAGGACCCCCTAGTATGCAGGGAATTCCAATACAGCTCCTTCAGGTGAATGGGGATATGCTGCAGTTCCCTGCAATAGACACAAAGCTCTCTATGGAAACAAAGCAGACCGTTTTCTCTAATCTTTTACAGCCCAATAAAAACAGTAGTTGTTAGAAAACAGTCCGATACAGTCTGATCTGGGGTTCTGAATCCAATGGGTAATTCCAAATTTTTCTCTATAAAGTTTGGTTATTAGATATAGAATAGGCAATATGTACACAAAGAGAAATACGCTTTCCATTGCAAACATAACATTGCAAAAAATATTTATGGTAAAATAAAAGCTTGAAGTCCATTTGGTCCATTCAAAGGCTGTAAAGAAATAATATCACAAACAAATCATTATAGTAACTTGAATGCAAAAGTTTTTTTTTTAATTTGGTGATATGCAAAATAGGTTACTATTTATAAGACGTTCTTTTAGTTTCGATGTTTAAAATCTAACAGGATCCCAGTGAGCTGCCTAGCAGTGTTCCATGGTAAAAGTGTATTGGTGAGAGCGTTCACCTTATTAGCCACTTATAGACCCCAAGTTTTGTCCAGATACTTAGTGGCTTATTAGTGATATTTTGCACCTTGGATGCTTTTATTTCTCCAGAAGATCTTTAGTAACTTAGCATTAAACACTGTTTTATTTATTTATCAGTCAACTGACAATAATCCCTCCTTTTAGAATTGCAGGTCAAAACTTGATGTTTTTTCTCTTACCCCCTTATTTAGTCAAGGATATTTTTCTTTACCTGTTTGAAGCCTTTTCGGCAAAAAAAAAAAAGAGGAGACATCCAATTAACAATTAAATTTGAATGTTTAAAAAGTATATACCGTATTTATCGGCGTATAACACGCACTTTTTAGGCTAAAATTTTTAGCCTAAAGTCTGTGTGCGTGTTATACGCCGATACACCCCCAGGAAAGGCAGGAGGAGAGAGGCCGTCGCTGCGCGCTTCTCTCCCCCTGCCTTCCCTGGAGTCTAGAGCGCTGCTGTCGGCCCTTTTCACCCCCTGGTTATCGGCGCCGCTGCCCGTTCTGTCCCCCTGACTATCGGTGCCGGCGCCGACAGCCAGGGGGAGAGAAGGGGCAGCGGCACCCATTGCCGGCGCCGCTGCCCCGTTGCCTCCCCCCATCCCAGAGAGAGATAATAAGGTAGATAATAAGAACGTTTAACCCCTTAAGGACTCAGGGTTTTTCCGTTTTTGCACTTTCGTTTTTTCCTCCTTACCTTTTAAAAATCATAACCCTTTCAATTTTCCACCTAAAAATCCATATTATGGCTTATTTTTTGCGTCGCCAATTCTACTTTGCAGTGACATTAGTCATTTTACCCAAAAATGCACGGCGAAACGGAAAAAAAAATCATTGTGCGACAAAATCGAAAAAAAAAAGCAATTTTGTAACTTTTGGGGGCTTCCGTTTCTACGCAGTGCATATTTCGGTAAAAATTACACCTTACCATTATTCTGTAGGTCCATATGGTTAAAATGATACCCTACTTATATAGGTTTGATTTTGTCGCACTTCTGGAAAAAATCATAACTACATGCAGGAAAATGTATACTTTTAAAAATGTCATCTTCTGACCCCTATAACTTTTTTATTTTTCCTTGTACGGGGCGGTATGAGGACTAATTTTTTGTGCCGTGATCTGAAGTTTTTATCGGTATGATTTTTGTTTTGATCGGACTTTTTGATCACTTTTTATTCATTTTTTAATGGTATAAAAAGTGACCAAAATACGCTTTTTTGGACTTTTTTTGCGCGAACGCCATTGACCGTATGGTTTAATTAATGATATATTTTTATAGTTCGGACATTTACGCACGCGTCGATACCACATATGTTTATTTTTATTTTTTTTTACACTGTTTCATTTTTTTTATGGGAAAAGGGGGGTGATTCAAACTTTTCTTAGGGAAGGGGTTAAATGACCTTTATTAACACTTTTTTTTTACATTTTTTTTGCAGTGTTATAGGTCCCATAGGGACCTATAACACTGCACACACTGATCTCCTATGCTGATCACTGGCGTGTATTAACATGCCTGTGATCAGCATTATCGGCGCTTGACTGCTCCTCCCTGGATCTCAGGCACGGAGCAGTCATTCACCGATCGGACACCGGGGAGGCAGGTAAGGGCCCTCCCGGTGTCCGATCAGCTGTTCGGGATGCCACGATTTCACCGCGGCGGTCCCGAACAGCCCGACTGAGCAGCCGGGTCACTTTCAGTTTCACTTTAGAAGCGGCGGTCAGCTTTGACCGCCGCTTCTAAAGGGTTAATACTGCACATCGCCGCGATCAGCGATGTGTGGTATTAGCCGCGGGTCCCGGCCGTTGATTAGTCCCGGCCGTTGATTAGCCGGGACTGACGCGATATGATGCGGGATCGCGGCGCGATCCAGCTTCATATCGTGGGAGCCGGCGCAGGAAGTAAATATACGTCCTGCGTCGTTAAGGGGTTAAAGACATAAAAAGTAAAAAAAAAAACACTCTTCAAATGTGAGAATCTCTTTGCAGACCTTCTTTTAGACATTAATTTGCCTTAAAATTTAATCTAAAACAAATAAAGACAAACACACAGACAAGCTCCACAGAAGCAGGGTAGACACGATCTAAAAGTGGAGGTATAAAATGATCCGGGTGCAGATCTGTGCGAAATTTATCATGATCAGGCTAAAAAAAGATAAATTTGGAGCAGCACCGCCAAAAAAACTCATCTAGACAAACAACAAAAATGATCTAGCCAAGACCATTATTCATAAATAACCTACTCTGTGTCCAGTCCAGCAAATGTTCACTGAGTAGTGAGGCATATAATGTAGTTTCTATGGCACTCTAGCATTGAGTTGAGTGCCACATAAATTACATGAAGCAGCAGGAACTCCTGCTGAAAAAAATGGGATGCTGCTGCCCTGTATGTGATCAGACATCCATTGCAAAATACTGTGCATAAAAAACTGGCACTTGCATATTGTTTGAACATGTTTGGTCACATGACCACCCATTAGTGTCCATGTTTAGGATGGGACTGGTGTGCAGTCTATGGAGGAATCTATATTAACAAGTAGACATTGGGGCTGACTATCTAACAACTGTGTATTAGTGTCACATAATGCTGTTTCTTACACTAATTTTTTAAAATAAACCTAAGATTTTGGGGAGATTTATTGTGTTTTCTTAGCAAATTTCTTACCATAAGACAACTTGATAAATTTCCCCAATTGGAGCATAACCAAGTGCTTATACTATATATGACTTAAGCCCCTTTCACACTGCAATTGCTCCCCTTCGAGAATGGCCTTCAAAGCCTCTCTTTTTTTTCCCTGAGTTTAACGGTCTTTTTCATGCCGGGGAGCAACTGGCATCAACGTGTCCCGGCGGCTCCCGTACTAACGGCAGTGTGAAAGAAGCCTTTGTAAGAAAGTGTGCATGCTCAAACCATTAGAAATCCAAAGATCCTTGGAATAAGGGCTAAACATAACTGATATAAGAGCAATGGACATCATATCTACATGTTTGCCTATGGTCTGTGTCTGGTGTTTATCTGTCACTGCAGGGCAGCACTCAGGACCCCCTAGTATGCAGGGAATTCCAATACAGCTCCTTCAGGTAAATGGGGATATGCTGCAGTTCCCTGCAATAGACACAAAGCTCTCTATGGAAACAAAGCAGACCGTTTTCTCTAATCTTTTACAGCCCAATAAAAACAGTAGTTGTTAGAAAACAGTCCGATACAGTCTGATCTGGGGTTCTGAATCCAATGGGTAATTCCAAATTTTTCTCTATAAAGTTTGGTTATTAGATATAGAATAGGCAATATGTACACAAAGAGAAATACGCTTTCCATTGCAAACATAACATTGCAAAAAATATTTATGGTAAAATAAAAGCTTGAAGTCCATTTGGTCCATTCAAAGGCTGTAAAGAAATAATATCACAAACAAATCATTATAGTAACTTGAATGCAAAAGTTTTTTTTTTAATTTGGTGATATGCAAAATAGGTTACTATTTATAAGACGTTCTTTTAGTTTCGATGTTTAAAATCTAACAGGATCCCAGTGAGCTGCCTAGCAGTGTTCCATGGTAAAAGTGTATTGGTGAGAGCGTTCACCTTATTAGCCACTTATAGACCCCAAGTTTTGTCCAGATACTTAGTGGCTTATTAGTGATATTTTGCACCTTGGATGCTTTTATTTCTCCAGAAGATCTTTAGTAACTTAGCATTAAACACTGTTTTATTTATTTATCAGTCAACTGACAATAATCCCTCCTTTTAGAATTGCAGGTCAAAACTTGATGTTTTTTCTCTTACCCCCTTATTTAGTCAAGGATATTTTTCTTTACCTGTTTGAAGCCTTTTCGGCAAAAAAAAAAAAGAGGAGACATCCAATTAACAATTAAATTTGAATGTTTAAAAAGTATATACCGTATTTATCGGCGTATAACACGCACTTTTTAGGCTAAAATTTTTAGCCTAAAGTCTGTGTGCGTGTTATACGCCGATACACCCCCAGGAAAGGCAGGAGGAGAGAGGCCGTCGCTGCGCGCTTCTCTCCCCCTGCCTTCCCTGGAGTCTAGAGCGCTGCTGTCGGCCCTTTTCACCCCCTGGTTATCGGCGCCGCTGCCCGTTCTGTCCCCCTGACTATCGGCGCCGACAGCCAGGGGGAGAGAAGGGGCAGCGGCACCCATTGCCGGCGCCGCTGCCCCGTTGCCTCCCCCCATCCCCGGTGGCATAATTACCTGAGTCCGGTCCGCGCTGCTCCGCTGCTCCAGGCCTCCGTCGTGCGTCCCCGGCGTCATTGCTATGCGCGGCGCAGCGCATGACGTCAGAGCGCCGCACCGTTCAGCGCATAGCAATGACGCCGGGGACGCACGACGGAGGCCTGGAGCAGCGGAGCAGCGCGGACCGGACTCAGGTAATTATGCCACCGGGGATGGGGGGAGGCAACGGGGCAGCGGCGCCGGCAATGGGTGCCGCTGCCCCTTCTCTCCCCCTGGCTGTCGGCGCCGCTTCTCTCTCCCTGGCTATCGGCGCCGGCAATGGGGGGCCGGCACCGATAGTCAGGGGGACAGAACGGGCAGCGGCGCCGATAACCACGGGGTGAAAAAGGCCGACAGCAGCGCTCTAGACCCCAGGAAAGGCAGGGGGAGAGAAGCGGGCAGCGACGGCCTCTCTCCCCCTGCCTTTCCTGGGGGTATATCGGGGTATACACGCGCACACACGCACCCTCATTTTTTCATGGATATTTGGGTAAAAAACTTTTTTTAACCAAATATCCGTGGTAAAATGAGGGTGCGTGTTATAGGCCGGTGCGTGGTATACCCCGATAAATACGGTATATATATATGCAACTGGCCAATTCAATAGTAAGATTGTCTTTTTGTCCCAAGAACTATATTGAAAATGATATAAATCAGGTCAGACACATAATCCGTGTTAAAGGGGTACTCCCGTAGATAACATTTTTTTTTTTTTTTTTTTTAAATTAGCTGGTGCCAGAAAGTTAAACAGATTTGTAAATCACTTCTATTAAAAAATCTTAATCCTTCCAGTACTTTTTAGGGGCTGTATACTAAAGAGAAATCCAAAAAAGAAATGCATTTCCTCTGATGTCATGACCACAGTGCTCTCTGCTGACCTCTTCTGTCCATTTTAGGAACTGTCCAGAGTAGGAGAAAATCCCCATAGCAAACATATGCTGCTCTGGACAATTCCTAAAATGGACAGCAGAGGTCAGCAGAGAGCACTGTGGTCATGACATCAGAGGAAATGCATTTCTTTTTTCGATTTCTCTTTAGTATACAGCCCCTAAAAAGTACTGGAAGGATTAAGATTTTTTTAATAGAAGTGATTTACAAATCTGTTTAACTTTCTGGCACCAGTTGATTTAAAAAACTAAAAGTTTTCCACAGGAGTACCCCTTTAAGTAGTGGAGTCGGAAGCAGCACATTTCTGGGGATATGTGAAGCACAGGAGTTTTTAAGATAGAATTGCAGGTTTAGGAGAGATTATTATAGCTGAAGAACATGGAAGCTTTTTATACACCGATAGAAGACATGCAGGAAGGTGCACCAAGGAGGAATGTCCTATAGTCCATTTGGTGTTTTTTTATTTTATCATTCTAAATGGTTTTATGTGAGGAAATATTAGTTTAACCGACCCCCACAGGTTGAAAAAAGCATTCGGCCCATTTAGTTCCACGCTGGCAAGTAGAGTACCCCTTTAGACATAAACTAATAACCTGACTGTGACATTCTAAATATATTACAATATATTTGGCTAATGGAATATCAGTATTGTGTTATGGTAGGAAGGAAAAGCCTGGGATCTGATTTAGTGTTCTACCAGTGTTCTACCAGTGTAGAGTTTGGCTGTAAAAAGCAATTGTGAGTCCAGTGTAATTCTAAGACAATGGAGTGGAGTTTTTTGAACCAAAGAAACATTGTACGGTGACATGGAAAAAAACATCAGGTTTAGGCAAGAGAAAAAAATGGCCATGATTAGGAACCTGTATGGTCATTTCTACAGATCATTTTAAGGAGTTGTCTCTGAATAACACTAGAATGTTTCACTGGTAATATTGGTGATCCATGCCAACCTCTAGAATGAAATAGCAATGGTGCTAGAAAAGTGGTTTGATTTTATCTCCTGCTTGTTGTGCTCAACTTTCATCAAAGGCCATATGGTTGGCTCATCATAGTCAATGGCCAATCATGTGGCTAGCCAGGAAAAGCCAAGCAGAGATGACAGGAGACTAAGAGGTACGGCTACTTTTTAGTACCAGTCACTTCATTCTATGATCTGGCCTCTCCATAATCAGACATTGGTAACATACTCTAACAATATGCCACAAATGTAAAGTACCGTATTTTTCGCCCTATAGGACACACCGGCATATAAGACGCACTAGAAAAAAAAGATTCTGCACCCAACAGTGATCTTCAACCTGCGGACCTCCAGATGTTGCAAAACTACAACTCCCAGCATGCCCGGACAGCCGTTGGCTGTCCGGGCATGCTTGGAGTTGTAGTTTTGCAACATCTGGAGGTCCGCAGGTTGAAGACCACTGGATAGGAGGTAATACTCACGTGTCCCCGCCGCTCCGGACCCGTCACCGCTGCCCTGGATGTCGCTCCATCGATGTTGCCGCGTCCCCAGCGCTCCGGACATCTTCTTCCCCTGGATCCACACTTTCCGTCGCCGTCATCACGTCGCTACGCACGCCGCTCCTATTGGATGACGGGACGGCGTGCGCGACGACGTAATGACGTCGAAGGAGAGCGCCGCCATGCAGGGGATTCCGGCACGGAGCAGACACCGAGGAAGCAGGTAAGGTCCCTCCCGGTGTCCTGTAAGCTGTTCGGGAAGCTGCGATTTCCCCACGGCGGTCCCGAACAGCCCGACTGAACAGCCGGGTTAGTGTCACTTTCCATTCAAAGGGTCAGCTTTGATCGCCGCGTCTGAAGGGTTAATGCAGGGCATCACCGCGATCGGTGATGTCCTGTATTAGCCGCGGGTCCCGGCGCGATAGCTGTGTATTTGCCATATAAGACGCACCAACTTTCCCCCCCCCCCAGTTTTGGGGAAGAAAAGTGCGTCTTATACGGCGAAAAATACGGTACCTGCTCAGACAACTCATTTAAAATATGGGTACCAGGTTGTTGTTCTTCTATATAAGAATGCCAAGAATTTATAAGAATGTTTGACCACAAATTAAGACTTCCATCGACCCATGGACAAGAGTACTAGTGGCTCTATAGTTCTACATTTCATTGCCCTAAATGATCATATACATGAGAAATCCATTCAGTATGAGAAGAAAAGAATATGTTGGGTTAATGGAATCTTTTTGTAAAATGCAAAGTGGACCTTTCCTGCAGCGGGGCCGGCTTCCAGAGTGCTGAGAATCAACCGTTGTACTCAGTGTAGTTCCATTATGTGAAGAATATGATTTATGATTAATTATGGTCTCCGTGAAACAACTTGAGGGAACAGGCGGCATGATGAGAGCTATTTTAATCAGACTGCTCTTAAATATGCAAACGACTACTCAGACATTTGAGCTTCATTAAATCTCTCAAGGTGCCAGCCATTTACAAGTGATGGGCGCCAAAAAACATGCTACATCATGTGAGTGGCTGATAAAATGTAATCAAGGACTATTTGATCATTCACATGCAGATGACACATGAACATTTAACTTGATGGCGTGAAACTGTTCTTACTCAGTCTAACTCTGGTATTTTAAAGGGGTACTCCAGTGAAAAACATTTTTTTTTTTATGAACTGGTGCCAGAAAGTTAAACAGGTTTAAATTACTTCTATTTAAAAATCTTTACCTTTCCAGTATTTATTAGCAGCTGTATGCTAAAGGAAATTCTTTTCTTTTTTAATTTATGTTTTGTCTTGTCCACAGTGCTCTCTACTGACACCTAATGCTCGTATCAGGAACTGTCCAGAGCAGGAGAAAATGCCCATTGCAAACCTATGCTGCTCTGGACAGTTCCTGAGGTGTCAGCAGAGAGCACTGTGGACAAGACAAAAAAAGAAAGTCAAAAAGAAAATAATTTCCTCTGTAGCATATAGCTGCTAAAAAGTAGAAGTAAAATTAGAAGTAATTTACAAATCTGTTTAACTTTCTGGCACCAGTTCAGTTAAAAAAAAAAAGCTTTCCACCGGAGTACCCCTTTAAGTTCCTTTTTTGTGGTGTAAACAAACTGTTTGTTTGATTTTACTTTTTTGTATATCTCATTTGCATTCAGATATCCAAAGGACAAAGTAGAAGATCATAGTGCAAGTAAGTTTCTTTTCATACAGGTTTCGCAGTAGTTGTTTAGTTGTGAGATGTGCGCACCGTGGAATTTAATTAAAAATGCAATAAATAAAACACACCAAAAAAAATAAAAACACTATAAATATATATATATATATATATATTTATATCTATATATATATATATATATTATTAATAATAATAATAATAATTAAAGAAATGCATATATATACATATATATATATATATATATATATATATATATATATATATATACACACAAATACAATACAGTGGGGCAAAAAAGTATTTTTTCAGACACCAATTGTGCAAGTTCTCCCACTTTAAAAGATGAGAGAGGCCTGTAATTTTCATCATAGGTATACCTCAACTATGTGAGACATAATGAGAAAAAAAAATCCATAAAATCACATTGTCTGATTTTTAAAGAATTTATTTGCAAATTATTCTGGAAAATAATAAGTATTTGGTCACCTACAAACAAGCAAGATCACAGACCTGAAACTTCTTCTTTAAGAGTCTCCTCTGTCCTCCACTCATTACATGTATTAACCCGATAACGACCATGGACGTCTATACTCGTCCAATGGCCATTAACTGGGTATGACACGGGCTCGCGACTCGAGCCGCGTCATACCGGCCGGCCCCCAGATGATTCCTGTAGCTGGGGGCCGGCGTTAATAGCCGACATGCTGTGATCGTCGCGGCCGGCTGTTAACCCTTTAGATCGCCGCTGTCAAAGTTGACAGTGGCGTCTAAAGGTGCCTGTATCCTGTCCCTGGTGGTCCAATGGGGTGAATTGCAAGGCAATCGCAAGGGGGCGATCCACTGCTGAGGTAGCCGGAGAGCTTATCTCCTGCTGCAGCGGCTCCGGTGATCAGAATGATAAAGCCTGGCAGGGCAAGGCTTTATCAATCGAGCGCAGAGCACACAGATCAATGGGATTGTATGTTACCCCATTGATCTATATGAGGAATCTAATGATTCCCTAAGGGGACTAAAAGTGTAAAAAAAAAAGTTTAAAAACACACACATTAACCCCTTATTAAAAATTTTAATCACCCCTCTTCCCAAATTCCATATAAAATGTATATAACCATAATAAAAATAAACATATACGGTATCGCCACGTGCGTAAATTTCCAAACTATAAAAATATATCCTAAATTAAACCATACAGTCAATGGCGTACGCGCAAAAAAAAAATCCAAATTCCAAAATAGCGTATTTTGGGTCACTTTTCATTCCATGAAAAAAGGAATAAAAAGCGATCAAAACAAAAATGGTACAGATTAAAACTTCAGATCACGGCACAAAAATTAGCCCACATACCACCCCGTAAGCAGAAAAATAAAAAAAGTTATAGGGGTCAGAAGAGGACAATTTTAAATGTATAAATTTTCGTGCATATAGTTATGATTTTTTCCAAAAGTTCGACAAAATCAAACCTATATAAGTAGGGTCCTACAGACCTACAGAATAAAGATAAAGTATCATTTTTACAGAAAAATTTACGGCATAGAAACGGAAGCCCCTAAAATTAACAAAATTGTGTTTTTTCTTCAATTTTATCACACAATAATTTTTTTTTTCGTTTCGCCGTAGGTTTTGGGTAAAATGGCTGATGACATTACAAAGTACAATTGGTGGCGCAAAAAATAAGCCTTCATATGGATTTTTAGGTGCAAAATTGAAAGGGTTATGATTTTTAAAAGGTAAGGAGGAAAAAACGAAAGTGCAAAAACAGAAAAACACTTGGTCCTTAAGGGGTTAATGGCACCTAAAGAGGATGGGAGTCAGCTTCACGTATCGTAGCACATGGTAAATTCCAAACAACAGACAGGAAATGGAGAAGCAAGAACCAGCGCTTAAAGATCTTCAAATTTATTGGAGTAAAATCACTGAGACAGATAAGAACACATACCAACAAGCGGAATAGCAGTTATGCGTTTCAGGTAACGTGACCCTTCATCAGACTAATGCATAGACAGTAACAGACAGGCATTTATATGGTGCTTCCCAGGTGAGGCAAGGAATTAGTGGAAAACATTTCATTAACCCATAGAGCACCACACGCAGTGAAACTGCCTTACACTAAGCATAGGACTGGTGTACAAAAACACAAAGGTAAAAATATATAGGAATGTGATACAAAAATGTAACGAATACATCCTAATAAGTATGCCTAAGCTGCAAGAATAAAAAAATAAAATTAGGGACTATCACTGAAGGAAAAATATTAATAATGTAGGATGATCGGAGGTTCAGGCCATGTGGTTGATAACATTGCAAATTATGTATCCATAAAACTTCCCGATTATGGAGAAGTTTAACTCAATCGCCTCCTCGTTTTGGCCTATACACTTTTTCTTTGCCTTGAAATGAAAAGGAGGAAAGATCGCTACTGTGAATGTGACGAAAATGTTTAGACGCACCTGAGACATTCACATGATGCAGATTACAGATACCTCTAATATGTTCCTGAATTCTAAGTTTCAGAGGACGTTTAGTACTTCCTAATTGACACGTTGTACACATGATTCTATATACCACATAAGGCGTTCGGCAGTTGATAAAGGATTTTATGGGCAAATTGTGTTGGTCAGATGGCCCCAGTGTGAATGCACACTTATGGGCAAATTTGCAAACAACACATCTTGAATTGCCACATGGAAAAAATCCCTTAAGAGCTAGCCAAGTGCCAGAGTGGGGCCAGACAGTGGGCAAAACACTAGGTGATAGAAGGTTTCCAAGTGTAGGAGCTCGTCTAGAGGAAAATTTACAACTATTTTTCAGAATTTTCGCCAAGGACGAATCTTGATTTAAAATGGGAAGATGCTTTTTAATGATATCAATGACCCGATGGTATTCCACACTAAAAGTAGTGACAAAGGATATTTTAGACAGTCTGTCTGTGGTGTTGTTCGCATCATGCGGTTTGGAAGTGAGCAAAAATGCTCTATCCTTGTCTTTTACTATACATCGAGCCCAAACTATAGTCCAGCAAGGATAACCCCTAGCATTAAATCTGTGACACACCAAGTCAGCCTCTTGTTTATACAATGTCATTAGATGAACAATTACATTTCACTCAGGTAAATTCACCTACTGGGACGGACTTAATTGTGTGATGAGGATTAAAAGACTCCGCTTTTAGTGGCGTGTTGCCAGCACTGTAGGTGCGAGTGTGTATTATATCTCCACTAGTGGATAAAAAAAATATCCAAAAAGGGAGCTTTACTTTTGTGCCATGAAAATGTGAACAGCAAGTTGTGGAAATTGTTGTTAACGTATTCCACAAACTGATGTACACGCTCCTCTGTGGACGACCATATGATAACAAGATTGTCCACATACCTGCCATACCAACTGATGTCTTGAAAAAAAGGATTATGTGAACACAAAATATACTGTAGTTCCCACCAAAAACATAAAGGTTGGCAGCCGAGGGGGAGGACTTAGCCCCCATCGACGCCAACCCCCCCCCCATTTTCCGTTTTTTGGATGTAGAACTGATCCTCAAACACAAAGAAATTGTATGGAAAGTGTGTGTGGCAGAGATGGCAGGTATTAGCTGAAGATCTCTGTGAGGGACACTAAGCTGTAAACAACACAGATAGGAGTAGGAGCACACATATATATGATAACTGTAGTAAAGCAGCAGAGAGTAATTTGCATCTGTTCTGTCTGTGCAAAATCTGTTTTAATTGGTTAAGTGGGACAGGTTTTTTTTATTTAGCTTACACTAGTTGTGAAAAAGCAGCATAGAAGGTTTTGTGTCACTTTTGTGCACGTTCTAGAATGTCAATCCTGTGGCTACACCCAAATATGGGAATAATTTTTCACAGCTTGTAAAAAGACATTGCTTTGTCACTTTCCAGGCACAAAACCTGTTGCTACTCGCAAAAAGGAATAATTTTTGGACATTAGTTTTAAAAGGCAACCCATAAAGTACAATCCGTTTACCCTCAGCCATGCATGTCGCTGTAACGTTATATAACTTTAATGGGCACTATCATTAAAACTAATTTTTGCTATTGCACTCCTTATGGTAAATAAAAAAAATCTTTCTTATGTTCTTTGTTTTAAAAAACAATGAAGTTTTCCATGTTTTATTTGTGTTTAAAACTTACTCCTTACTTGTCCAGAGCACATTTTCTCCCATCTTTTGCTCAGACTTTGGACTCCTGCTGGTCTGGCAGAAGTCCAAACTCAGGAAATGCTAAGAGGGGTGTGTGTGTGTGTGTGTGTGCAGCCTTATCCAATCATAGCTCATCTCAAACTGAACTGCTCTGGGCTGTGTGTAGCAAAGTGAGGGAGGAAGTTCTCCCCTGTATGACTTCAGATGATGTCACACCTGCTGGGGAACGCCCCTTCCCAGTCTGTGAATCTGACTAAGACGGAGCAGAAAATACAGAGCAATATCAAGGAATTAAATTAAAAAATAATAAAAGTAAAGGCAGGGGGTGGTTTATCATGGTGGGGGCAGTGAACTGGGAGGATTATAAAATTTTGCAGGATCATGAGAGGTACTCTTTAACACTTAACACTCCTAAGAGAACTTACAGGAAAGTACAGGGAAGTGCAAGGATTTTAGGGCTCTTAGACAATGTTATACACAAGTTTTCAGGTCATTGATAAAGTACAGATTCAGCCAGTACCAGAACTTTTTGCCAGAGTTACGCTACTTTTGTACTGTAAGTTCCCTCATCTCTATTATTAAGGCTATATTGTCTGAGCTATAAATAAAGGTAGTACCGATGAAAACTACACATCAGAGCACAAAAAAATTAGCCTTCATACAGCAGCATATATGGACAAATAAGTTATAGTGGTCTGAATAGGGCGATTTTATTAGTTCAATAGCATACAAACATAAGGGTTAAAGTTGCAGAATTGCATTTTCTTTTCAAATTCTGCAATCATTATTATTTTTTTTTTATTGTGCTGTATGATAACATAAAAGGTGTAATCATGAAGTACAGTTGGTTGCATAAAAAACAAGCCCTCACATGGTTGTTTTAAAGAAAAAAATGAAAGAGTTATGCCTCTTAAAAGGCAAGAAGGAAAAACAAAAAGACAAAATTAAGGCTGGCTGCGTCCTCAAGGCCAAAATGGGCTGTGTCCTTAAAGGAGTACTCCGGTGCTAAGACATCTTATTTCCAATCCAACGGATAAGGTATAAGATGCCTGATGGCAGGGGGGCCCACCGCTGGAGACCCCCGTGATCTTTCACGCAGCACCCCGTTACCATCAGCCCCCGAAGCATGTTCACTCCAGGTCTGATGACTGCCGATCACGGGGCCGGAGTATTGTGATGTCACGGCTATGCCACCGTGGGATGTCATGCTCCGCCCCCTCAATGCAAGCCTATGGGAGGGGGCGTGACAGCTGCCACGCCCCCTCCCATAGGCTTGCATTGAGGGGGCGGAGCGTGACGTCACATGGGGGCGAGCCATGACACCAACCTGTGATCGGCAGTCAGCAGACCCGGAGGGAATATGCTCCGGGGACAGATGGTAACGGGGTGCTGTGTGAAAGATCACAGGGGTCCCCAGCGGCGGGACCCCCACGATCAGGCATCTTATCCTCTATCCTTTGGATAGGAGATAAGATGTCTTAGCGCCGGAGTACCCCTTTAAGGGGCTTAGCATAGAAGGCCAAGACAAGGTCAAGGAATATATGAATAATAGTCCTCAATTTCCACTGTATAGAAGAACGGTTTTCTTACATACTATGTGTTATAAAAATAATTGTATTGATGTCGGATAAATTGTATAAAGTAGATGAATACATTCAGGAGAGAAGTGGCGTCATTCTTTGGTGTTGCTTCATTAACACAATGTCTCGGTATGGCAGAGAATTAGTCTTTTCTGATTAACATCCACAAGAGGCTCCGGCTTTAAGTGTTTTCTAATCAGCTTTCTTATCTTGGAGGGGATGAGTAACCTCTGTAGTCATTTCCATTTTTCTGCAAGATTTTGTCTGAAAGAAACAAATCAAAATACATAAAATTGACAAATAATTTCTGAAAATGATATAGGAACAGAGTTTTAGCAGTCAGTAGTGAATACTTGTGATTTTGTATAATAATGCCTAAAGTTTGTGTTTTCTCAGGAACATCATTTGCCACATACACATAATCTACATAAAAAGCTCAGCAACTTTGTAAATCATTACTTTACTGATCTTACATTACAATCTGTATTATAATCTATAGCCGCATTCACAATTCTGGGAATTTAAGAGTGAAAATCCTCCTTGATTCCTTGCTGATCCAATGTATTATAGAAACTCTGCTTAACCCCTTAAGGACTCAGGGTTTTTCCGTTTTTGCACTTTCGTTTTTTCCTCCTTACCTTTCAAAAATCATAACCCTTTCAATTTTCCACCTAAAAATCCATATTATGGCTTATTTTTTGCGTCGCCAATTCTACTTTGCAGTGACATTAGTCATTTTACCCAAAAATACACGGCGAAACGGAAAAAAAAATCATTGTGCGACAAAATCGAAAAAAAACGCCATTTTGTAACTTTTGAGGGCTTCCGTTTCTACGCAGTGCATATTTCGGTAAAAATTACACCTTATCATTATTCTGTAGGTCCATACGGTTAAAATGATACCCTACTTATATAGGTTTGATTTTGTCGCACTTCTGGAAAAAATCATAACTACATGCAGGAAAATTTGTACGTTTAAAAATGTCATCTTCTGACCCCTATAACTTTTTTATTTTTCCACGTACAGGGTGGTATGAGGGCTAATTTTTTGCGGCGTGATCTGAAGTTTTTATCGGTATGATTTTTGTTTTGATCACTTTTTATTCATTTTTTTAATGGTATAAAAAGTGACCAAAATACGCTTTTTTGGACTTTGGAATTTTTTTTGCGCGTACGCCATTGACCGTGCGGTTTAATTAATGATATATTTTTATAGTTCGGACATTTACGCACGCGGCGATACCACATATGTTTTTTTTTTTTTTTTTACACTGTTTTATTTTTTTTTATGGGAAAAGGGGGGTGATTCAAACTTTTATTAGGGAAGGGGTTAAATGACCTTTATTAACACTTTTTTTTTACATTTTTTTTGCAGTGTTATAGGTCCCATAGGGACCTATAACACTGCACACACTGATCTCCTATGCTGATCACTGGCGTGTATTAACACGCCTGTGATCAGCATTATCGGCGCTTGACTGCTTCTGCCTGGATCTCAGGCACGGAGCAGTCATTCGTCGATCGGACACCGAGGAGGCAGGTAAGGGCCCTCCCGGTGTCCGATCAGCTGTTCGGGACGCCACGGTGAAATCCCGAACAGCCCGACGCCGCGGTCCCGAACAGCCCGACTGAGCAGCCGGGTCACTTTCAGTTTCACTTTAGAAATCTAAAGGGTTAATACCGCACATTGCCGCGATCGGCGATGTGTGGTATTAGCCGCGGGTCCCGGCCGTTGATGAGCGCCGGGACCGACGCGATATGATCGCGGGAGCCGGCGCAGGACGTAAATATACGTCCTGCGTCGTTAAGGGGTTAAAAGGGTACTACCGTGGAAAAGTTTTTTTTTTTTAAATCAACTTATGCCAGAAAGTTAAACAGATTTGTAAATTACTTCTATTTAAAAATCTTAATCCTTTCAGTACTTTTTATGAGCTATATACTACAGAGGAAATGCTTATCTTTTTAGATTTCTCTGATGTCATGACCACGGTGCTCTCTACTGACCCTGCTGTCCATTTAAGGTACTGTCCGGAGCAGCAATTGTTTGCTATGAGGATTTTCTCCTTTTCCGGACAGTTCTTCAAATGTACAGCAGAGGTCAGTAGAGAGCACTGTGGTCATGACATCAGAGAAATCTAAAAAGATAAACATTTCCTCTGCAGTATATAGCCCCTAAAAAGTACTGGAAGGATTAAGATTTTTTAATAAAAGTAATTTACAAATCTGGCGCCAGTTGATTTAAAAAAAAAAGTTTTCCACGGTAGTACCCCTTTAACTGTTAGGGTGCCATCACTTACGTCTGGCTATCCGGCTAAGTTTCCCTCCGGTGCGGTTCAAAATCACACAAAAGAAACTGATGAACGAAACGATCCCATTCATTTAGAACAGTTTAGATTCATCCGTTGCTTCAATTGGCATGCTGGATTGCCGGACAGGCCAGATAGGGGAACACATATTGCAGCCTTCCCCTGTCAGGACTGTAAACAAAACTAGGTGCTGGACCATACACAACTAGGTGCTGGACCATACACAACTAGGTGCAGGACCATACACAACTAGGTACAGGATCATACAAAGGAGGAGTTGTGTGAGGACAGTTATCCTTTGGAGTGTGTTGCAGAGGTGGTGGAGGTGGATGCTGTGGCCAAACTAGTGGGACTGGTATTGTTAGGCGTGGTGGTAATACTGTAAGATAATGCAGTTTTAGACAGGACGTGGGAAACAGGTGACAAGGAAGTGACGTGTTCATAGCAGGAGGGTAGTGGTACTGTCAGCAATAAGGGTGGGGAGGGGGGGGGGGGGTGAGGTAGGTCCAGGACAGCTTTCATATGTACCATACCTGGGTTTTCTGGTATGATCAGCTTAGGAGCAGGTGACAGCAACATTGCTGCATCTGTAGATTCAAGAAACCAGAAAAGGGGCACAGTTAGGTGGTGGTGTACCTGTCCATTATTCTGCCATGTGGAAATTCTTTTCTACCTTTCCAGATAAGGAAAATGTGGCACAGTGCTGTCTGTGCAAACAGAAAGTAAGCTGTGGCCAGGGTCTCTATGTAAGCACATTGGGTGGCATTACAAGACCGCATAGGGCAGTCAAGATACCCCAAAATGTGAAGGAAAACTTGCTCCTGCTGCTGCTTCTGTAAATCCCTCTCATGTGTCTAGCAGCCAGACCTCATCCATAGGCAGCACATCCCCTGTCTTGTCCTTATTTCTGTTGTGTCCTTTTCCTCTATCCCGTCAGTTATCTATTAGTGTTGAGCGGCATAGGCCATATTCGAATTCGCGAATATTCGCGAATATATGGACGAATATTCGTCATATATTCGCGAATATTCGCATATTCGTAATATTCTCGTTTTATTTTCGCATATGCGAACATTCGCGTATGCGAAAATTAACATATGCGAAAATTAGCATATGCAAAATTTGCATACGCGACAATTCGCATATGCGAAAATTAGCATATGCTAACTTTCGCATATGCGAATTTTCATCCGGCAGTCTCACACAGTAGTATTAGAGCCTTCTTTACACCACACAAGCTGGAAGCAGAGAGGGGTGATCACTGTGATGTGTACTGTGAAGAAAAAAAACAAAAAAAAACAAAAAAAAAAAAAAAGAATATTCGTAATTACGAATATATAGCGCTATATTCGCGAAATTCGTGAATTCGCGAATATGCGATATTCGCGAATAATATTCGAATTGCGAATATTCGCGAGCAACACTATTATCTATTTGGGAATCTATCTCATACAGACAACAGTATTCGCCAGGTCACCCAATTGTAGTGCAGCTAAATGTACACCTTGTCAAGATGTTGGTGGTACAGGTGCTACCGCCTGGGAATATACAGTCAGGGGGTGACCAGAAGAAAGAGCCTAAAGTCTGCGGCCACGCCAATCTCCGGAAAAACCCAGCATACAGGTGAAAGCCAAAGCCTGGCCATAAGCTCAGAGTCCTTGGGAAGAAACATAGGGGGAGATTTATCAAAACCTGTGCAGAGGGGAAGTTGACCAGTTGCCCATAGCAACCAATCAGGTCAATTATTTCATTTTTAACAAGGCCTCTGCAAAATGAAAGAAGCGATCTGATTGGTTGCTATGGGCAACTGGGCAACTTTTTCTCTGCACAGGTTTTGAATAATCTCCCCCATAGTCTTCAGTTAGTCAGCAAAAAAGTCTCTAAATCACTAATCTACACTTTTACCAGCTACAAGTCTCAGCAAGGTGAAAGGCTTCCTGGGTTACACTTTGCACATCCCTCTGCACTAAAATTTGTACTGTCAAGGATTTGCTAATTTCTGCAATAGGAAATATAGTTATCTGTAACTGTGCATCAGTGTCATCCTTGTCCCCGCACTTGACCCAGGAGAAGCTATCTCATCCTCGGACTGTGAAGGTCAATGGCGCCCAGGCATCACAAACTATACCCTACGCCCTATGTTCAATCACACCACTCTCCAGTATCCTCCACACAAATACCACCAGTCCCCCACTACCTACTGTCCATTGGCTACATCAATCACTAGTCCATTAATCCCCTGCCTGCTGTCCACTGGCTAATCTAAGTACCACCAGTCCACTTCTCCCTGCTGTCCTCTGGCTACCACTTTCACAAGTCTACCCACCACTGCCTGCTGGATACTAAAAGTACCACTATTCCACCACTGCCTGTTGTCCGCTGGCTACTAGAACTACAACCAGTCCACCACAGCCTGTTGCCTGCTGGCTACAACTACCACCAATCCACCACCCTTGCTACTGCTGCTAATAGCCAGGTTCAGAAATACACAACCCATGATTTTTTCAATTTTTTCATACAAAAGCTAATCACTAATTTCTGAAACAAATCCTGTCGCAACTCCCAAAAGGGAGAATTTTTGGAATGCTTGCTTGGGTTGGCATTTGACCTTTCCAAAATATTGTAGTTAAAGCTATAGAAAAGTTTAATAAACTGTTTAATAACTTTATATATGGGAAAAAATCAAGGACATTTAGAAAAAAAATTATTGACTTTTTTCATTTATTTATGTTTTTTTTTCTTGGTGGAATTGCTCTTTATTCTTACAGATGGCATAATAGTCTCAGCCTGTGAATCCTACTGAGGTTCTATCTTTGTAATCTTCTATTTGTTTTTTCCCCATAAGATGATAACATGTAATGGAATTCTGCCTTGTTTTCCCGAGTGCAGCATAATGTTACCTGCGTGAAATAAGAGCTTGAAATGCCAAAGGGTTGAGATTGTCAAGTAATGTCACGTTGACATTGAACATTATTTACACATTTCTTCTTTATGTATTTCTTTTTGTATGCATGAATCACATACAAATCTCCTGTTCATATGTCTAAGCTCAACATCACACCATTTCACCTACGCTTATACAGCAGAAATGAGTTACACTATATTAAGTATCACAGTAGGTCTATATTAATTTATATAACCTGATATGTAGACATTTGCTGACAAAAATGTTGATACTGCTATAGATATAGTACTGGAATATTTCCCATTTTTTTGTTATTTTGGTTTGATGGTTAGGTGATGCTTTATACCTTATTGTTACTTATGTTACCATTTTCCTGCACCTGCTTCCCCCAGAAGCTTCTCCCCAACTAACAACTGTTGCCGCCATTTGGACTCCTGTTCCTCTTTGGCTCCTTATTCTACAATATTTAATACATTTTGTCAGGATTCTACTGGTTTGGACTGCAGCTCTCCTGTCCTGGTTGCATGGCAGTGCATAGCCTCAAATATGCCCCTTGATCCCTTAAAGGGGTATTCCAGGATCTGGATTTTTTTATTTGACTATGCTACAGGGGCTGTACAGATAGTGAAGTTCATAATATAGTGTCTGTACCTGTGTGTGATGGTGATCTTGCAATTCTTCTGTGATTACCACCCCAATATTTATTTTTAACAGCATACAAAATTACTCATGTCTCGGGATTTCCCAGGTTGTAGTGTGTCGAGAGCTGACATCACTAGTCATGTGATCAGAGGGAGCCAGTCCTACTTCAATTTAGCAACAGTTGTAGGCCCCCTGGTTAGAAAACACTGTGTTTCAATGGGTGGGGTGGCTGATGTGTGGGAGGAAGGAAAGTGAACTCAAACTTTCAAGCATGGAACTGTGGGATGTGTAGTTAAGAGAACAAATCCAACAGGAAACACCCAGTTCTGGCAGGTAAGTAGTAAAATCACCTTATGGTGGATAACCCCTTTGAGGACACAGCCTATTTTAGCTTTGAGACACAGACAATTTAATTTTTGTGTTTTTATTTTTCCTCCTCATCTTCATAGAGCCTTAACTCTTTAGTTTTCCATCAACACAGTCATAATCAATTGTACTGTAACACTCATGTTTCAGAAGTCAGGAACTCCGGTGGATCCGCTGGACCTGGGTGGCAGATGACTCAGACCGTACCAGGAAGCGGAGTCTAAGGTGCCACTGGTTTTCACCACAGCCTGCCGCAAAGTGAGATGGACTTGCTGCGGCAGGCGGCACCCAGGTCGCTACCCCTGGCAAGACTCGACCACACAGGTGGCTGAGGAGATGTGAGGCACAGGAGGGATAAGGCAGCTCGTAGTCAGGATAGCAGAAGGTCAAGGCAGGTGGCACAGTAGCATAGTCAGGATAAAGCAGGAGGTCAATAGGCAGGCGGCAGAAGAGCAAGGTCAAGTCACAGAGCAAAGGATCAGATACACGGCAAGGCAACTCTCAGGAATGCTTTCCCTCAGGCACAAGGCAACAAAGATCCGGCAGGGAAGTGAGGAGGGTGGAGCAGAGAGGCCGAGGTGGGGGCAGGAGAAGCACCAAGTGAGTGACGGACTGGGGTTCGCATGCAGGCGCGTCCCGCGATGTGAGTCCCAGCCCTGCTGGCAGCAGCAGGTAACGGGACCATACGCTCGCAGCCAGCGTGTGCGGCCAGAGTGCATGACATAACATGTACTTTTTATTTTACCATAAAATGTACATCCCACAAGACAATGCAATTTAGCAAATTTTGGGAGGTTTTGTTCTTCACACAGTGAACAGTGCACTTTGTTCTTTTGTTATTAGGTCTTTTTTTTTTTTGTTAACTGCTCATTTTCAGAAGAGTGTTTGGTCTTTTCAAAATTTGGGGCAAATAGCACATCATTTAACCTGTTGAAGACGTAGGGCATACAGGTGCACCCTTGCGTCCAGGTACTTACCGCAGTTTGAAGTGCGCTTCATACCCGGTTGGTCCAGACTGCTATCAGCAGCCAGGACCCATGGTAAATGCCCGGCATTAACCCTTTAGATGCTGTGATCAAAACTGATTGCAGTGTCTAAATGCAGGATCTAACATTGACGGTAGCTCAGCGGAGCTGATGGGGACATAAGTGTCAAAATCATCAGTGGAGCATGGGAGGACCCTTACCTGCCTCCTTGCCGTCCGATCGGTGCTCTGATGTCCCCAGCCAGCCATGGCAGGCTACAGCAGCAGAGCAACGATAACACTGATCAATGCTAAGCCAAATCACAAGATTGCATGTTATAGCCCGTATAGCGACAAAAAAAAGTAAAAAGTGTAAAAACAAAGAACTGAATTAACCCCTTCCCTAATAAAAGATTGAATCCCCCTTTTTCCCTTTTTTTAACCCCTTAAGGACTGAGCCCTTTTTCACCTTAAGGACTGAGCCCTTTTTCACAATTCTGACCACCATCATTTTAAGCGTTAATAACTCTAAAACGCTTTTACCGAATATTCTGATTCTGAGATTGTTTTTTCGTGACATATTCTACTTTATTTTGGTGGTAAATTTTCGGCGTTACTTGAATCCTTTCTTGGTGAAAAATCCCAAAATGTCATGAAAATTTAGAATTTTTTTTATTTTTCTAACTTTGAAGCTCTCTGCTTGTAAGGAAAATGTATATTCCCAAAAAAATTATTTTTATTCACATATACAATATGTCCACTTTATGTTGGCATCATAAAACTGCCATATTTTTACTTTGTGAAAAAATTAGAGGGCTTCAAAGTAGAGCAGCAATTTTCAAAAATGTCATGAAAATTGCAAAATCTGAAGGGACAGATGTTACAGGACTACAACTCCCAGCATGCCTGGGCAGTCTAGGAATGCTGAGAGTTGTAGTTTGGCAACATCTGGAGGGCTACCATTTGGGCACCACTGCAGGATGTCTGCGATGATTGCGGGCCCCACGCATCTTCTCCTCAGGTACAGGCCTCCATCTTCTCCCCCCCCAATTCTGCCTGACATCCAGGGGTGGGCAGAACGGGGGGTTTCCATGGCAACCCCTTGTCCTGCGCTGCCATTGGTTAGAACTCAGCACTGCGACCTCACTCCTATCCCTTAGGATGATCGGGGCTGTCACTGACAACTCCAATCATCCCTATTTTCCGGGTGATCGGGTCACCAGAGACCCGATCAGACCGGAATTGGAGAAAATCGCATGTCTGAATTGACATGCGATTTTCTCCGATCGCCGACATGGGGGGGGGGTGTCTCAGGACCCCCCTCGGTGATGTGCCGGGATGCCTGCTGAATGATTTCATCAGGCATCCCGATCCGGTCCCCAACCAGCTAGTGGCGGGGACCGAAATTCCCACGGGCGTATCCATACGCCCTCAGTCCTTAAGGACTTTAAAACAGGGGCGTATGGATATGCCCGCCGTCCTTAACAGGTTAAGTAAAATAATTTAATAAAAAATAAACATAATCATATGTGGTAACACTGCCTGCGAAAATGTACGAACTATTAAAATATTAGGTTAGTTGAATTGCATGCTCAATGGGGTACACATAAAAAATACAAAAGTCCAAAACTGAGAATTTTTGGCCACTTCATACACCATAAAAAATTTATAGAAAGCGATCAAAGAGTCCCATCAAAACTAAAATAGTACCGATGAAAACTAAAGATCACGGCACAATAAATTAGCACTCATATAGCCCTGTATGTGGAAAAATAAAAAAAGTTATAGGGGGTCACAATTTTCAGCATACAAATTTTGGTGCATGTAGCTAAAAAAAAATTTTAAGTAGTAAAATAGAAGAAAACCAATATAAATTGGGTATCCTTGTAACCGTATGGACCTACAGAATAAATATAAGATGTCACTTTTACCAAAAAGTGCATTGCGTCGAAACGGAAGTCCCCAAAAGTTACAAAATGGCTTTTTTTTTTATGTCATTACAAAGTACAATTGGTGACGCAAAAAACAAGCCCTTATATGGGTTTGTAGGAGCAAAATTGAAAGCATTATGGTTTTTAGAAGGGGAGGAGGAAAAAATAAAAGTGTAAAAATGAAAAGTCCTTAAAGGGTTAATACTAGGTTTACTTGGTATTAACTGCAACAATTTTGTGTGCCAGAAAGTTGTGCTAAACCTTTGAAAATAGGGTGTTAATAGCACAAAAAGCCAAGCCACTCCCCTTTTTTAAAAAATTGGCTAACAGGGCGCTAAATCGGGTGCTAAATATCTGAATATATAGCACTAATAGTGTGTACCATATTTTAAGCAAATTTGGTGCAGCAAAAGTAAAAAAAAAAAGTGGCACTAAATTCTTTATATATCCCTCCATTATCTTTATTCTGTGGGTTAATATGATTAGTAGGATACGCATATTCATGTGCTTTTTTTTTATTACTATACTTGTTACTAGTCAAACCTTTTTTTTTCCCAAAATAACTATACTTAAGATTGCCTGACTCCCAGAACTTTCTAAATTTTCCGTATACGGGCTGTCCCGTGATCCGTAGTTTTTATCGCTACCACTTTTAAGTCTATGTGACTTTTTGATCACTTTTTATGCCATTCACCGCACAGCTGGATCATTACCTTATATCTTAATATAACATTTGGTCATTTACACATGTGACGATACCAAAGATGTTTGTTTATTTATTTTTTTATATTTTAAAGGTTGTGGTTACTTAGGGGACTTTTTATAGCAATCTTCCGAGTGCTATTACTGTTTGGTGCTATTCAATGGCATAGCACTGATCGGTTATATTGGTGATCTACTTGTATAGACTGCTCACACCGGCAGGCTGTATAAGAAGATACCCGCAGTCGAGCAGACCTTTCAGACCTTTCAGACAACATTTCCACTTATCTGACCCTGCAATCGTATTTCGGGTGGTTTTATGAGTGTTCGCAATTGCTTTAGATGCCACGATCAGCAGTGATCACGGTATCTAAAGGGTTAATGGTGGGCATCAGTGGGATCACTAATATCCACCATTAGCGTTGAAGTCCCAGCTGATGATTGACAGCCTGTAAGGGATAAAATGACTGGCCTCGGAAACAACTCTGATGCTGGTCATTGACGGCAGGTGTCAGAGTATAGAGTGGGCTCACCTTTATACCCCCTAAGTATACTACTTGCCTACTAAAACTCTGTCGACTAAACTTAACCACGTAATATAATAAATGTAATGTGAAAAAAAATTGTGAGAGCTGTGTGAGGGTTCTTTTTGCAGTGATTGCTGCAGCCAATCAGTGGCCTCTGAGGTCATGTGTCATACTATTGGCTTCAAAGTGTATAAGGGGAAAAAAGGAGAGAACGGTGCGCATCTCGTGCACGTAAAACAAGGTTTGATGGTGTGCAAACAATTATGTGGTCGGGCCAGCAGGATGGTCCTTTACGTTAGGGTGTTATGCTCAGAGCATAACACCTACAGTGTCTTTGGAGAAGTAGAAGGTTGCAGCATCCAGGTTCCTCTAGGCTCTTGGTAATGGAGTCCAGTATATCAAAGTGAAGAAAGGAACGGACAATCTGATTGTGAAAAATTGGAACGTCTAAAGGAGCGCAGACCTCTGAAGCTTGGTAAAAGGGTTCTTTATTGTGTGGTGCTACCACACAATAAAGAACCCTTTTACCAAGCTTCAGAGGTCTGCGCTCCTTTAGACGTTCCAATTTTCCACGATCGGATTATCCATTCCTTTCTTCTCTCTTGGCTTCAATGCTCAGTAGTTGGAGCCATGATTTGGTTAACCACAGGACTGGAGAGATGAGTAATAATTATTTAAGGCATTTGGACCCTTTATGCATTTATTTATTATTAAACTCCATTAACTATAAGCATATCGGCCCTGATTCACTAAGAGTGTTGGGTATTTATTAGTGTGGAATGATGTTTTAGACTTGAATGATTTCACTCTATTTACCATTGACAGAGTAACAGTAGGATGGTATTATTGTATGTATTATGATAATATTCCTCCTTGTTTACTGGTATTATTGTTAATATTGGTCTCAGTATACTTGATTGGGTCGGTAACAGTATCATCTTAATATGTATGGTGATAATATTCCTCTTGGTATACTGGTATTATTGGTAATATTTTGTAACAGTATGACTGTAATATGTATTGTAACGCTCCCACGGGTGTGGACCCACTGTGCCACAAGTGGCAGCTAGCCAGGGAGGCAGAATGGGGCAAAACTGACACTAAGATAGTGCCAGACACAGCAATGTTGATTAAGGTGTTTATTTACAAAGTACATACAGTCAAAAGGATGAGGCAAATGGCAAGTCCAAGCAATAGGCAGGAATCAGGATCAGCAGACAGACAGGCTTCAAGTCAGGCAGGTTACAGAGACCTTAGCAGTTCAGTAACAGTATGATGGTGATAATATTCCTCCTTATATGCTCATATTTTTATTATATTGGTCTTGGTATATAACAGCATATAAATAATGGGGGGGGGGGGGGGGGGGGATATGAAAGTTAAAACTTTGCTATAAGTTCCAGCCTTTTCTAGTTGCGCCCCTGGTGCAGTTGATTCATACATACTCATAAATAGATAATATAGTCATATGTTTAACAAAAATATAAAATAGATAGACATATCGATAGATAGATAGATGGATATGAGATAGTTATATGGAAAGTAAGATAATATACAAAGAAATGAAAACAATATGCAAATTAAGAGAGAATTGAATACCAGTTAACCCTAAGATAATAAAAAATTATGAAATACAGAAGGAAATACCTGTTCATTCATTTTGCTACAGCGCACTGCAGTTGTATACATGCACATTTTCCTCCACGTCTTCTCATGCTAAATGCACCAGAGCAACATACCTGAATTGTGATGTAATATGTTAACCTTTTAAATATGTTATTTTGATCAATCAGCCTCGAAACTTTTTTTTCTCTTACACAGCATTGTTTGTGAGACTTTCGCTTTCTGACAAAGAATTTAGTGAGGAGAATATAAAAAGACTCAGCTTGAGCCCATTTTTCTGGAAATTATTGCTGAGGTAGTTATGGGCACAATAGCATCTGTCAAGTTATCAAATTATAGAAATGTGAAGGTCAAAACAGCATACATTCAATGTCTTTGTAAAATACTACGGGGTTTTGAAAACTTCAGTCCTTGCTGGAGGTGTCAGGTGTGGATGACAAAATAACTTCTTGTCATATGTGGGGGTCTCAGCGAACAAAGGCATTCATATTAATAATTCCCAGAGAAGCAAAACAAGTGGTGCGATTCTTTGACAAACACAACAGTGCAGCCACTTTCTAATTCTGTAAAATGCAACACATGTACGAATGTTACCAGTGAGGAGGGAAAGGATATCTGAATTGCACACAAGATCCATGGGTAATTGTAGAGATTGGCTATTACGGAATGCCCATCACTTATAAGATTTTTTTTTTATATTACTTTGCTGATGATTACAGAACTTGTGAATGCTACTTTCCATCTTTATCAGCAGACTGTTTCTATTTGTGAACTACAGGTCATGTTACACAGAAATGTTGTGGCTCAGATACACCAGTGTTCCAATAATTGCAGGAGTGTCTTCTTGTCCATATGAACTTTAGGGCTCTGGTTGGGATCACACTGTATGAGTGGCTCCCCCTTCCAGCAGAATTAAAGAGTACATATCATCAACTAAACTATCCCTAATCCCCCCTCCCCATGTGTCCCTGACTCTCACTGACTCTATCCCTGTCTTTATTTGTACCCAAAATCCCATACAAATACCTTTTTTACATCCCCTGTGGCTGCTCAAGATACTGCCATGAGTGAAGGAGGAAGGGGGCATGGCCCGGCAGGTGTGACATCATCTGCTGCCTGCCGGGGCGCACTTCCGCCCTTCTTCCTCTTCATGCAGATATATATTTATATATATATACCGTATTTATCGGGGTATACCACGCACCGGCCTATAACACGCACCCTCATTTTACCTAGGATATTTGGGTAAAAAAAGTTTTTTACCCAAATATCCTTGGTAAAATGAGGGTGCATGTGTGTGCATGCGTATACCCCGATATGCTGTTTCAATACGGTATATATCAATGCCCATTGAAATTGAACCTAACCTTGCTGCTCCCTGCTCTTGCTGCTCCCTGAAGACCTCAATCAGCATAAGAGCTTGATCAGACTCAGGAGACCTGATCCTCTTCTGTGCAGCGGTGCGCTACACTGACATTTGGCCAGCTCGCGCCGGCTCTCCTTGCAAGGGGGAGCAGCCTGATACCGCGGGCTTGCTCCCACCGTCTAATTGACAGGCATGGAGCTTCGCTGTGCTCTTCAGTGTCCGGCTGCACTGAGAATTCGGACTCTTCCGTGCCCGTCTGCCAGGCCAGCATGAGTCCGAACTCTATCTACCAGGACATGTAGGGAGACCCCTTGTGGTCATTTTTTTAAAGTAAAAAAAAAGATATAAAAATACATTTTTGTTAATCACATGTAATTAGAAAGTTGTTTCTAATACATTGATTAACAAAATATAAAAAGCTTTTTTGGTGACAGGTACTCTTTAACTCTGTTTTCCAGATAATAAGCAGGGTGGGGAACCAAGTAGAAGAACCCAATCTATGACATCCATAGGCTTTATTGTCCTGATAGTATAATCCCTTAAAGGGGGATATCCAGTTTTATAAAACTGATGTCCTGTCCTCAGGATAGACCATCAAAAGTAGATAGGATGGAGGTCCAACTTCTGGCACCCCCCCCCCCCCCCCCCGCTGATCAGCTCTTTTAATATTTACCAGTCCTCATACCTGTTTCAGTAGAGGTGATGCATGATGGTGCTGTATTGTTTCATTCACTTTATCCTTGCACTGACGATACTAATAGTATGACAGAGTGTGGTGCTGGCATGAGTACTGTGGCCCCTTCAAACAGCTGATCAACAGGGTTGCCGGGAGTCAGACCCTTGCTGGTGTTATATCAATGGCCTACCCTAAGGATGGGCCATCAGCCTATCTAATTAAAAAATACTATATAAATTATCCAACCAGGGCAAATGCCTCACCTGCTTGGCAGCTTGGTCCGATTTCAAGGTGGGCTCTACCTTCCAGACTTATCTTGGATGATGTATCGCATGTATCTTTGAGACTTTACCTATTTTGCTGGCCAGCACCTCACCTCCCCCTCCCCATTCCCCTATCCTTCCATCCACACACTAATCCTTCCACTTCTCTGTGTTTGTTTGCCCATTCTTTTGGGTGGAGGGTTGCTGAATGAGAAGGAGCAGAGTTCTCTATGTGCTTTATAATTTTTCGCTTTTGTATGTATGTTCCCTGGCCTGTTTAGGTGTGGAGTATTTGGTTACATTTGCTTGCATATCCTCTACTTGTTAAGCTCTGTTTTTTTTTTTTTGTTTTTTGTTTTTTTGCTCTTGTTTACATTTGTTTATAAACTGAATAAACAAAAACAAACAAACAAACAAACAACCAAAAAAAAGTGTAATAGAGCTCCAATAGCCTTATTAAAGTCTAGTGAAGCCTCTGATACCAGATGAAGTATATTGTAGCTCTCATCATGGTTGGTTATAAATAGTAGCCATGTCTCCAGTGTGAACAGAGACTAATTATATTTTATGATATAAAGACTCCAATGTGTTGCACTGTTCAGATGTATGCCCGTGACCACTAAAAGGCATCAGTAGAGCCCTGGATTCTACATTTTCTTTATTATTACCCAGGTAGACAACAAAACAGAAAACAAACAGTCAACCGCACAAAAGAACTTAAGTTCCTGCTCTTTAAATGAAGTCTCTTGAAATAATTACAAACAAAACGCCACAAAATGCTATTTTCATCCTCACGGAGAAGATTACATTTTGTGCGGGATTCTGAGCTACTATTTGTCAGTGAGGCGTCAATTCAACAACACATTGTGTCAAACAGTGAAATAAGGAGAAAATTAGGGAAGTCTGCCCATTAAGGTTAATTGATTTTAAAATACTCTATTATCCAAAGATGGCAACTAATTATTTCTTTCACAGCCCCAGCATGTTTCTGTTAAATGCATTAGTTGTTCAAAACTCATGACGGGCGGCAGAAGCACATAATCACAAGTGCACATTGTTTTAATTGGTAGATGTTTTACCTTTCAGGCGCTTATATTTTTTTTAGAGAGACTTAAAGGTACAGCGTCTGCCAAGCGACTTTAGTGTCCATTCTCTTCATGCCATATTTTACATAACAAGATTTTGCCCTTTACACTCCTCTACAGATTTCCCCAATTTCTTTGTATATATGTCTATAAGTAGCCACCAATTTAAGGGATTGTCTGATTCTGCAGGAAAACAAATGCAGGTAAAGGTTAAGGCCAGCTTTAAAAAAAAGAAATGATAATGAAAAAAAAAAAAATATATATATATAATTTATATATATATTGGTGTATGACTAAGGCTTTGTTGCAAAGCCAAAACGCGTCACTGTACCCTGTGTTCCTGTTATGACCATCTGGTGAATAAATATTATCCTCCGAGTTTCTGGACGCTGGACTCCTCTTTCTTCTGTTGTTCATTTGAGCGAGGTCCGCGCCCTGTCCGTGCGCACCTGGGGTGAGCTAAAGCACTGTTGTTTCTATATATATATATATATATATATATATATATATATATATATATATACAGAGGGTAAGCCATTGATATGGATACACCTTAATAAAATGGGAATGGTTGGTGATATTAACTTCCTGTTTGTGGCACATTAGTATGTGTGAGGGGGGAAACTTTTCAAGATGGGTGGTGACCATGGTGGCCATTTTGAAGTCGGCCCTTTTGAATCCAACGTTTTTTCAATAGGAAGAGGGTCAGGTGACACATCAAACCTATTGGGAAATTCACAAGAAAAACAATGATGTGCTTGGTTTTAACATAACTTTATTCTTTCATGAGTTATTTACAAGTTTCTCTTTGTTTACAGCCATTGCCATGTCATCGAGGTTCACACATGAGGAGCGGATAGAAATTGTGTCTGGTGAACTCAGTAACCGGGTCAATGCAGCAGATTTCAATGCAAGACACCCTATGAGACCACCCATCTCCCATGCTACAGTTAGCAAACTGTTTGCTAAATTTCGTGAAACTGGTTCAGTGTTGGATTTGCCAAAATGTGGACGCATGAAATCTGTCACTAATGAAGAAACATCAGTGTCTGTTCTAGATTCATTCAGCAAGAGCCCACAGCGTAGCACTCGCCGCATGTCACTGGAGAGTGGCATGTTGGAACACAAAAATTGATGGTATGGTGTGGTATATGGGGTACAAAGATAGTGGGGCCATTCTTCATCAATGGAAACCTCAAGGCCACTGGATATGCAAAATTGCTACATGATGATGTGTTTCCCTCTTTATGCACTGAAGCTGGCACGTTCCCTGAGTTTTTCCAGCAAGATGGGGCACCACCACATTATGGGTGTCAGGTCCGAGCATTCCTAGATGAACAGTTTCCTGGAAAGTGGATTGGTCGTCGTGGACCACTTGAATGGCCCCAAGGTCTCCCGATCTGACCCCCTTAGACTTTTATCTTTGGGGTCATCTGAAGGCAATTGTCTATGCTTTGAAGATACGAGATGTGCAGCACCTGAAACTATAGATACTGGAAGCGTGTGCTAGCATTACTCCTGCGGTGTTGCTATCAGTGTGTGAAGAGTGGGAGAAGAGGGTTGCATTGACAATCCAACACAATGGGCAACACATTGAACACATTTTATAAGTGGTCAGAAACGTATAAATAACTCATGAAAGAATAAAGTTACGTTAAAACCAAGCATAACATTGTTTTTCTTGTGAAATTCCCAATAAGTTTTATGTGTCACATGACCCTCTTCCTATTGAAAAAACAAAAGTTGGATTCAAAATGGCCGAATTCAAAATGGCTGCCATGGTCACCACCCATCTTAAAAAGTTTCCCCCCTCACATATACTAATGTGCCATAAACAGGAAGTTAATATCACCAACCATTACCATTTTATTATGGTGTATCCATATAAGTGGCCCACCCTGTATATATATATATATATATATATATATATATATATATATATATATAAAATAAATAAATAACAGTAAATAACAGATACTCTCTTAGGCTGGGTTCACATATATCAGACGTCTGGCATAGTTTCCCTCCAGCGTGCACTGGAGGGAAACTAATGCTAGAATGGATCTCATTCATTTAAATGGTACAGTTCACAATAATCCAGTGTCTCAATTTTGATGCCGGATTGTTGGACATGTCAGTGGGCACCGGACAGGGGAGCATTCAGGGGAGCAGAAACAATGGATGCCAGATGCCATACAACTGTTGACAACTTGTCATCAGTTGTGGCATCAGTTGTGTCGAGATCTAGGCTGAGTTCCCCTTTGCCGGATGCCGGACATATGTGCACCCAGCCTAACTCGATCCCTGGCCACCTCCATTCTGATGGTGGGCAGTCTGGCCTAATAAGCACTTCCTGGTGACATACTCAACACACAGGAAATGCTTGCTCAACCAATCACTGGTCACAGCAGTAACCTGCCTTAAACAATGAATAATTGAGTGGGCATTACTTGTGTGTTGAGTATGTCCCTAGGAAGAGCCGATCAGTGAGGTGCAGGCACAACTGGAACAGCAGCAAAAGGGATGTTTTTTTTTTGTGTCAACCTAATCCTTGTAATTGGCCATAAAACCCCTTAAACCATAGTGTGTCAGTAGCATGCCATGTTGGTTTCAGTATTGGTATAACGTGAAGAGTAATTCTTCACTACTTAGCTGTATATAACAGTACGTAAGTATTACCTATACCTTATGGGAATAAAAGGGTCAGAAAAGAAAACCAATATGGATGAATAAAATGTTAAGGGGGCAATAAATGACAAAAATAAAGCATTTAAACTACTAAAAGAGGACGGCAGTGAAGAAGCATTAAAAATGTAAATGTGTAAAAAAGAGATAAAAGCCACAAAAATAGAGACAGAAAGACTCATTGCCAAAGAGAGTAAAACTAACCCCAAAATTATCTTTAACTATATAAATAGCAAAAAGTTCAAAAATGAAAGTGTTGGCCCTTTAAAAAATGTGGAGGAAGAAATTATAAACAGGGATCAGGAAAAGGCAAATATATTAAACAAATTCTTCTCCACTGTATTCACTGAGGAAAATGAAATGGCAGGTGAAGTACAGTGAGGTAAGGTAAACTCCCCAGTACAGGTCACCTGTCTAACCCAGGAGGAAGTACAGTGCTACAAAAAATCTAGACAAATCACCAGGTCCAGATGGCATTCACCCCCGTGTTCTAAAGGAATTATGTAATGTAATAGACAGACCCCCTATTTTTAATATTCAGGGACTCTATAGTAGCAGGGACTGTTCCCCAGGACTGGTGCATGGCAAATGTGGTGCCAATATTTAAAAAGGGGTCAAAAGGTGACCCAGGGAATTATAGACCTGTTATTTTAACCGCCGTTGTATGTAACTTGTTTGAGGGTTTTCTTAGAGATGCTATTTTGGAGTATCTTGATAAAAAATAAATGTATGACCCCATATCAGCATGACTTTATGAGAGATCGGTCCTGTCAAACTAACCTGATCAGCTTTTATGAGGAGGTGAGTTCCAGACTGGACAAGGGGGAATCGCTGGATGTCGTATATCTGGATTTTTTCCAAAGCATTTGATACGGTGTTACATAAAAGATTGGTGCATAAAATGAGAAGGAGGGGGCTGGGGGAGAATGTGTGTAAGTGGGTAAGTAACTGGCTAAGTGATAGGAAACAGAGGATGGTTGTTAATGAAACTTATTCTGATTGGGTGACTGTTACTAGTGGGGTACCACAGGGGTCAGTCTTGGGTTCTGTTCTATTTAATATATTCATTAATGACCTTGTAGAGGGGTTGAATAGTAAAGTAGCAATCTTTGCAGATGATACCAAACTCTGTAAAGCGGTAAACACTATAGAGGACAGTGCACTGTTACAAATGGCTCTGGAGAGGTTGGAGGTTTGGGCTGGGAAGTGGCAAATGAGGTTCAACACTGATAAATGTAAGGTAATGCACATGGGGAAGAAAAATCTGGGCTGGGATTATGTATTAAATGGGAGAACACTTGGGACGACTGACGTGGAAAAGGACTTGGGAGTCTTAGTTAATAGTAAATTTAGCTGTAGTGATCAGTGTCGGGCAGCTGCTGCCAAGGCAAATAAAATCATGGGTGGTGACCATGGCGGCCATGGATGGGTGGTGACCATGGCGGCCATTTTGAAGTCGGCCATTTTGAATCCAACTTTAGTTTTTTCAATAGGAAGAGGGTCATGTGACACATCAAACTTATTGGGAATTTCACAAGAAAAACTATGATGTGCTTGGTTTTAACGTAACTTTAATTTTTAATGAGTTATTTACAAGTTTCTAACCACTTATATAATATGTTCAATGTGCTGCCCATTGTGTTGGATTGTCAATGCAACCCTCTTCTCCCACTCTTCACACACTGACAGCAACACCGCAGGAGCACAGGCTTCCAGTATCCGTAGTTTCAGGTGCTGCACATCTCGTATCTTCACAGCATAGACAATGGCCTTCAGATGACCCCAAAGGTCTAAGAGGGTCAGATCGAGAGACCTTGGGGGCCAATTAACTGGCCCACGACGACCAATCCGCTTTCCAGGAAACTGTTCATCTAGGAATGCTCGGACCTGACACCCATAATGTAAGCAAGATGGTGCACAACCACATTATGGGTGTCAGGTCCGAGCATTCCTAGATGAACAGTTTCCTGGAAAGTGGATTGGTCGTCATAGGCTAGTATCTTTGGGGTCATCTGAAGGCAATTGTCTATGCTGTAAAGATACGAGATGTGCAGCACCTGAAACTACGGATACTGGAAGCCTGTGCTAGCATTTCTCTGCGGTGTTGCTATCAGTGTGTGCAGCACATTGAACACATTTTATAAGTGGTCAGAAACTTGTAAATAACTCATGAAAGAATAAAGTTACGTTAAAACTAAGCATATCATTGTTTTTCTTGTGAAATTCCCAATAAGATTGATGTGTCACATGACCCTCTTCCTATTGAAAAACCTAAGTTGGATTCAAAATGGCCGACTTCAAAATGGCCGCCATGGTCACCACCCATCTTGAAATGTTTCCCCCCTCACATATTCCATGTATGCCACAAACAGGAAGTTAATATCACCAACCATTCCCATTTTATTAAGGTGTATCCATATAAATGGCCCAAAAAAAATAATAAATAACGTTTAGAGGAAAGAATGTTTCTACACCAGCACAGAAGGGGGTTCTTTACTGTAAGAGCAGTGAGACTGTGGCATTCTCTGCCTGAGGAGGTCATCATGGTGAACTCGGTAAAAGAGTTCAAAAGGGGTCTGGATGCATTTTGGGAGAATAATAACATCGCTGGTTATATATACTAGATTTATAGGGACAGAAGGTTGATCCCGGTATTTATTCTGATGCCATATTTGGAGTCAGGAAGGAATTTTTACCTCTAAGATGAGGGTTTTTTGCCTTCCTCCGAATCAACTCAGTAGGGACTCATTAGGGTTATAGGTTGAACATGATGGACTCTGGTCTTTTTTTAACTATTTTTGAACTATGTTACTATGTTTCAACTTGTTAAATAGGCTCTTTGCATATGACTTTATTACTGCCTCGGAGTTATGTATGTGTTGCCCAGATTTTTTTTCCCCACTGGTCAAAGCAGATACTGAAGCAGTTTTCTTGTTTCTAATCTGTTTCTATTTTATAATTGTAATTTTTTTCCCATTTTTAGTACAGTCTATTAGTGGCTGCCATTTTATAAAAGCAATTATTGATATGCTTAACAGCAGGACCCATAGACTCATACAGTAACAAGGACAATGCACAGGAGTATATTCTACTTTTTGTATGGGACAGATTTCTAAGCATAGTCTGTGACCTGTGCAAAGATCACTCTATTTGGGGGAGGCTAAGCTCCTATTGTCTTGTTTATATACTGGTATCACCTTTCCTGTAGTCTGTAATCCCGTATTCTGTAATTCTGTACAGATTGCTTTCCAGCAGTCACCTCCTTATCAGCACACACAAAACAAGAATTGCCAGCTTAATGTTTGGCTTTATGGTCATCAGTGAGTCAGTTATTTATGTATTATTAAATTATTTAACCACTTAAGGACCAAGCCAATTTTCACTGTGGGACCTGGCCATTTTTTTCACATCTGACCACTGTCATTTTAAACATTAATAACTCTGGGATGCTTTTACCTTTCATTCTGATTCAGAGATTGTTTTTTCGTGACATATTCTACTTTATGTTAGTGGTAAAATTTTGTCGATACTTACCTAATTTCTTGGTGAAAAATTCAGAAATTTGATGAAAAAATAGAAATTTTTGAATTTTTTTAACTTTGAAGCTTTCTGCTTATAAGGAAAATGAATATTCCAAATAAATTATATATTGATTCACATATACAATATTTCTACTTTGTGTTTGCATCATAAAGTTGACATGTTTTTACTTTTGGACGACATCAGAGGGCTACAAAGTATAGCAGCAATTTTCAAATTTTTCACAAAATTTTCAAAATCGAAATTTTTCAGGGACCAGTTCTGTTTTGAAGTGGATTTGAAGGGCCTTCTTATTAGAAATACCCCACAAATGACCCCATTATAAAAACTGCACCCCTCAAAGTATTCAAAATGACATTCAAAAGGTTTGTTAACCCTTTAGGTGGTTTACAGGAATTGCAGCAAATATAAGGAGAAAAATCTAAATCTTTATTTTTTATACTCGCATGTTCTTGTAGACCCAGTTATTGAATTTTTACAAAGGGTAAAATGAGAGAAATCTTACTAAAATGTGTAACCCCATTTCCCTCAAGTAAGAAAATACCTCATATGTGTATGTCAAGGGTTCAGCGGGCGCAGGAGAGGGCTCAGAAGGGAAGGAGCGACAGTGGGATTTTGGAGAGTGAGTTTTTCTGAAATGGTTTTTGGGGGTCATGTCACATTTAGGAAGCCCCTATGGGACCAGAACAGTAAAAAAAACACATGGCATACTATTTAGGAAACTACACCCCTCAAGGCACGTAACAAGGGGTCCAGTGAGCCTTAACACCCCACAGGTGTTTGACAACTTTTCGTTAAAGTTGGATGTGTAAATGATTTTCTTTTTTCACTAAAATGCTAGTTTATCCCTCAAATAATTTTTTTTTACAAGGGCTAATAGGACAAAATGCCCCCCAAAATTTGTAACCCCATCTCTTCTGAGTATGGAAATACCCCATGTGTGGACGTCAAGTGCTCTGCTGGCGCACTACAATGCTCAGAAGAGAAGGAGCGCCATTGAGCTTTTAGGGAAAAAATTGTTTGGAATGGAAGTCAGGGGCCTTGTGCGTTTACAAAGCCCCCTGTGGTGCCAGAACAGTGGACCCCCCCCCCCCACATGTGACCCCATTTTGGAAACTACACCGCTCACAGAATTTAATAAGTGCAGTGAGCATTTACACCCCACTGGCGTTTGACAGATCTTTGGAACAGTGGGCTGTGCAAATTAAAAATTACATTTTTCATTTTCACGGACCACTGTTCCAAAAATCTGTCAGACACCTGTGGGGCGTAAATGCTCACTGTACCCCTTATTACATTACATGAGGGGTGTAGTTTCCAAAATGGGGTCACATGTGGGTATTTCTTTTTTTTGCGTTTATGTCAGAACCGCTGTAAAATCAGCCACCCCTGTGCAAATGTCCAATTTAGGCCTCAAATGTACATAGTGCGCTCTCACTCCTGAGCCTTGTTGTGCGCCCGCAGAGCATTTTACGCCCACATATGGGGTATTTCCGTACTCGGGAGAAATTGTGTTACAAATTTTGGGGGTCTTTTTTTCCTTTTACTGCTTGTGAAAATAAAAAGTATGGGGCAACACCAGCATGTTAGTGTAAAATGTTTTATTTTTTTACACTAACAAGCTGGTATAGCCCCCAACTTTTCCTTTTCATAAGGGGTAAAAGGAGAAAAAGACCCCCAAAATTTGTAGTGCAATTTCTCCCGAGTACGGAAATACCCCATATGTGGCCCTAAACTGTTTCCTTGAAATACGACAGGGCTCCGAAGTGAGAGAGCACCATGTGCTTTTGAGGACGCACGCCGGACGGGGCCTGGTGAGTGACCGGCGGCGCATCATCTTCTTCAGTGATCCGGTCACTGCTCCTACAGGCCCGGGACTGCTGCTATGGTCCATAGCAGTAGATGGTGACCCCGGGCCGGAGGAGCGGTAATTAGAACACTGTGGGGGCAGTACAGACATACAGCCTCCAGCCATACATTGTATATGGCTGGAGGCTGTATGTCTGTGAGGGGGGGGGGGACTGTCTACTAATGTGGGGGAGCTGCCTACTAATGTGGGGTAACTCCCGACCTAATGTGGGGTAACTCCCGACCTAATGATGGGGAAGCTGCCTACTATTGCGGGGGAACTGTCGACCTAATGTGGGGGAACTGCTGAACTAATGTGGGGGAGCTGCCTACTGATATGGGGGAACTGCCGACCTAATGTGGGGGAACTACAACCTAATGAGGGGGAACTGCAACCTAATGTGGGGGAACTGCCTACTAATGTGAGTGAGTTGGCAACCTAATGTGGGGGAACTGCCAACCTAATGTGGGGGAACTGCCAACCTAATATGGGGGAACATGCTGCCTACCTAATGTGGGGGGAACTATACTGCCTACCTGATGTGGGGGGAACTACAAGGTACTGTACATCACGGTAGAAGGGGTAGTCTTATACGGCGAGTATATCCCAAACTCTATATTTTAACTGTAAAAGTTGGGGGTCGTTTTATACGCCCAGTCCTCTTATACGCTGGCATATACGGTAATCATTCTCTGATGACACATTCTATTTAAGTGCCAATGCTGGGATCAGATCCTGGCCTGCTATTAGAAAAGACCAGATTATAGGTAGGGGAAAAAGGGCAAGTAACTGTTATTAATCAAAAAATCAAAATTGAGAATCAACTTACAAATAATGCTGACAAATGGTGACAACTTTTTACTCATGTATTTTCACTAAATTAGGAAAAGGCTTCCAGAGAGGACCCAAGGGCCTTCATCAACATTCCGCCTGGCCTGGGAAGGTCAACCCCATAGACTGCTTTTGGAGACTTTATTGATTTCTTATTGACCATAAAGAAAAGCCTCCTGCTTACAGCTGGAACAAGGACTTACAGATGGACATTTATCATTGAGTGCGTTTTAATGTGATTTATTTTGTTTTGCTTACGTTTGACATATTCATCATAATATCGCATGGAGGTTGATAAGTTAGATGTATATTAGCGAAAAGCAATAAATCACATCAGAACATCACCTTTTATGATTCCTCCTCTGCAACCTTATGATACCCCATGTGCAAAAAAATGTGTGATTTTTTTTTTTTTAAATACTCTGCACAGGCAGTTTTGTGCTGGGCTGGTAAAGATTTGTGTCAAATTAAGGGACATGCAACAAACTTGCATATTTTTAAAGAAAAGCCGCACTTTATAAATCGGCAACCACTGCATAGTGAAAAATCTAAAGTTTGCACCAAAGTCCTTTTAGTCAATATCCCTTCAGTAAAAAAGTGCACAAACATTTCTATGACTTTTCTGCAACAATAAAGGCTCTAAACCTGTTGATAAATCCCCCCTCCCCCCCACATCTTTAACCCCTTAAGGACCCAGACATTTTTCAGGAACCAGTTCAGGTTTGAAGTGGATTTGAAGGGTCTTCATATTAGAAATACCACACAAAAGACCCCATTATAAAAACTGCACCCCCCAAAGTATTCAAAATTACATTCAGTCAGCATTTTAACCCTTTAGGTGTTTCACGGGAATTGCAGCAAAGTGAAGGAGAAAAATCACAATCTTCATTTTTTACACTCGCATTTTCTTGTATACCATATTTTTGAATTTTTACAAGAGGTAAAAGGAGAAAATGTATACTTGTATTTGTAGCCCAATTTCTCTCGAGTAAGCACAAACCTCATATGTCTATGTAAAGTGTTCGGCGGGCGCAGTAGAGGGCTCAGAAGCGAAGGAGCAACAAGGGGATTTTGGAGAGTACGTTTTTCAGAAATGCTTTTTGGGGGGCATGTTGCATTTAGGAAGCCCCTATGGTGCCAGAACAGCAAAAAAAAACACATGGCATACCATTTTGAAAACTAGACCTCTTGAGGAACGTAATAAGGAATAAAGTGAGCCTTAATACCCCACAGGGGTTTCACGACTTTTGCATATGTAAAAAACAAAAAAAAAATCACTAAAATGTGTGTTTCCCCCCAAATTTCACATTTTTGCAAGGGTTAATAGCAGAAAATACCCCCCAAAATTTGTAACCCCATCTCTTCTGAGTATGGAGGTACCCCATAAGTTGACCTGAAGTGCACTACGGGCGAACTACAATGCTCAGAAGAGAAGGAGTCATATTTGGCTTTTTGAGAGCGAATTTTGCTCAGGGGCATGTCGCATTTAGGAAGCCCCTATGGTGCCAGGACAGCAAAATAACCTCCACATGGCATACCATTTTGGAAATTAGACCCCTTGAAGAACATAACAAGGGGTACAGTGAGCATTTACCCCCACTGGTGTCTGTCAGATCTTTGGAACAGTGGGCTGTACAAAATTTTTTATTTGCACAGCCCACTGTTCCAAAGATCTGTCAGACACCAGTGAGGTGTAAATTCTCACTGCACCCCTCATTACATTCCGTGAGGGCTGTAGTTTCCAAAATGGGGTCACATGTGGGGTTTTGTTTTTTTTGCGTTTGTCAAAACCGCTGTAACAATCAGCTACCCCTGTGCAAATCACCTCAAATGTACATGGTGCACTCTCCCTTCTGGGCCTTGTTGTGCGCCCCCAGAGCACTTTACGCCCACTTATGAGGTATCTCCGTAGTCGGGAGAAACTGCAATACAAATTTTGGGGGGCGTTTTTCCCTTTTACCTCTTGTCAAAATGAAAAGTATAGGGCAACACCAGCATGTTAGTGTAAAATTTTTTTTTTTTACACTAACATGCTGGTGTAGACCCCAACTTCCCCTTTTCATAACGGGTGAAAGGAGAAAAAGCACCCCAAAATTTGTTAGGCAATTTCTCCCGAGTACGGCGATACCCCATATGTGGCCCTAAACTGTTGCCTTGAAATACGACAGGGCTCCGAAGTGAGAGCGCCATGTGCATTTGAGGCCTGAATTAGGGATTTGCATGGGGGTGGACATAGGGGTATTCTACGCCAGCGATTCCCAAACAGGGTGCCTCCAGCTGATGCAAAACTCCCAGCATGCCTGGACAGTCAACGGCTGTCCGGCAATACTGGGAGTTGTTGTTTTGCAACAGCTGGAGGCTCCAATTTGGAAACAGTGACGTACCAGACGTTTTTCATTTTTATTGGGGAGGGGAGGAGGGCTGTGTAGGGGTATGTGTATATGTAGTGTTTTTTACTTATTTTATTTTGAGTTAGTGTAGTGTAGTGTAGTGTAGTGTTTTTAGGGTGCAGTCACACGGGCGGGGGATTACAGCGAGTTTCCCGCTGCGAGTTTGAGCTGCCACGCCAAATTTGCTGCATTGCAAACTTGCAGCCTGATACTCACTGTAAGCCCCCTGCCCATGTGAATGTACCCTGTACATTCACAGGGGGGGGACCTCCAGCTGTTGCAAAACTACAACTCCCAGAATGCACGGTCTATCAGTGCATGCTGGTAGTTATAGTTTTGCAACAGCTGGAGGCACACGGGTTGGGAAACACTGAGTTAGGAAACAGACAATGTTTCCCAACCAGTGTGCCTCCAGTTGTTGCAAAACCACAACTCCCAGCATGCCCAGGCAGCCGAAGGGCATATTGGGAGTAGTGGTTACGCAACAGCTGGAGGAGAACAGTTTGGGGACCACTGTGTAGTGGTGCCCAAGCTGTTGCCCTCCAGATGTTGCAAAACTACAACTCCCAGTATGGCAAAACTGTACAGGCATGCTGGGAGTTGTAGTTCTGCAACATCTCAAGGGCCAGATGTTACAGAACTACAACTCCCAGCATACCTGGACAGTAAGGGCATGCTGACGATGTGTAGTTTTGCAACATCTGGAAGGGCACAGTGGTCTCCAAACTGTGGACCTCCAGATGTTGCAAAACTGCAACTCCCAGCATGCCCAGACGCCAAGGGCTGTCTGGGCATGCTGGGAGTTGTAGTTTACAGGGTCCCATTACAGCAATGCATGTCGCTTTACGGCGACGTGCATTGCTGTAAAGGGCCCGACCGCGGCTGAAGATATACTCACCTGTCGTCGCCACCGCCGTCTTCATCGCCGGGATCCTGGTTTTCAGGGACGAGGTAAGTACCGGGGCGGGTCCCAGCACTCCCCCGTCCCCCTCCGCGTCCTCCGGTCTTCCTCCCGTCCTCTCCGGACATCCAGGGGCCGGACAGGACGGGAGGAAGTAACCGCCCCCCCCTGCGATTGGTCGGTTAACTAACCGACAGATCGCAGGGTATAGGAGGAGGTGGCCGGCTTGCCACCTCGCTCCTATACTTCAGCATGGTCCTGGCTGTCTGTGACAGCCGGGATCATCCAAAATTACTGGGCGGTCGGGTCCCAGAGACCCGATCAGCCCGGTATCGCCGCAGAGTGCAGGGGCGATTTCCCTTGCGATTTGCGGCGATCGCCGACATGGGGGGCCTACATGGCCCCCCTCGGCGTTTGCCCTGGATGCCTGCTGAAGGATTTCAGCAGGCATCCGGTTCCGATCTCTGCCCGGGGCGCGGCAGAGACCGGAGAAACACCAGGACGTACTAGTACGTCCTGGGTCCTTAAAGCCCAGGGTGCCAGGACGTTCTAGTACGTCCTGGGTCCTTAAGAGGTTAAAGGGGTATTCCATGAAAAACATTTTTTTTTTCATATCAACTAGCTCTAGAAAGTTAAACAGATTTGTAAATTACTTCTATTAAAAAATCTTAATCCTTCCAGTACTTATCAGCTTCTGAAGTTGACACCTCTGTCCGTGTCAGGAACTAGCCAGAACAGGAGAAGTTTGCTATGGGGATTTGCTGCTACTTTGGACAGTTCCTGACATGGACAGAGGTGTCAGCAGAGAGTACTGAGGTCAGACAGAAAAGAACAACTCTACTTCAGCAGCTGATAAATGCTGGGTGATTAAGATTTTTTTAATAGAAGTTATTTACAACTCAGTTTAACTTTCTGGAGCCAGTTGATTTTTCACCAGAATACCCCATTAATCACATTGGCCAATAAAACAATTGCAAAGTGTGTTTTTTATGTTTTCTTTCTTTCTTTTGTGTTCAGCCTTGTGGTTGCAATCTCTGTATTAGTTTACAATCTTCAGCAATGGCTACAATTTAACTCATATCAGTGTTTACAGTGTGTCTCCAGCTGTTGCAAAACAACAACTCCCAGCATGCTTGGACAGTCAAAGGCCGTATTTTCCAGCGGACATTCCACATATTGTGAATATGACCTAACTATTTGGTGATAGGTCGGGTTATACAGTCAGGGGGTGTGTATTAGACATACATGCCCCTCAATGTACAACATTCACAACCCCTGACTGTGCCCATCACCGGATTGTCTGACAGTTCGGCAAATTATTTTAATATTGTCACTGAATACTAGGTGATGGGCGAGATTATACCATTAGCTACTGTATACTCCCACCCATCACCCGTTTTTTTTATATTAATTTCCCCTCAATGTACAGCATTCACAACCCCTGACTATATAATCCCACCCATAACCTGGTTATTAAAATTATTTTGTGAATTGTCATACAACATAAACCCATATATCTCAGGAACAAGAGGGCGTATGAAGAAACTGTAAAAAGGTGTGTGATTGGGGTACCCTAAGATAGTAGAATCAAAATAATTTTATGTTGGCTGAAAGGTCTCTTTAACCCCTTAAGGACCAGGCCATTTTACACCTTAAATGTGCACTGTCACCAACTTTATTTTTTGATATGTTGTAGTACTTATGTACTACAACATATCTCTAATATACTTTTATTTTATTCTTTTTCATTAAAAAGGTTTCATTTACATTTAAAAACCGGCCACTGAAAAAGGACTGATTTTGGAGTGGCAATCAGTCCTTTTTCAGTTAGGCTGCACTCGCTCCCTGCCTGTCAATCAGACAGGCGGGAGCGAGCGCATTGGCTCCCCGGCCACTGGCTGGGAGGCCACTCCTCCCGCACATCGCCGCCGCCTCGTTGCCGCCGCTGTCCCTGCATGCCCGCTGCCGGACTCTGCAGTAACTGCAAGTGTAATGAGGGAATGGGGTATGCGGGGCGGGGGGGGGGGGGGGCTGGTGGAGGAGGGAACAGGCTAGTGGCGTAGCAGGGGGGGGGGGGAGAACGGGCTAGCAAAAAAAAAATAGGATGGTGGGAGCTACCCTTTAAGGACCAGAGCGTTTTTTGCACATTTGACCACTGTCACTTTAAACATTAATAACTCTAGAATGCTTTTACTCATCATTCTGATTCCGAGATAGTTTTTTTCGTGAAATATTCTACTTTTACATAGTGGTAAAATTGTATGGTAACTTGCATCCTTTCTTGGTGATTAATCCCCAAATTTGATGAAAAAAATTAAAATTTTGCATTTTTCGAACTTTGAAGCACTCTATTTGTAAGGAAAATAAAAAAAATTTTGTTTAACATATACAATATGTCTACTTTATGTTTGCATCATAAAATTTATGAGTTTTTACTTTTGGAAGACACCAGAGGGCTTCAAAGTTCAGCAGCAATTTTTACATTTTTTAAAAAATTTTCAAAATCACTATTTTTCAGTGACCAGTTCAGTTTTGAAGTGGATTTGAAGGGTCTTCATCTTAGAAATACCCCACAAATGACCCCATTATAAAAACTGCACCCCCCAAAGTATTTAAAATGACATTCAGTAAGTGTGTTAACCCTTTAGGTGTTTCACAGGAATAGCAGCAAAGTGAAGGAGAAAATTCAAAATCTTCATTTTTTACACTCGCATGTTCTTGTAGACCCAATTTTTTTATTTTTGCAAGGGGTAAAAAAGAGAAAATTTTTACTTGTATTTGAAACCCAATTTCTCTTGAGTAAGCACATACCTCATATGTCTATGTTAATTGTTCGGCGGGCACAGTAGAGGGCTCAGAAGGGAAGGAGCAACAAATGGTTTTGGGGGGCCATGTCACCTTTAGGAAGCCCCTATGGTGCCAGGACAGCAAAAAAAAAAACACATGGCATACCATTTTGGAAACTAGACCCCCCAGGGAACATAACAAGGGGTAAAGTGAACCTTAATACCCCACAGGTGATTCACGACTTTTGCATATGTAAAAAAAAAATTTTACCAAAAATGCTTAGATTTTTAAAAAGGGTAATAGCAGAAAATACCCCCCAAAATTTGAAGCCCAGTTTCTCCCGATTCAGAAAACATATGGGGGTGAAAAGTGCTATGCTGGCGCACTACAGGTCTCAGAAGAGAAGGAGTCACATTTGGCTTTTTGAAAGCAAATTTTGCTCTGGGGGCATGCCGCATTTAGGAAGCCCCTATGGTGCCAGAACAGCAAAAAAAAAAACCACATGGCATACCAGTTTGGAAACTAGACCCCTCGGAGAACGTAACAACGGGTAATGTGAACCTTAATACCCTACAGGTGTTTCACGACTTTTGCATATGTAAAAAAAAATATTTTTTGTACCTAAAATGCTTGGTTTCCCCAAAATTTTACATTTTTAAAAAGGGTAATGGCAGAAAATACCCCCCAAAATTTGTAACACAATTTCTCCCGATTTGTAACGCAATTTCTCGGCGATACCCCATATGTGGCCCTAAACTGTTGTCTTGAAATACGACAGGGCTCCAAAGCGAAAGAGCGCCATGCGCATTTGAGGCCTAAATTAGGGATTTGCATAGGGGTGGACATAGGGGTATTCTACGCCATTGATTCCCAACCAGGGTGCATCCAGCTGTTGTAAAACTCCCAGCATGCCTGGACAGTCAGTGGCTATCTGGCAATACTGGGAGTAGTTGTTTTGCAACAGCTGGAGGCTCCGTTTTGGAAACAGTGGCGTACCAGACGTTTTTCATTTTTTTGTGGAGGGGAGGTGGGCTGTGTAGGGGTATGTGCATATGTAGTGTTTTTTACTTTTTATTTTATTTTGTGTTAGTGTAGTATTTTTAGGGTACAGTCGCACGGGCGGGGGTTCAGAGTAGTTTCTCGCTGGCAGTTTGAGCTGCGGCAGAAAATTTGCCGCAGCTCAAACTTGCAGCTGGATACTTACTGTAAACCTCTGCCCATGTGAGTTTACCCGGTACATTCACATTGGGGGGGGGGGGGAGAAACATCCAGCTGTTGCAAAACTACAACTCCCAGCATGTACGGTCTATCAGTGCATGCTGGGAGTTGTAGTTTTGCAAAAGCTGGAGGCACACTGGTTGTGAAACACTGAGTTTGGTAACAAACTCAGTGTTTTGCAACCAGTGTGCCTTCAGCTGTTGCAAAAGCTACAACCCCCAGCATGTAAGGACATCGGAAGGGTATGCTGGGACTTGTAGTTATGCAACAGCTGGAGGCATACTACTTTGGCTAGGGATTGTAGTTATGCAACAGCTGGAGACACACTGGTTTGCTACTTAACTCAGTGTTTCACAACCAGTGTGTCTTCAGCTGTTGCAAAACTACAACTCTCAGCAGTCACCGACAGCCAACGGGCATGCTGGGAGTTGTAGTTATGCAACCAGCAGATGCACCACAACAACTCCCAGCATGCACTTTAGCTGATTGTGCAAGCTGGGAGTTGTAGTTATACAACAGCTGAAGGTACACTTTTCCATAGAAAAAATGTGCCTCCAGCTGTTGCAAAACTATAAGTCCCAGCATGCCCATAAGGGAATGCTGGGAGTTGTGGGGGTCTGTCTCCTGCTGTTGCATAACTACAACTCCCAGCATGCAAAGCAGGAGACTGTCACTCAGCTCCATCTCCTGATCCACGCTGCAGGTCAGTCCCTCGTCCCCGTCGCCGCTCCTGGGGCCTCGATCCCAACATTGACGCCGGGGATCGGGGTCCCCAGCTCCCAGGGTTTTCTTCCCGCACCCGCTCACGTCCTCCGGAAGAGGGGCGGAGCGGGTTGCGGGAGTGATGACACCCGCAGCAGGTGCCCTGATTGGTCGGCTGGTAAACCGGCCGACGAATCAGGGCGATCGTGAGGTGGCACCAGTGCCACCTCACCCCTGCTGGCTATGGCTGTTCGGAGCCTTCAGAGACGGCCCCGATCAGCCAGTAATTCCGGGTCACAGGGTCACTGGAGACCCGATTGACCCGGAATCTGCCGCAGATCGCTGGGCTGAATTGTCCTGGGCGATATGCCGCGATGCCTGCTGAACGATTTCTGCAGGCATAGCGCACCGGCTCCCCTCCGGCTAGCGGCGGGGGACCGGGAATGGACAGGACATACTCCTACGTCCTTGGTCCTTAAGGACTCAGAAAGTGGGGCGTAGGAGTACGTCCATTGTCCTTAAGGGGTTAACCCCTTAAGGACCAGGCCATTTTACACCTTAGGACCAGAGCATTTTTTGAACTTCTGACCACTGTAACTTTAAGCATTAATAACTCTGGAATGCTTTTACCTATCATTCTGATTCCAAGAATGTTTTTTCGTTACATATGCTACGTTATGTTACTGGTAAAATTTTGTCGATACTTGCATCGTTTCTTAGTGAAAAATTCAAAAATTTTATGAAAAAATTGAAAATGTTGCATTTTTCTAACTTTGAAGCTCTCTGCTTGTAAGGAAAATGGATATTCCAAATAATTTTTTTTATTCACACATACAATATGCCCACTTTTTGTTTGCATCCTAAAATTGACAAGTTTTTACTTTTGGAAGACACCAGAGGGCTTCAAAGTTCAGCAGCAATTTTCCAATTTTTCACAAAATTTCCAAAATCACAATTTTTCAGGGACCAGTTCAGGTTTGAAGTGGATTTGAAGGGTCTTCATCTTAGAAATACCCCACAAATGACCCCATTATAAAAACTTCACCCCCTAAAGTATTCAAAATGACATTCAGTCATCATTTTAACCCTTTAGGCGTTTCACAGGAATAGCAGCAAAGTGAAGGAGAAAATTCACAATCTTCATTTTTTACACTTGCATGTTCTTGTAGACCCAATTTTTGAAATTTTACAAGGGGTAAAAGGAGAAAATGTATACTTATATTTGTAGCCCAATTTCTCTCGAGTAAGCACATACCTCATATGTCTATGTAAAGTGTTCGGCGGGTGCAGTAGAGGGCTCAGAAGCGAAGGAGCGACAAGGGGATTTTGGAGAGTACGTTTTTCTGAAATGGTTTTTGGGGGGCATGTTGCATTTAGGAAGTCCCTATGGTGCCAGAACAGGAAAAAAAGCCACATGGCATACCATTTTGGAAACTAGACCCCTTGAGGAACGTAACAAGGAATAAAGTGAGCCTTAATACCCCACAGATGTTTCACGACTTTTGTATATGTAAAAACATTTTCAAAAAATGTCACTAAAATGTGTGTTTCCCCCCAAATTTCACATTTATGGAAGGGTTAATAGCAGAAAATACCCCCCAAAATTTGTAACCCCATCTCTTCTGAGTATGGAGGTACCCCACAAGTTGACCTGAAGTGCACTACGGGCGAACTACAATGCTCAGAAGAGAAGGAGTGATATTTGGCTTTTTGAGAGTAAATTTTGCTCGGGGGCATGTCGCATTTAGGAAGCCCCTTTGGTGACAGGACAGCAAAAAATTCCCCCATGGCATACCATTTTGGAAACTAGACCCCTTGAGGAACGTAACAAGGAATAAAGTGAGCCTTAATACCCCACAGGGGTTTCACGACTTTTGCATACGTAAAAAAAAAAAAAATTTCACTAAAATGTGTGTTTCCCCCACAAATTTCACATTTTTGCAAGGGTTAATAGCTGAAAATATCCCCCAAAATTTTTAACCCCATCTCTTCTGAGTATGGAGGTACCCCATAAGTTGACCTGAAGCGCACTACGGGCGAACTACAATGCTCAGAAGAGAAGGAGTCATATTTGGCTTTTTGAGAGCAAATTTTGCTCGGGGGGCATGTCGCATTTAGGAAGCCAATATGGTGCCAGGACAGCAAAATGAACCCCACATGGCATACCATTTTGGAAACTAGACCCATTGAAGAACATAACAAGGGGTACAGTGAGCATTTACCCCCACTGGTGTCTGTCAGATCTTTGGAACAGTGGGCTGTACAAAATTTTTAATATGCACAGCCCACTGTTCCAAAGATCTGTCAGACACCAGTGGGGTGTAAATTCTCACTGCACCCCTCATTACATTCCGTGAGGGGTGTAGTTTCCAAAATGGGGTCACATGTGGGGTTTTTTTTTTTTGCGTTTGTCAAAACCACTGTAACAATCAGCCACCCCTGTGCAAATCACCTCAAATGTACATGGCGCACTCTCCCTTCTGGGCCTTGTTGTGCACCCCCAGAGCACTTTGCGCCCACATATGGGGTATCTCCGTAGTCGGGAGAAATTGCATTACAAATTTTGGGGGGCGTTTTTCCCTTTTACCTCTTGTCAAAATGAAAAGTATGGGGCAACACCAGCATGTTTGTGTAAAAAATTTATTTTTTTACACTAACATGCTGGTGTAGACCCCAACTTCACCTTTTCATAAGGGGTGAAAGGAGAAAAAGCCCCCCAAAATTTGTTAGGCAATTTCTCCCGAGTACGGCGATACCCCATATGTGGCCCTAAACTGTTGCCTTGAAATACGACAGGGCTCCGAAGTGAGAGCGCCATGCGCATTTGAGGCCTGAATTAGGGATTTGCTTAGGGGTGGACATAGGGGTATTCTATGCCAGTGATTCCCAAACAGGGTGCCTCCAGCTGTTGCAAAACTCCCAGCATGCCTGGACAGTCAACGGCTGTCCGGCAATACTGGGAGTTGTTGTTTTGCAACAGCTGGAGGCTCCATTTTGAAAACAGTGGTGTACCAGACCTTTTTCATTTTTTTGGGGAGGGGAGGGGGGCTGTTTAGGGGTATGTGTATATGTTGTGTTTTTTACTTTTTATTTTATTTTGTGTTAGTGTAGTGTTTTTAGGGTACAGTCAAATGGGTGGGGGTTACAGCGAGTTTCCCGCTTCGAGTTTGAGCTGCCACGCCAAATTTGCTGCATCGCAAACTTGCAGCCTGATACTCACTGTAAGCCCGCTGCCCATGTGAATGTACCTGGTACATTCACAGGGGGGAACCTCCAGCTGTTGCAAAACTACAACTCCCAGCATGCACAGTCCATCAGTGCATGCTGGTAGTTATAGTTTTGCAACAGCTGGAGGCACACGGGTTGGGAAACACTGAGTTAGGAAACAGACAATGTTTCCCAACCAGTGTGCCTCCAGTTGTTGCAAAACCACTACTCCCAAACATTCTCAGGCTTGCTGGAAGCAGTAGTTCGGCAACATCTTTAGAGCAAGATGTTGCCGAACTACAACTCCCAGCATGCTTGGAGTTGTAGTTTTGCAACATCTGGAGGACTACAGTTTGCAGACCACTAATACAGTGGTTCCCAATCTGTGCCCTTTCAGATGTTGTAAAACTATAACTCCCAGTATGCAAAAACTGTCCAGGCATGCTGGGAGTTGTAGTTCTGCAACATCTGAAGGGCCAGATGTTACAGAACTACAACTCCCAGCATGCCTGGACAGTAAGGGCATGCTGAGGATGTGTAGTTTTGCAACATCTGGAAGGGCACAGTGGTCCCAAAACTGTGGACCTCCAGATGTTGCAAAACTGCAACTCCCAGCATGCCCAGGCCCCAAGGGCTGTCTGGGCATGCTGGGAGTTGTAGTATACAGGGTCCCAATACAGCAATGCATGTCGCTTTACGGCGATGTGCATTGCTGTAAAGGGCCTGACCGCAGCTGAAGATCCACTCACCTGTCGCCGTCGCCGCCGTCTTCATCGCCGGGATCCGGGTCTTCAGGGACGAGGTAAGTACCGGGGCCGGTCCCCAGCACTCCCCCGTCCCCCGCCGCGTCCTCTGGTCTTCCTCCCGTCCTCTCCGGACTTCAAGGGGCAGGGCGGGAGGAAGTAACGCCCCCCCCCCCCCTGCGATTGGTCGGTTAACTAACCGACGGATCGCAGGGTATAGGAGGAGGTGGCAGGCTTGCCACCTCGCTCCTATACGTTAGCATGGTGCTGGCTGTCTGTGACAGCCGGGATCATGCAAAATTACCGGGCGGTCGGGTCCCAGAGACCAGTTCAGCCCGGTATCGCCACAGATCGCAAGGGCGATTTCCCTTGCGATTTGCGGCGATCGCCGACATGGGGGGCCTACATGGCCCCCCTCGGCGTTTGCCCTGGATGCCTGCTGAAGGATTTCAGCAGGCATCCAGTTCCGATCTCTGCTCGGCGAGCGGCAGGGACCGGAAAACGCCATGACTTTGTGGAACGTCATTGGTCCTTAAGGCCCAGGGTGCCATGACGTTCCACAACGTCATTGGTCCTTAAGAGGTTAAAGGGGTACTCCGGTGAAAAACTTTATTTATTTTTTTTAAATCAACTGGTGCCAGAAAGATAAACAGATTTGTAAATTACTTCTATTAAAAATTCTTAATCCTTCCTGCACTTATTAGCTGCTGAATACTACAGCGGAAATTCTTTTCTTTTTGAAACACAGAACTGTCTGCTGACATCACGAGCACAGTGCTCTCTGCTGACATCTCTGTCCATTTTATGAACTATCCAGAACAACATATGTTTGCTATGAGGATTTCCTTTTATCCTGGACAGTTCCTAAAATGGACAGAGATGTCAGCAGAGAGCACTGTGCTCATGATGTCAGCAGACAGCTCTGTGTTTCAAACGAAAAATAATTTCCACTGTAGTATTCAGCAGCTAATAAGTACAGGAAGGATTAAGATTTTTTAATAGAAGTAATTTACAAATCTGTTTAACTTTCTGGCACCAGTTGATTTAAAAAAAAAAAAAAGTTTTTTTTACCCCTTTAAATGTCTGAAAACCCCCTAAACTGAGGAGAGTCCCTGCGGCCCCCACAAAATCACTTTAGCCCCAGGAACCTCAATCTGAGCACAAGCAATTTGGACAAGCGCTTTAATATACTCTTCACGTATATCCCAATATATTCTTCTATATTCCCGTATATTCCAATATATTCCTCTATATTCCAATATATTCTTGTATATTGTCTTTGATTTTGTTTCATATGAATCCTCACGTAGCACAGTGTCTGGAACTTCATTCTGCTTCTATTAGTACAAGGAGCACAGTGTTCATTTGATTAAGACTAGAGCCTAAGATAACAGAAAAACAATCAAAGAATCCACTTAGGGAATAGACCAATTTATTGCTTCCTGTCCATAAAAGCTACAAATGGGCGGAATGTGCAAAGTTACAAAGGTGTAAAGATTATTTTTTAATATCCATGCCTTGTGCTGTCTGACATTAATTGAAACCATCGTGCCAAGCATTAAAATGTTAATTTATTCCTTCATTTATTATCTGCCGCGCAGAAACCACATTTAATTATAAACATCTTAAATAGAAAATTATTTAGTTGGCACCTAGAAAAAATGGTGCACGTGAACTGTAACTACAGTCGTATGTACTGTAGAACACTCTATGTAAACTAGATAGAAAGATATTGTAGCTACTAATATGATACAGTAGACAGACTGACAGATAAATAGATTAGATGTTGGCTAGTTTTAGTATGTGGCAAACTGGAAATTACACAGAGGTCCTCGAGGATGTTAGCACCCAGAAGTAGAGATGAACAAAAGCTTAAATTCGTGAGTCAGCTATAAAGCCAATTCTACATTGATGGACAATTTGGCTGTACAATCAATGGCCTGGGTGCTTATCAAAGTTGCAGAGTGTAAGCAGAGATTCATGCCTCACTGCTCAGTGAACATGTGACCTAGAAGAGCACCTGACCCAGCATATAGTATGCAGAAGCAACGATTGCTGTCTTTGCTCATTACCATTCACTTAAAAAGTACTTAACATATGCCACAAAAAAGGTCTGTTACTCAGTACTTAAACCTGATCACTTACATATAATTGTGTCTAGTACCTATATTTCCCTCACAAATACCTTCTTTCTGTTGCTCATTTCTCATACTGTGCTTTGGAGATGGCATGTTCCTCACTCACAATGCATTTACTTCCTCCCTGGGTCTGCTGTGCTGTGTCTTTTTATCCAATCACTGCAGGATGCTCTTGTTACGCCGAGCGCTCCGGGTCCCTGCTCCTCCCCGGACCGCTTGCGGCGTTCACCTCCATGCAGCGCCCCGGTCAGACCCGCTGACCGGGAGCGCTGCATTAGTTTCGCCGGCGGGGATGAGACCCGCGTAGCGGGACGCGCCCACCCGCGGCTCGCATCCCAATCTCCTCACCTGCCCCGTCCACCGTCTGCTCAGTCCGGGCGCGCGCGCCGGCTCTCTGAGATTTAAAGGCCCAGTGCACCTGGCCCAATCAGTACCTGCACCTGTGTCCTCCTTATAAAAACCCACTTCCCCTTCCTGTCTTCACCGGATCTTGTTGCCTTGTGCCAGTGAAAGCGTTTTGTGTATGTTCCCAGCCTGTGTTCCAGACCTTCTGCTGTTGCCCCTGACTACGACCCTTGCTGCCTGCCCTGACCTTCTGCTAGGTTCGACCTTGCTCTTGCCTTGTCCTTCTGTACCGCGCCTGTCTCAGCAGTCAGTGAGGTTGAGCCGCTACTGGTGGACACGACCTGGTTGCTACCGCCGCAGTAAGACCATCCCGCTTTGCGGCGGGCTCTGGTGAAAACCAGTAGCAACTTAGAACCGGTCCTCCGGTACGGTCCACGCCAATCCCTCACTGACACAGAGGATCCACCACCAGCCTGCCGAATCCTGACAGCTCTATAACCCCCTCCTCTCTATTTTCATGCTGTAGTCTGCTAGGACTGGAGTGAGCACAGGACAGGGGTGAACACAGAGGAGTGCTAGTCTTGCCTTCACTTCCTGGGCTTCAGCTTGGACAAAGATGATGCTGCACCCAGACAGGAATATGTTCTGGATGGTATGGGGACCCCTTGTGGTCTTTTCTATAAGGAAATCATTTTTTTATGAAGTTTATTTAAACGGTTAATGCTTTGCCAAGATGTACAACATTTAAAAAGGTTTTGAAATTGACAGTGCCAATTTATAGCAAATCACACAAATAAAACAAAAACAAAACAAATTCAATTTTTTTTAAATAAAATATAGAAAAAATTTGTTCTGAATCAAATCATCCATCTCTATCCAGGAGCATAGTCACACCACACAGTATTATTTTGCAATATTTTATAGTGGGATCCAGCTCACAGAAAAAAGAGCAATAAGAATGTAGCTTTTACTAAATCATATTAAAACATGGAAAAAAAGAAACAAAAAAGAAAACTAACAAGTGCATTAAAAACAGCACACCGACACGTTTTGAGCTTTGGACAAGCTCTTAGTCATGGAAAAGTGACATAAAGGTTTATGTACACTACAAGATAAATGTATGATCACACGTGAGTACCTAAGTGGTGTCGGACAGTGGGTTCGGCGTGTGACGATAGTTCCGTCCACCCAGCTGCATGAGTGTTGTATAAGACCTGATATGGATATCCACCATGCAACTGGAGGAGAAGAACTGCGATAGTCAATAGCAACTTACTGCTGGATATAAACATATTGGCCAATATCAGAAACGGCATATGCACTTCACAGCCGCCTGAATACGTAAACAAGAGTATAGATGGTAATGCATACGCACAGGATTAATTATAAGAATGTAGAATACTAAAAAACACTTCATACCATGCATATTACACTTCATATATAAATAACGAAAATAATATCAATATGGATGAAGACTAAAAATAATGCTAGCAAGAGCAATTTCATATATGATCTTAGTGATCCTAGAGGTGTTAACACGTACATTCATGATGATTCCTGAAATATATAGTCATACAACGGTAATACATTGCCAAAGGGTAGGCGTTAATAGTAAGTTGCTAAGGGAAACCACATTTTTTGTCTGAATGGGTAATGGGCCGATATCAGTGGCAAAATAATGAAAGCAATCAGTAAGCCACGTAGCGGAGTACAGGAATCAGTGAGCTATTCTCGACCCATAACACCATCCACACTGTGCATGGCGGATAAGAATAGATCTGATGCACATATGCACAAGGATAATGGTAACCTGATGGAAAAATGTTTTTTGCATATAAAATTTATGTTAAGATACACTCTACCAGTCAAATATAAAGACAATGATAACAGGAGTATCCATTAGCTAAAAAAAAAAAAAACAGAAAAACTAATAGATATACATTAGATCATTACGGTAATTGAGCCCACTTGGTACACGCAAGTCCAAGGATAATATCCAAAATGCCTCACGTGTAAACACAAGACGGGCCCAGTCCCCTCCGCAGTGAGGTTGTTGAACTTTTTCTATACCGGTAATTTGTATACAGGATGCATCCCCCCGCATGCACTTCTCTAATATGTTTGGTGAAACCGGAGGAGGACCTAGTACTTGGAGTTATGTCAGATGATGAAATATTTCTCATGTGTTCTGCTACCCGGAGTTTCAGTTTTCTTGTTGTGCACCCTACATATTGTAGTGCACAATCCCTACAGGTGGCTAAGTACAGTCATGGCCGTAAATGTTGGTACCCCTGAAAATTTTCAAGAAAATGAAGTATTTCTCACAGAAAAAGATTGCAGTAACGTGTTTTGCTATACACATGTTTATTCTCTTTGTGTGTATTGGAACTAAACCAAGAAAGGGAGGAAAAAAAACAAATTGAACATAATGTCACAACAGTAGAATGAGGTGCTTTACCAAAAAGCTCTATCTTGGTCTCATCTGTCCACAAGACATTTTCCGAGAAGGATTTTGGCTTACTCAAGTACATTTTGGCAAAATGTAGTCTTGCTTTTATATGTCTCTGTGTCAGCATTGGGTTCCTCTTGGGTCTCCTGCCATAGCGTTTCATTTCAATTAAATGTCGATGGATAGTTAGCGCTGACACTGATGCTCCCTGAGCCTGCAGGACAGCTTGAATATCTTTGGAACTTGTTTGGAGCTGCTTATCCACCATTTGGACTATCCTGCGTTGACACTTTTCATCAATTTTTCTCTTCCGTCCATGCCCATGGAGATTAGCTACACGGCTATGGGTTGCAAATTTCTTGATAATGTTGCGCACTGTGGAAAAAGACAAATCTAGATCTCTGGAGATGGACTTGTAACCTTGAGATTGTTGATATTTTTCCACAATTTTGGTTCTCAAGTCCTCAGACAGTTCTCTTCTCCTCTTTCTGTTCTCCATGCTTAGTGTGGCACACACAGACATACCAAAGACTAAGTGAACTTCTCTCCTTTTTATCTGCTTTCAGGTGTGATTTTTTTTTTTATAATGCCCACACCTGTTACTTTCCCCAGGTGAGTTTAAAGGAGCATCACGTGCTTGAGAAAATCTTATTCATCCACAATTTTGAAAGGGTGCCAATAATTTTGTCCAGCCCATTTTTTGAGTGTGGTGTGAGATTATGTCCAATTTGCTTTTTTTCCTCCCTTTTTTGGTTTAGTTCCAATATACACAAAGGGAATAAACATGTGTATAGCAAAACGTGTTACTGCAATCCTTTTCTGTGAGAAATTTTCTTGAAAAATTTCAGGGGTGACAACATTTACGGCCATGACTGTATATGATATGGTCAGTGTTACAATTGATCTGTCCCTTAATCCAGTATGTGCGATGGGTAACTGAAGTTGCAAAATATTTTGTATTGGACATGAATTTGCAGGTAGAGCATCGCGGTTAATTGCACTTGTAGCATCTGGTGGTGGACAGCTAAGTATTTCTCTCTTGTGGGGAGTGATATTCGCTAGGTGATAATTGGTCCCTAAGTGACTGCGCTCTTCTAGCAACAAACCTGACTCCATCTTGTAGGATTTTGGCAAGGATTAAATCCTGATGAAGAACTGGAAGGTGTCTCTAGATTTATGCTGTCAAAGTCCACAGAATACGGTGTCGAGAAAGTTATCATTCCTTGGGAATTTTCTAGGGTGTTTTTAGTTTTTTGGAATTATCACCCAAATAGTGGGCTCTAGTTTTAGCGTCCATAATTGCTTTATCTCTATGCAATGTAGTTGGTTGGTACCCACGTAATAGTAAACGTGTGTTGATATCATGTACAGTGGATTCCTAAGCTTCTGGAGATGAGGATGCTCTTTTTGCCCTCACATATTCACCTATGGGCACATTCCTCACTGTATGGCGTGGGTGACAGTTTTTAGCATGGAAAATGGTATTTCCCAATGTTGTCTTTCGGTACATAGTCGTGTTGATGGCATTTTTATTGCAGTCTCCAATTAAGGTGACATCCAAGAAGTTGATGCTGTTGTGTACCATATTACAAGTGAACTTCAAGTTGAAATTATTGCTGTTGATGTATTCAAAATATAACGCTGCCTGTTCCTGTGTCCCGGTCCACACTAGGAGGAGGTCGTCAATATTGACGGACGCATAGAGGTAGGCCTCCTCCCAGTGGGACATATACAAATTAGCCAATGATGGGGATAATTTGGCACCCATTGGGAAATCGGGCATCCAACTTTTTGGAGAAAAATTTTTCCACTAAAAGAAAAAAAGTTGTGTGTTAACACAAAAAGAAACACATCAAGAGTATATTGTATCAAAGTAGATGAATAGTTGCTGTATTTCAACATGGCATCAATTGCTTTTTCGTGCGGTATACACGTATAAAGCGCGACTACGTCGCACGACATCCATCTATTTGTATTTTCACAGGACATAGTCTCAACAGCATGTAGGAGGGTCTTGGTATCCTGGATATAAACCAAAGTCCGGGTTACAAGAGGTTGCAGGAGATGGTCCAGCCAGGCACCAACTTTTTCCAGGACCGAGTCAATACCCGCCACTATAGGGCGGTGGGGTGGAGGGAAGATGTTTTTGTGGGTTTTTGGAAAACCATGACAAATTGCACACTTTGGTGATTGAGGTAACATATATTCTTTTTTGTTTTTGACTAATGACAATGAGGGTTGGGGTTTGTCAGTTATTGTGTCATCGAGTTGTTGCATAATTAACTTTTCATAGAGTTTACTATCTAATATCACCACGACCCCCCTTTTTCCGCCTGTCTTACGGTGATGTTTTTATTGTTGGACAAATCTTTTAAACGGCTGTCGCTGAGCTCTATTTAAATTATGCGTTATGGTTGCGTTATTATTGAGCAGTTCTTTCAAGTCCTGTTCTACCCTTATTTGGAATCCATCCATGGAGTCACATCTATAATTGACAAGATAAAAGGAGGGATTGCTGGTAAAGAATGTATCCAAAGTATTATGTCGTTCCTCATTTTGTTCATGTGTGACCAGATCCTAGAGTTCCATAAGGGTAAGAACAGTTGCTAGGTCATGGAAAGATGAATGCTGCAGGAAACAATTTTCCCCTCTCTTATTTGGTTTGGGTTTATTTTCTTTTGGTGTATGGTTTATGAATTCCTCAGTTCCTTGATCAGTGATATCAGTAACAGAAAAAAGTTTTTTTTTCACTGTGATTGATCTAATGAACTTGTTAACATCCTTTATATTTTGGTATAAATCTGCCCTTTGTGTGGGTATGAAGTTCAACCCCATTGCCAGTGTTACGCTATGCGCTCTGGCCTCACACGCTGGCCGTGAGCGCATGTTCCCTTTACCTTCTGCTGCCGACGGGGCTGGGACTCGCATCACGGGATGCGCCCGCATGCGAGCCCCAGTCCGTCCCTCTCCGGATGTTTCTCCAGCCTCTGCCTACGCCTCTCTGCTCCGGCGCGCGTGTTCCCGTCCCTTAGGACGTGTGCACACCGGAGCTTTAGGATTTAAAGTGCCAGTACGCTCATTAGTGTAATCCACCTGTGGCTTATTTATGAATTCCTCCACCCTCCTCAGTTCTCTGCCGGATCTTTGTTGCCTTGTGCCCTAGAGAAAGCGTTCCATTGTATTGCCTTGCCGTGTCCCAGATCTTCTGATCTTGTGACTTGACCTTGCTCCTCTGCCGCCTGCCTACTGAACTCCTGCTATGTCCTGACTACGCTACTGTGCCGCCTGCCCTGACCTACTGCTATCCAGACAATGAGTCTCATCCCTCCTGTGCCTCACATCTCCTCAGCCGCCTGTGTGGTTGAGCCGTGCCAGGGGTAGCGACCTGGGTGTCGCCTGCAGCTGCAAGCCCATCCTGCTTTGCGGCAGGCTTTGGTGAAAACCAGCGGCATCTTAGACTCCGCTCCCTGGTACAGTCCGAGTCATCTGCCACACAGGTCCAGCGCATCCACATACACCGGAGTTCCTGTCTTCAGAAATGTGAGTGTTACAGCCAGGATTTGTATTTGTTCAGAACTCAGAATGGATGTTGATAGGTATATTACTGAGAATTCCCCTTGTGATGAATGGGTTAGTTCTGCTTTGTTCTGCGTTGTGTATTTCTTGTATTTGTGTTTGCGCCCTGATCTGCATTTTTTTCTGTTATTTGTCCGGTCTGTGTCCTGTTTTTGGTTTTCTTCCTCCTGGTGCCCGTGTCTAAAAAATCCTGTTGTTGCTTTTTATGTCATTGCGGATAATTATGCGGGTGGTGAGCTGAGGTTGAACTTTGTGCATTTTGACTATCCTGAACATCTGAGCCGTCTGTGCCATAATCGGTCAATTCATACTCCGACGAACTAAAGCTGACATTTTTCTTGAGAGTATTGGGCTTTTGCGATGTATTTTTCAAGATGGATCTAGGGGTGTGTACTTTATTTTTGTACCAGGTGTAAACAACGTTGTTGGAGTAATCTTTTACAGCCCTAGTGAATTTGGTTTGTTTCATAATAGTTATGGATTCCTCCAATTTTGTTACATCTTGTCTTGTAAGTCTTTCAACTCCAGCAGATTATTATATTGCTGTAAAGATTCTGTTATGGTAGCAATATTGACCTCTAGCTGTGTTATTTTCTTATGTTCCCGATCTATGATCAGTTTCATGAGTTTAAAGGAACAGTTGCTTTGAATGTTATTCCATTCCAGTGTAAAGTTGTAATTGTATACGGCTGTTGATCTCTTCTTAATTCTTAAACTTTAGTTTTACGGTCAGCATTGTTAGATAATGAAATATTTGCCAATACCTATGACATATTAATTACTCAGGTGAATTATCCATATTTACATAAATATGCAAAAAAAACTTATAACATAAAAGTAGATGTGAATGGTGCAGGCAGCATAAGTAGATTAGCCGTATGTCCAAATATTGTTTATAAAAGTCTAATACAGTCCATATAGTGCAGGATCACGAAAGCACATACGGCAATGAAACGAGCAAATAGAAAAACGGAGCTCAGCTAACCACGCAGTAGGGACATGGAATCAAATGACTGCGGCTGTACTAATTAAAAGAAGGTCATGTATCAGTGAAAATGCAGAATACAAAAAAAAACACCTCATACCATGCATATTACACTTCAAATATAAATACAATGAGGTGTTTTTTAGTATTCTGCATTTTCACTGATACATGACATTCTTATAATTAATCCTGGGCGTATACATTACCATCTATACTCCTGTTTACTAATTCAGGCGGCTGTGAAGTGCATATGCCATTCCTAATATCGGCCAATATGTTTATATCCGGCGGTAAGTTGCTATTGATTATCACAGTTCTTCTTCTCCTCCAGTTGCATGGTGGATATCCATACCAGGTCTTATACTACACTCATGCAACTGGGTGGACAGAACTATCTTCACATGCCGAATCCACTGTCCGGCACCACTCAGGTACTCACGTGTGATCATGCATTTATCTTGTAGTGTATATAAACCTTCAATGTTTATGTCACTTTGCCATGAATAAGAGCTTGTCCAAATCTCGAAACGCGTTGGCGTGCTGTTTTTGATGCACTTGTTAGTTTTTTTTTCATGTTTTAATATGATTGTTTTAATATGATTTAATATGATTTAGTAAAAGCTCTGTTTTAATTGCAATTTTTTCTGTGAGCTGGACCCCACCATTTCTTCCTATTTGCTGTATGCGGGAAACGGCCCGCACCATTCCAGTCATCCTTGCAGTGCCACACCACAGCCGCAGTCCTTTCATTCCGTGTCCATACTGGGCGGTGAGCTGAGCTCCATTTTTCTAATTGTAATATTTTATAGTTATTATTCTATGAGAACTGAGTGGCAATATGAATCTTGTGGCAGCATTATGTGGGCTATCTAGGGAATGATTATATCACTGTATTATCATTATTCCAATGGTAGAAAGAAATGGCTGCACTCACCAATCTGTTTCTTCTGTGTTTTATTGGGATATGGTGGGGGTACAAAGTGTAGGGGCTTTCAAGGTATGAAGCGACATATGTTTTGCGCCGATCAGCACATGATCTGGTGAGCCAGATGATGCGCTGATCGGTGCGAAACATATGTCGCTCCATACCTTGAAAGCACCCGCACTTTGTACCCCCACCATATCCCAATAAAGCACAGAAGAAACAGATCGGTGAGTGCAGCCTTTTCTTTCTACCAATGGAATTTTTTGCATATGTACTGCTATAGGCATTGCACCACTGCTTAGTGTGCTATGAATATGCTGCATTCTGCCCAATCGACTACAGTAGATGGACATTGCTTCCATTATACCAGTAGTGCCAGCTCCCTTCTCCTTTGTCTGTGTATTATTATTATTTCATATTATTAGAGCACTGTATAGTAACATTTTGTAGACTGTATATGGGGTGGACTAAATTCACAAGATAAACTGTCTACAAATTACAAGAGGGTTATTTTGCTTGCTTCTCAGGCCCCATTGCTGATACAATTGACTGCTTTATTACTAGGTTTAGTTGTAAGTTTTTGGGTTTTTTTCAAGGTAGGATTTTTATCAAAGGAAATCTGCCAGCAGCATCACCCGCACTAAAGCTGTCACACCGGCTTGTAGTGTGGGTGATGCTAATCAAAACGATATTCACGGCGTCCAGATTTGCCCAGCCGTTCCACCGCAATTCACCTTTTTCTTTTCATGCAAATGAGGGCCTTGGGGCATGGGCGGAGCTCCGAACAGAACTAGGGGCACGCTGACGTCCACTTTGCTGGGCGGGCGCTCTGCCGGGTTAACAATATTCATAACCCCCCTCCCTGCTCTTGTGCCCTGTGTTAGTGTATGGTGCATGCGCTACTTCCCTCCCTGCTCTTGCACCTTGTGTTAGTGTACGGCGCATGCGCAGTACACTAACACAGGGCTCAAGAGCAGGGAGGGGGGGTTATGAATATTAATGAGCCGGGTGAAGTGTCCGCCCCACACAGATGACGTCAGCGTGCCCCTAGCTCGGTTCGGAGCTCCGCCCATGCCCCAAGGCCCTAATTTGCATAAAAAGAAAAAGGCGAATTGCTGCGGAACGGCAGGGCGAGTCTGGACGCCGTGAGTATCGTTTTGATGCTTTAGTGCGGGTGATACTGCTGACAGATTTCCTTTAAACTTTTTTTCAGATAGCAGGAATTGATTTGGTTATCTGATGTCTCATGTGAAGTTTAATACTAGACATAATAACACAATGAGGCAGTGAAATGGTTATTTTATAAAGCTAAAATGATGAGAAAAATGAAGATTTTTTCTTTGACTCTGGCGTGGCCTAATATCTGGGTATTTTATGTATTCTACAGGAATTCCTTTGGTGTGACCGGTGAAGGTCATTTACACTGAGCCTTTGTTAATTCTGGGCCAACGAGTCAAATGTTTAAAGAGAAAATGTCAAGTTCTTCTAGGCTTTAAATGACCTTTCCAGGCAGATAGGGAATTGTAGCTTTACACATAAAACTCCATATTTTATATGGCAGCATTTAACAAATGATCAAATGCATGTCACAAAAAGATCATTATTTACAAGCTGACATTTTATGCCTTAAAGGCAGATGTTGGATGTGCCATGTGCACGCGGGCTCTTCACAGGACGGCCGTCTGTTCTACCATGTTCTATTAATGATCATATTCTCTGATATGGAAACAGAACAAGGCCACGGCAGAGACAATCCGATCTGTCTATAATTTGCACTCATTTTTGAAGACGGAACATGATACACAATGTATGAAATTTGTCAAATTTGCTCTGTAAAAGAGTGGAAATATACAGTAATCGAGCATAAGCTGATACATCAAGGCCTCAATGCAAAAATGTAAAACAGGGCCTCATACTGGTGTTTTTGTATGTGCATATCGATAACTAGAAGAGAAATATACAGCATTTGTCTTCTCAGTTAAAATCACTGACTGTATCCCATATCTTTGAAAACAAATAGGAAAAAACTATGTAGAACTTGCTATGTATTAATTGACATCTCTTCTCAGTCTGGCCTTAGGAGTCCAGTGGGAAGTCCTAATCAGTGAGGCTTCTCGACCTACCGCCCACGTCCCTCGCTTCCGGGTTTCCCCAAGAGGAAGGCCACGGGTGAGCGGCCCGGTGCGGCCTCGGCTGGGCGGGGACGGCTGGGGGAAGTGCGGGGGGAGGTCTGCCCGCCAGGGCCGCACCGCTCCCCTCGGGGGCGCTCGGTCTGCCGGATGGCTCCCCCTCTCGGATCCTGGGGCTCCTCGGGGGGAGGCTTTTGAGGGCTTTCGAGGGCACCAGGCCGGGGCAGGGGCTCGCCTGCGTGGGCTACCACCGCTCGCGGGGCCGGAGCCAACCCGCAGGTTGGACAACCCCATGCGAGGCCTCGTGCCTTGCCTTCGTCTGTGCTCGCCGGGGTCTGGCGGCGGTCCGTGAGCCGTCCTGTCACTGGGACAGCTCAGCCCCCCTCCCGCGAGGGAAGACAAGGGAGGGCGGTCCAGGCGCGGTCCTGCTGCGCGCACTCCGCCACCCGCCGCAAAGGGGAGAGGCCTGGGGAACAAGGTGTGCCCACTGGACTCATAAACCTAGTATAAGCAGGAATATAAATATGACTTACAAGGTATATTGAATATTTTTTATGCAAAAGTATATGTTTATCTGCCCAGCTCATTGTGAACTATAACATAGTTACATAGTTTGTAAGGTTGAAAAAAAGAAAAGTCCATCAAGTTTAACCTAAAATACTATAACAGAATGTCTATAAAATGGATTGCATTTTCACTATGACAGGTTCCCTTTAAAGGGGTACTCCACTGGAAAAAAAATTTTTTAAATCAGCTGGTGCCAGAAAATTAAACATATTTGTAAATGACTTTTGTTAAAAAATCTTAATCCTTCCAGTACATATGCATACAGCTGCTGTATACTACAGAGGTTCTTTTATTTTTGAATTTTCTTTCTGCCTGACCACAGTGTTCTCTGCTGACACCTCTGTCCATTTTAGGAACTGTCCAGAGTAGGAACAAATCCCCATAGCAAACCTATCCTGCTCTGGACAGTTCCTAAAATGGACAGAGGTGTCAGCAGAAAGCACTGTGGTCGTGACAGAAAGGAAATTCAAAAAGAAAAGAACTTCCTGTGGATTATACAGCAGCTGATAAGTACTGGAAGGGTTAAGATTTTTTAATAGAAGTAATTTACAAATCTTTTTAACTTTCTGGCACCATTTTATTAAAATAAAATAAATGTTTTCCAGTGGAGTACTCCTTTAAATCATACAGGTACAACTGGATCACTAATCATAAACTCATACTTATCTGGACCAAGGTAGCACCAACTGTCACGATGCCGGCTGGCAGGTAGTGGATCCTCTGTGCCAGAGAGGGATTGGCGTGGACCGTGCTAGTGGACCGGTTCTAAGCCACTACTGGTTTTCACCAGAGCCCGCCGCAAAGCGGGATGGTCTTGCTGCGGCGGTAGTGACCAGGTCGTATCCACTAGCAACGGCTCACCTCTCTGGCTGCTGAAGATAGGCGCGGTACAAGGGAGTAGGCAGAAGCAAGGTCGGACGTAGCAGAAGGTCGGGGCAGGCAGCAAGGATCGTAGTCAGGGGCAACGGCAGAAGGTCTGGAACACAGGCTAGGAACACACAAGGAACGCTTTCACTGGCACAATGGCAACAAGATCCGGCAAGGGAGTGCAGGGGAAGTGAGGTGATATAGGGAAGTGCACAGGTGAACACACTAATTGGAACCACTGCGCCAATCAGCGGCGCAGTGGCCCTTTAAATCGCAGAGACCCGGCGCGCGCGCGCCCTAGGGAGCGGGGCCGCGCGCGCCGGGACAGGACAGACGGGGAGCGAGTCAGGTACGGGAGCCGGGGTGCGCATCGCGAGCGGGCGCTACCCGCATCGCGAATCGCATCCCGGCTGGCAGCGGAATCGCAGCGCCCCGGGTCAGAGGATGTGACCGGAGCGCTGCAGCGGGGAGAGTGAAGCGAGCGCTCCGGGGAGGAGCGGGGACCCGGAGCGCTCGGCGTAACAGTACCCCCCCCCTTGGGTCTCCCCCTCTTCTTAGAGCCTGAGAACCTGAGGAGCAGACTTTTGTCTAGGATGTTGTCCTCAGGTTCCCAGGATCTCTCTTCAGGACCACAACCCTCCCAGTCCACTAAAAAAAAAGTTTTCCCTCTGACCTTTTTGGAAGCTAAGATTTCTTTGACAGAGAAGATGTCCGAGGAGCCGGAAACAGGAGTGGGAGGAACAGATTTGGGAGAAAAACGGTTGAGGATGAGTGGTTTGAGAAGAGAGACGTGAAAGGCATTAGGGATACGAAGAGAAGGAGGAAGAAGAAGTTTATAAGAGACAGGATTGATTTGACACAAAATTTTGAAAGGACCAAGATAGCGTGGTCCCAACTTGTAGCTAGGGACACGGAAGCGGACATATTTAGCGGAGAGCCATACCTTGTCTCCAGGGGAAAAAACGGGAGGAGCTCTTCTTTTCTTATCCGCGAACCTCTTCATGCGTGAAGAAGCCTGTAAGAGAGAATTTTGGGTCTCTCTCCATATAATGGAAAGGTCACGAGAAATTTCATCCACAGCGGGCAGACCAGAGGGCAAGGGGGTAGGGAGGGGGGGAAGAGGGTGACGGCCGTACACCACGAAAAATGGGGATTTGGAGGAAGATTCAGAGACCCTGAAGTTATACGAGAATTCGGCCCATGGAAGGAGATCTGCCCAGTCATCCTGGCGGGAGGAAACAAAATGTCGCAAATAATCACCCAAGATCTGGTTAATTCTTTCTACTTGTCCATTGGACTGGGGATGATATGCAGAAGAAAAATTTAATTTAATCTTGAGTTGTTTACAGAGAGCCCTCCAGAATTTAGACACGAATTGGACACCTCTATCCGAGACAATCTGCGTAGGCAACCCGTGAAGACGAAAAATGTGTACAAAAAATTGTTTAGCCAACTGAGGCGCAGAAGGAAGACCAGGAAGAGGGATGAAATGTGCCATTTTGGAGAATCGATCAACGACCACCCAAATAACAGTGTTGCCACGGGAAGGGGGTAAATCAGTAATAAAATCCATACCAATCAGAGACCAAGGCTGTTCGGGGACAGGCAGAGGATGAAGAAAACCAGCGGGCTTCTGGCGAGGAGTCTTATCCCGGGCACAGATAGTGCAGGCTCGCACAAAGTCCACAACATCCGTCTCCAGAGTCGGCCACCAATAGAAGCGGGAGATGAGTTGCACAGATTTCTTGATGCCCGCATGACCTGCGAGATGGGAGGAGTGACCCCATTTGAGGATTCCGAGGCGTTGGCGTGGAGAAACAAAGGTCTTTCCTGGAGGAGTCTGCCTGATGGAGGCAGGAGAAGTGGAGATCAGGCAGTCAGGTGGAATGATGTGTTGCGGAGAGAGTTCAACTTCTGAGGCATCCGAGGAACGAGAGAGAGCATCGGCCCTAATGTTCTTATCGGCAGGACGAAAGTGAATCTCAAAATTAAATCGGGCAAAGAACAGAGACCACCGGGCCTGGCGAGGATTCAGCCGTTGGGCAGACTGGAGGTAGGAGAGGTTCTTGTGGTCGGTGTAGATAATAACAGGAAAACTTGATCCCTCCAGCAGATGCCTCCATTCCTCAAGTGCTAATTTAATGGCTAGAAGCTCTCGATCCCCGATGGAGTAGTTCCTCTCCGCTGGAGAGAAGGTCCTAGAGAAAAAACCACAAGTGACAGCATGCCCGGAAGAATTTTTTTGTAGAAGAACAGCTCCAGCTCCCACTGAGGAGGCATCAACCTCCAATAGGAAGGGTTTGGAAGGGTCAGGTCTGGAGAGCACGGGAGCCGAAGAAAAGGCAGACTTGAGTCGTTTAAAGGCGTCTTCTGCTTGAGGAGGCCAGGACTTGGGATCAGCATTTTTTTTGGTTAAAGCCACGATAGGAGCCACAATGGTAGAAAAATGTGGAATAAATTGCCTGTAATAATTGGCGAACCCCAAAAAGCGTTGGATAGCACGGAGTCCGGAGGGGCGTGGCCAATCTAAGACGGCAGAGAGTTTGTCTGGATCCATCTGTAGTCCCTGGCCAGAGACCAAATATCCTAGAAAAGGAAGAGATTGGCATTCAAACAGACATTTCTCAATTTTGGCATAGAGTTGATTGTCACGAAGTCTCTGAAGAACCATACGGACATGCTGGCGGTGTTCTTCTAGATTGGCAGAAAAAATTAGGATATCGTCCAGATATACAACAACACAGGAGTATAACAGATCACGAAAAATTTCATTGACAAAGTCTTGGAAGACGGCAGGGGCGTTGCACAGGCCAAAGGGCATGACCAGATACTCAAAGTGTCCATCTCTGGTGTTAAATGCCGTTTTCCACTCATCCCCCTCTCTGATGCGGATGAGGTTATAGGCGCCTCTTAAGTCCAATTTAGTAAAGATGTGGGCACCTTGGAGGCGATCAAAGAGTTCAGAGATGAGGGGTAAGGGGTAGCGGTTCTTAACCGTGATTTTATTAAGACCGCGGTAGTCAATGCAAGGACGTAGGGAGCCATCTTTTTTGGACACAAAGAAAAATCCGGCTCCGGCAGGAGAGGAGGATTTACGGATAAAGCCCTTTTTTAGATTCTCCTGGACGTATTCAGACATGGCAAGAGTCTCTGGGGCAGAGAGAGGATAAATTCTGCCCCGGGGTGGAGTAGTGCCCGGGAGGAGGTCGATAGGACAATCATAAGGCCTGTGAGGAGGTAGAGTCTCAGCTTGTTTTTTGCAGAAAACATCCGCGAAGTCCATATAGGCCTTAGGGAGACCGGTTACTGGAGGAACCACAGAGTTACGGCAAGGGTTACTGGGAACCGGTTTTAGACAGTTCTTGGAACAAGAGGACCCCCAACTCTTGATCTCCCCAGTGGACCAATCCAGGGTTGGGGAATGAAGTTGAAGCCAGGGAAGTCCAAGGAGAACTTCCGAGGTGCAATTGGGGAGGACCAAAAGTTCAATCCTCTCGTGATGAGATCCGATGCTCATAAGAAGGGGCTCCGTGCGGAAACGTATGGTACAGTCCAATCTTTCATTATTTACACAATTGATGTAGAGGGGTCTGGCGAGACTGGTCACTGGGATGTTGAACCTGTTGACGAGAGAGGCCAAAATAAAATTTCCTGCAGATCCAGAGTCCAAGAAGGCCACAGCAGGGAAGGAGAAGGCAGAGGCAGACATCCGCACAGGCACTGTAAGACGTGGAGAAGCAGAGTAGACATCAAGGACTGTCTCACCTTTGTGCGGAGTCAGCGTACGTCTTTCCAGGCGGGGAGGACGGATAGGACAATCCCTCAGGAAGTGTTCGGTACTAGCACAGTACAGGCAGAGGTTCTCCATACGGCGTCGTGTCCTCTCTTGAGGTGTCAGGCGAGACCGGTCGACCTGCATAGCCTCCACGGCGGAAGGCACAGGAACAGATTGCAGGGGACCAGAGGAGAGAGGAGCCGAGGAGAAGAAACGCCTCGTGCGAACAGAGTCCATATCTTGGCGGAGTTCCTGACGCCTTTCGGAAAAACGCATGTCAATGCGAGTGGCTAGGTGAATAAGTTCATGTAGATTAGCAGGAATTTCTCGTGCGGCCAGAACATCTTTAATGTTGCTGGATAGGCCTTTTTTGAAGGTCGCGCAGAGGGCCTCATTATTCCAGGACAATTCTGAAGCAAGAGTACGGAATTGTACGGCATACTCGCCAACGGAAGAATTACCCTGGACCAGGTTCAACAGGGCAGTCTCAGCAGAAGAGGCTCGGGCAGGTTCCTCAAAGACACTTCGGATTTCCGAGAAGAAGGAGTGTACAGAGGCAGTGACGGGGTCATTGCGGTCCCAGAGCGGTGTGGCCCATGACAGGGCTTTTCCGGACAGAAGGCTGACTACGAAAGCCACCTTAGACCTTTCAGTGGGAAACAGGTCCGACATCATCATCTTTAGATGCAGGGAACATTGGGAAAGAAAGCCACGGCAAAACTTAGAGTCCCCATCAAATTTATCCGGCAAGGATAGGCGTAGCCCAGGAGCGGCCACTCGCTGCGGAGGAGGTGCAGGAGCTGGCGGAGGAGATGACTGCTGAAGCTGTGGTAGTAACTGTTGTAGCATAACGGTCAGTTGAGACAGCTGTTGGCCTTGTTGCGCTATCTGTTGTGACTGCTGGGCGACCACCGTGGTGAGGTCAGCGACAACTGGCAGAGGAACTTCAGCGGGATCCATGGCCGGATCTACTGTCACGATGCCGGCTGGCAGGTAGTGGATCCTCTGTGCCAGAGAGGGATTGGCGTGGACCGTGCTAGTGGACCGGTTCTAAGCCACTACTGGTTTTCACCAGAGCCCGCCGCAAAGCGGGATGGTCTTGCTGCGGCGGTAGTGACCAGGTCGTATCCACTAGCAACGGCTCACCTCTCTGGCTGCTGAAGATAGGCGCGGTACAAGGGAGTAGGCAGAAGCAAGGTCGGACGTAGCAGAAGGTCGGGGCAGGCAGCAAGGATCGTAGTCAGGGGCAACGGCAGAAGGTCTGGAACACAGGCTAGGAACACACAAGGAACGCTTTCACTGGCACAATGGCAACAAGATCCGGCAAGGGAGTGCAGGGGAAGTGAGGTGATATAGGGAAGTGCACAGGTGAACACACTAATTGGAACCACTGCGCCAATCAGCGGCGCAGTGGCCCTTTAAATCGCAGAGACCCGGCGCGCGCGCGCCCTAGGGAGCGGGGCCGCGCGCGCCGGGACAGGACAGACGGGGAGCGAGTCAGGTACGGGAGCCGGGGTGCGCATCGCGAGCGGGCGCTACCCGCATCGCGAATCGCATCCCGGCTGGCAGCGGAATCGCAGCGCCCCGGGTCAGAGGATGTGACCGGAGCGCTGCAGCGGGGAGAGTGAAGCGAGCGCTCCGGGGAGGAGCGGGGACCCGGAGCGCTCGGCGTAACACCAACATACACATCATAAACATGTTCACCCTATTCAAAACATTTATTGCGATTAAGGCAATCAATAATACATGCAATACTCAAAAAAAAGTACAATAATATATATATGCAAATGTCAATACATACAACGGGACAAGAAAAAGAATTATACTACCATAACTTATCAGGCTCTATAATGTATATATTTGTCCTATTATTAAGGCTCTTTGGGGAACTAGTATCAAAGATACATTTCCAATAGGCTGCTTGATTCTCAATTGAACATTTCCAACTAACTTCCCCAATCGGCATTTTGACTATTGGGATCAAGACAAGAAAATTTTCCATATTGCAACTAGGAAAAAATGAAAAATGTTTAGATAAGTTAATTTTATATCTATCTAAAATGCACAACACAAATCAATATCCAATTTTTTTTTATGTTATTAGTGACTCAGATTTGTAGTTTATGTCATTTATAGCCAAAAATGTAGACTTCAAAATGTCGGATATATCATATAACCACTAAAAAGATTTATAGGTTAACACTGATTTGATATCAAGAATTTTAGGCCTCCTATAATAAGCTTAAAATGTTTAATAGAACAGTTGTATTGGTGTAGGGGATATTGAGAAGAGTGTGTTAAATATTATAAATTAAGTCTTAAAGGGGTACTCCGGTGCTCCAGCGCTGGTGCTCAGAGCTGGAGACAGTAATTGTGATGTCACGGCCATGCCCCTTGTGACGTCACAACACATCCCATCCATTCATGTATATGGGAGGGGGTGTGTTGGCCAACAGGCTCCCTCCAATAGACATGAATGGAGGGGGCGTGGCATGACAACACAAGGGGGTGTGACCGTGAAGTCACGATCACTGCCACAGGAACCTGGCATTTTTTTTTAACACTGGGTGCTGCGGGAGATCGCAGCGGGCCCGGCAGTGGGACCTCTGCGATCAGACATCTTATCCCCTATCCTTTGGATAGGGGATAAGATGTCTAGCAGCGGAGTACCCCTTTAATACATAGAGGGTAAAGGGATTCCCTTTTACCCTGGGGCAATTTGTAAATGGGTTTATTCATGATTTTAGGACTTAGGGGGACTTTTATTATTATGAAAGGGGTTGTCCAGGGAGCTGTAACGTACTCCATACTTGAAGGGGGCAGCTGTGTTGCTGGGGCAGGTACTGTATTGTGACATCGGCATACAAAATCAATATCTGCACAATTATGCAAATGCAACATGGTACCTGCCCCATCAACACAACCTTCAAGTGGGGAGGAAGTTATAGGGCTGGGTCGACTTGAAACAGAAAATTATACAAAAGATAATAGTTTTTGCTCCCCAGGCAGCCTGTAACATCTGCACTCTGGCCAGACATGCTCGACCGTGAGTGGTCTCCTGTCATGTCCCCGCTGCCAGCAGGGCTGGGATTCGCATCACGGGACACGCCTGCATGCGAATCCCAGCCCGTCACTCACCTCCCTGGTCTTTCTGTTCCAGCTGCCCCGGCGCGTGTGCCCCACCTCCTTTGGGAGCGTGCGTGCCGGAGCTCTTACATTTAAAGGGCTAGTACTTATTTAATTAAGTGTTTACACTTGTACCCTGTCTTTAAGTATCAGCTCCTCCCTTTTTTCCCTGCCGGATCTTTGTTGCCTTTGTGCCCTAGAGAAAGCATACTGTGTTCCTGTGTTTCTGATATCTGTGTTCCTGATCCTAGTTCCGTTATCTGACCCTCACCTGTGCCGCCTGCCCTGACCTACTGCTACCTTGACCACGTCTTGCCAGTTTCCTTCTGTGCCACATCCGCGCAATCTGTGTGGACGAGTCATGCCAGGGGTAACCTTAGACTCCGCTCCCTGGCACGGCTCACGTCATCATCCACACAGGCCCAGAGGATCCACCACCTGCCGTGACCCGTTACACAGCCCCTTTAATCATTAAGGCAGAAGGTACCTTATAGTACACACCTTAGCTGCTATAAAATCTATTTTTTTTAAAAGTAATAGGGATATCCATTGGGCCGCCATTAACTGATATGAAATGACCTCATTCTTTTGCAGGAAAAGACAAGAAGAATATCTGTAGCGCAATTCATCTCTGTATAATTTCGACATTAGAACATGATGTTTGCACAAATATTATTTTAAGACATGATGTCCTAGGACTTTAAGACATGATGTCCTAGACATTTTGAACTAACAGCAGTTCCGATGCCTTTATCTACCTATAGATTCTGTCTACATGATGTCTACTTAAATATGCATTAAGCTTATTCTAAAATTTTACCATATATATATATATATATATATATATATATATTCAATATATTCACATATGTGCACAAATATGTCAATAGCATTGATAAGGATTGGCAAGGATTGATCTGAATAACATACAAACATAATAAGCCCAATGTAAGGAAATATAGATCACTAAGGCAACAAAGAGAAAACATTCATGTTCCTATAATTAATAATGTTAAGACATGGACAGCAATGCCAGCCCATATAGTAACCTTTTTTTGTATGGGCCAAAGGAAAGGTAAAAATAGTGTAAATATAATTTCCTGTCATGTGTCAAACCACATACATTGATCAATGTCATACAAATTATGCCACCGAGACTTTGACTTAGGACATAGAGTCACTTACATTGACCTCTCTAATACATATCTTTTATCTGACCGTATCACATTATTCCCCAGTGCTATAGGAGACCTTTATTAAGAGGTTGGCACTGAAAAGTGATGAATGTGTAAGGTATAAGAAGCGACATGATGCGAACCTGCTCTACATCTAATACCATTTTAGAAATAGCGAATTGTGTCAAAATCTCATAGAAAAACACACTGTGCATATTCACATACACCCAAAATAAAAAGGACAAAAATAAAAAGCAAAAACTATTAATAAATGATATATCAAGGATCCAAAAACAATATTTGCTTCCTTATTTATGATAAAATGACTTGCAAATACATAGTGATCTGTACAGGTGGTTGATACCATGACTTGGAAAGTTTGGCTGGGTTTACACAGTGGCCCTGATTTACTGTTGTAGATGCGACCTGTTTTGCACCAAGATTCTCTCTCCATTTTACTGAGAAAACCTGAAAAAGGGGCGTGACTACCAGGAAAAGGGGGTGTTGTCAAAAGGGGTGTGTCCCCAACATTTTTTTTTTATTCCAACATATTTACCAAGGTGGATTTGAGCTGAGGAAAACCCCACAGATCAGAGCAGGTACAAAAAAGCAAAATGTAGGGAAAAGTGCAAAATGTAGGGAAATCTTAGTAAATATCGTGGAAAAATGTCTGTTGAGAAAAAACCCACAAAGAAAACTCCACTCCACTCTTAGTAAATCACGGACAGTGTTTTTTCAGGTGTATTTCATTAGTAAATATTGCATCCACAAAATCATGGAAAATTTTTGTCTACATTTTAAGTTTATGGGAAAGTGGTTATCTATGCATACAAAATGTAAGTATAAAGCCTGATGGGCTGTATTTGTGCGAGGGGCTGAAGTAATTATCGCTCCCTGCACTTCCAGGTGGGGCTTATTGGGAACAGGTGGGGGCGTGTGTATATAACTTCCCCCTCTCCTACAGGGGCGGAGCACGTGTCGTTTGTGGAATCTCTGCTTCCTGTGGCAGGCTGGTGTTTGAATCTCCCACAAAAATCTTCAGAGCTGCTGCTCACGGTGCGGAGGCCTCGCTGATCATGAGTCTGGGGGGTGCAGGCGCGGCATTCCTGGCAGCTCTGCTGGCTGTCTTATCTGGGGATGCTGTGTCTCACTCTGATTATAAGGTAATATTGGGCAGGTATGGTGCTGGCTGGCTCTGCCCGCAGCGGTAGTGGGGGCCAGGAGCGGCAAGCAGGTGAGTTAAATCTGTGCTGGGGGTGGTGCGGCCTCAGCATTTCGCGCAGCCCGCTAGCTGCCTCATGGCGAAATGTGAACCGCCCGCCACCCACACAGCTACAATTGTCTATGCTCTTGGGACAGGTTGCGGCAGCTGCCCAGTCCTCGTTAGGCGGTCCTGTCAGCTTGTCTGCTATCGTTAATCTAAAGTATAGTGTAATGCTCTGCGGAGGGTTGTTTCAATATAACGTTTGCTGTATACAGTGTGGTGCAATGCTCTGCAAAGAGTCGTTTCAATATAACTTTTGCTGTGTGCTGCGGTGCTCTGCGGGGTATACGGTGCCCTTGCAGTATACGGTACAGTGTAATGCTCTGCAAAGGGTCTCGTTACAATATAACATGTACTGTATAACGGTATAGTGCAATGCTCTGCAGATGGTCTCGTTACAATATAGTATACATGATATACAGCTATGGCGATATGCTCTGCAGATTGTCTTGTTACAATATAGTATACATGATATTTAGTTAAGGTGCAATGCTCTGCAGATGGTCTCATTACAATATAGTATACATGATATACAGCTATGGTGCTATGCTCTGCAGATGGTCTTGTTACAATATAATATATACTATATACAGTATAGTGCTATACTCTGCAGATGGTCTCATTATAAACAAACTTTATACAGTTAGTGCAATGCTCTGCAGATGGGATGGTTTCAATACAACATATTATATAGGGCATAGTGCAATGCTCTGCAGAGGGTCGTTACAGTTAGCATGTCCAGTGTGGTGCAGTGCTCTGCGAAGGGTCTTGTTGCAACACAGGGTGGCATTTACTGTGCGGTGTGGTGCAATACTCTGCAGAGGATCACGTTGCAGGGTAGCATATGCTGTGTGTGGTGATGCAGTGCTCTGTAGACTGTCTTGTTTCAATATAGTATATAGTAGGGTGCAATGCTCTGTAGAGATATAACATAGGCTACATCCAATTAAATCATAGTATACACAGTGTAATGCTCGTTATTTGAACGATCATGGTATCCATACGGTTCTTACACTTGGTTTATTATGGGCATACACGCATTACTGGTACAAGGTGCACACGAGTAGAGCATCTTCACGGTTTGATAACTCCATGAATTTCTTATTGTCCGTACTCTCATGGTTAATTCATACGCTTATGGCACACTGCTCGTACGCGCATAGTATGTATACAGTTTCATGTGCTAATATCATATACGGTACATATACTCACTGACGATACATTCACAGCATTTATACTGGGCAAACTCGTTTATGCTGTTCACCTCATGGTTATTCTCTCACTCACTGGTGTTCTACACGGTCCACAAACTTGGCATTTATGCTGTTCACATATTCTTGGCATGTTCACGGTCTTACATTCTTTCTACCATGTTACGTTCATGGCAATCAAACACGTCGTAATTATCACTGGTTCATACGCTCAAAGTATCATTCGGTTCATATGTTAATGGTATTTCATACTGGTTACGGCAGTATACTGCCTATAGCAATTATACGGTTCATACACTCATGGCAGTTATAGTGGTCACACTCTCACGGTTCTTAAGTTGTTCACATGTTCACCGCATTCATACACGCAGGTTTCATACGCTCATGGCAGTTATATTGGTCACACGGTTATGGTTTTGTTGTTCGCGCATTCATACACGCAGGGTTCATACGGTTCATACGCTCATGGCGGTTGTATTGGTTGCACGGTCATGGTTTTGTTGTTCACACATTCACCGCATTCATACACGCAGGTTTCATACGCTCATGGCAGTTACATTGGTCACACGGTTATGGTTTTGTTGTTCACACGTTCATCGCATTCATACACGCAGGGTTCATACGCTCATGGCAGTTATATTGGTTACACGGTCATGGTTTTGTTGTTCACCGCATTCATACACGCAGGTTTCATACGCTCATGGCAGTTACATTGGTCACACGGTTATGGTTTTGTTGTTCACACGTTAATCGCATTCATACATGCAGGGTTCATACGCTCATGGCAATTATATTGGTTACACGGTCATTGTTTTGTTGTTCACACGTTCACCGCATTCATACGCTCATGGCAGTTATATTGGTTACACGGTCATGGTTTTGTTGTTCACATGTTCACCGCATTCATACACGCAAGTTTCCTATGGTTCTCACACAGTGTCATGCTGTTTCGTGCAGTTGTTGCCGCGCGCTCATAGCATGTTCACAGCATTACACTGCTTATAGTACTCATACCTCATAGCGTCATACCACATATTAATTTGTAGCACATATGCTCGACGCTTATACTGCACATGTACTTGTAGCATTTATACTACACATACACATGGCCTACATCAGGCACATACGCTCTTAGCATTGATACCGCAAGTATACTCATAGCATTATACTGCTCATAGTATCATACCACTATACGCTCATAGCATTTATACCACATACACGCTCGTTGTATTCATACCACAGACATGTTCACGTCATGTATATTGCACATAGAATTGTAGCAATACACTATACGGACATTCGTAGCATTCATTCTGTACATACGATGGTAGTAATTATTATGCTGACACGTTGTAGTACTTATCCTGCGTACATGTAGCATTCACTCTGTTATGTTATCTGCACTAACATCTATAGCGTTTATTGTACATGGGTAATGGTATTTATTCTGCATGTTCATCCATAGCGTCTACACTACACACATGCTCCCGTAGCTTTTACTGTACGTATGTTTATAGCATTCATTCTGTGTATTCGTGCATAGTCTTTTATACGGAAAGTTCACTCAGGTTTGTCAGGATGTGGCCCTATTGCCGAACTCCTCTTCAGGTTAAGGGGTCAATGTCGGTTGCTACTGACTCGTTCAGAGCAATCGCATTGTTGTTTATTGTCATGACCTGACAAGTTCTCAGGTCAGATACAACCTCCTCTGTTGTACTTCACGACTACGTTATCAGTTAGTTATAGTACACATATTCAACTATCCGGCACAGGTACTCGTTCAAGGGTGGTCATCATTTTAGTGGCACTAATCGGCTGTTCAATGCCCGGTCACCTGACTCGTTCCTTCAGGGGTTGAATCGCGGTTGTTACTGACTCACATTCAGAGCAACCAATTTCAGGAATACTCAATGTTAACCTGTTGCCTGACTCCTCTTCAGGTTAAGGGGTAATGTCGGTTGCTACTGACTCGTATTCAGAGCAATTTTGTCGTTGGTGTATTTGTTATGACCTGACACGTTTTCAGGTCAGATACAACCTCGTCTGTTGTATTTCTCGATTACGTCATTTCGTTATAGTACACAGATTCAACTATCTGGCATAGTTGCCCGTTACGCTCATAGTCTGGTTACGTTCATAGCTTTATTTTGTTGTACTGCACATGGGTAATAGTTTTTCTGCATTTCCATCCTTAGAGTCTACACTACACATATGCTCCCGTAGCTTTACTGTACTCATGCTCATAGCTTTCATACTGCATATTCATGCATAGTGTTTATACGGAAAGCTTATACAGCTTTGTTAGGATGTTGCCCTATTTGCCTGACTCCTTCAGCTTAAGGAGTTAATGTCGGTTGCTACCGACAAATTTTCAGAGCAATTACATTGTGGTTCATTGTCACGACCTGAGACGTTCTCAGGACAGATACAGCCTCCTCCGTGGTATTTCATGACCACGTTATCAGTTACTTATAGTAGACATATTCAACTATCCGGCATAGTTGCACGTTGTCTATCTTTTGAGATATATGTTTACACTTTATTTTCTAGGCGTGTATGCTGTACTCATAATGATGTTACAGCATAAATTCATAACGTTCCTTACGTTTTCACGGTACTTACGCTCTCAGCTTGTGTATGATACATGCACCAGTACAAAGCATTTGTTGCATACTACCATAGTTGTATGCGGGTAGGTTATGTGCATTCGTTCCTAGTGTTGAATAGCAGTTGCACCTCTGGCTGTACATATATTTACAATGCACGATTACAGTATTCATATGGTGCTTACATTCATTGCAGATATATCGAGCACATATTCTTTAACCTCCTACGTCTGCAGGAGGGATGCACCACATAGGTTATTGTTAGACATGTCTCAGAGTAATAACATATTGAGTAGCGACTTGTAGTTGGGTATACTGTTAGCAGGTTATGCCGTACATACGGTTAACATGTTTCATGCGGTGCACACAGGGGAGGTAGATCATTTGCTTAGGGTATTGGACCTTCAGAACAACACGCCAGCTTCATACAGGTATCTTGTCATGAATACTCATGATGTTACCCTGTTGCCTGACTCCTCTTCAGGTTAAAAGGGGTAATGCCAGTTGCTACTGACTCGTCTTCAGAGCAATTTTGTCGTGTGTTATATTTGTTATGACCTGACACGTTTTCAGGTCAGATACAACATCGTCTGTTGTATTTCTCGATGACGTTATCATTTCGTTATAGTACACAGATTCAACTATCCGGCATAATGGCACGTTCTCTTTTAAGGAGGGCCAGCATTTAGTTGCAGATATATTGTGCATTTAATACAGTTTCATGACTCATTTCTTTAGGATCGGGGATTGAATCGTGGTTGCTGCTGTCTCATTTCAGAGCAATTGATTTGACATGGTTATGTAGGTAATCTGACACGTTTCAGATAGCATACAATCTCAATATGGCATTTCACATTTACGTATTTGAGAAGAAAAAAAAAAGTGGTTTACAAAGACCTGTGACGTTTACAGGCACAATGATTTCACAAAGACCTGTCATGTCTACAGGCTCGATGGTTCCGCGGGGACCTGTGACGGGTTCAGGCACGACGGTGTCACAAAGACCTGTCAGGTCTACAGACATGATGGTTCACCTAAACACTGGTCACGTCTACAGATACGTTGCTCTCGCAGGGAGCTGTCATCTGCAATGGGTCATCACTTCCAAGTCCAGTTGGGTCAGTACAGTGGCTAGTTAGGTATGTCTGTTACAGTCTCAATCAGGTAAGGTGCCTTCGTGAACCTTGTCATGCGACATGACCCACACGATCTATCAGGTAGATAGGTATTTCTTGTCATTTACCTGTCAGTTTAGTTTTTGCCTCTTAAATAGCAGGGGATTGGTGCTTGTCAGACCTGCCATGAAGTTAGCCTTTCCGTGTCCATTCGAAGTAATGTCACAAGTAGGGATGGTGATAGGTATAGTTCAGTTAGTATATTTGGCAGGGAAGGTTATTTTCAGGTTGATTCTTTACAGATGGACGTTACTACCACGGTTTCAAAGGTATGGTTACCACCTCTAGTAGTCACTAGTTGGTCAGGGCTACTCTTTCAGCACACTAGGTATAGTCTACTTCGGGTATGTGAAGATTGATGCTGGATGTAGGATGTTTTATTTCAGGAATTGTATTCATCCTAGCATGGTTGCTTCTTGCCCTCTATAGGCGTGCCCTCATTGCGCGGTTATGGCACAACTCAGACCGCTATGCTAGGGTAAGATCTTGTATAGGTATGTAGGCAATCTTTCCTGTCACTAGTACACGTATGGAGCCCCGATCACAAGTATAAAGCCTGATGGGCTGTTTTTGTGCGAGGGGCGGAAGTAATTATCGCTCCCTGCACTTCCAGGTGGGGCTTATTGGGAACAGATGGGGGCGTGTGTATATAACTTCCCCCTCTCCTACAGGGGCGGAGCACGTGTCGTTTGTGGAACCCTCCCAACCCTCCCTTATCTTATTCCTTCACTATAGTGCATGCCCTCTATAGGCGTGCCCTCATTGCGCGGTTATGGCACAACTCAAACCGCTATGCTAGGGTAAGATCTTGTATAGGTATGTAGGCAATCTTTCCTGTCACTAGTACACGTATGGAGCCCCGATCACAAATACAATATGTAACTGACATGCCACTTATTTACAGGGCTGGAAAATATGCATCCATATTTTTCTATATTATATGCACAGCCAACCACTTCCCCATTCACAGAAGAGTTGTACAGGGGCCTAGAACAGCATAGAAATATATGGACCCATTCTTCTACGCCTAATATGCTTTGTAGGGCCTGCACTTTCCTGCTTTACACAGACAAGTTATATATATATATATATATATATATATATATATATATATATATATATACAGTACAGACCAAAAGTTTGGATACACCCTCTCATTCAGAGTTTTCTTTATTTTAATGACTATGAAAATTGTAGATTCACATTGAAGGCATCAAAACTATGAATTAACACATGTGGAATTATATGCATAACAAAAAAGTGTGAAACAACTGAAAATATGTCATATTCTAGGTTCTTCGAAGTAGCCACCTTTTGCTTTGATTACTGCTTTGCACACTCTTGGCATTCTCTTGTTGAGCTTCAAGAGGTAGTCACCTGAAATGGTTTTCACTTCACAGGTGTGCTGGTGTGGAGGTGGAGGTGTGATGGTGTGGAGGAGGAGGTGTGATGGTGTGGGGGTGCTTTGCTGGTGACACTGTTGGGGATTTATTCAAAATTGAAGGCACACTGAACCAGCATGGCTACCACAGCATCTTACAGTGGCATGCTATTCCATCCGGTTTGCGTTTAGTTGGACCATCATTTATTTTTCAACAGGACAATGACCCCAAACACTCCTCCAGGCTGTGTAAGGGCTATTTGACCAAGAAGGAGAGTGATGGGGTGCTGCGCCAGATGACCTGGCCTCCACAGTCACCGGACCTGAACTCAATCGAGATGGTTTGGGGTGAGCTGGACCGCAGAGTGAAGGCAAAAAGGGCCAACAAGTGCTAAGCATCTCTGAGAACTCCTTCAAGACTGTTGGAAGACCATTTCAGATGACTACCTCTTGAAGCTCATCAAGAGAGTGTCCAAAGCAGTAATCGAAGCAAAAGGTGGCTAGAACCTAGAATATGACATATTTTCACACTTTTTGTTATGTAAATAATTCCACATGTGTTAATTCATAGGTTTTATGCCTTCAGTGTGAATCTACAATTTTCATAGTCATGAAAATAAAGAAAACTCTGAATGAGAAAGACGAGTCTGAGGGGATATGATAGAAACTTTAGACAACATAAATGGAATGAACATGGTAAAAGGAGGAGAGGAGATTTATAAGAAGAAAAACTACCAAAAGAGGACAACGTTTTAAATCATAGGGGCAAAGGTTTAAAAGTAATATGAGGCAGTATTACTCTACTGAGAGAGTAGTAGATGTATGGAATAGCCTTCCTGCAGAAAAGGTAACTGCAAATACAGTGAAGGAGTTTAACCCCTTAAGGAAGAAGCTCATTTTCACCTTAAGGAAGCAGCCCGTTTTTTACATATCTGACCACTGTCCCTTTATATATTAATAACTCTGGGATGCTCTTACCTTTCATTGTGATTCCGATAGTATTTTTCGTGACATTTTCTACTTTAACACAGTGGTAAATTTTCATTGTTACTTGCCTCCTTTCTTGGTGAAAAATCCCAAAATTTCATGAAAATGTTGAAAATTTAGCATTATTCTAACTTTGAAACTCTCTGCTTGTAAGGAAAATGGATATTTCAAATAAATTATATATTGATTCACAAATACCATGTGTCTACTTTATGTTTGCATCATAAAGTTGACATGCTTTTTTACTTTTTGAAGACATTAGAGGGCTTCAAAGTTCAGCAGCAATTTTCAAATTTTTCACAAAAATTTCAAAATTGGAATTTCTCAGGGACTAATTCAGTTTAAAGTGAATTTGATGGGCTTTCATGTTAGAAATACCCCATAAATTACCACATTATTAAAACGGCACCCCTCAAAGTATTCAAAATGACATTAAGCAAGTTTGTTAACCCTTTAGGTGTTTCACAGGAATAGCAGCAAAGTGAAGCAGAAAATTCAAAATCTTAATTTTTTACACTCGCATGTTCTTGTAGAGCCATTTTTTGATTTTTTACAAGGGGTAAAAGAAGAGAAATTCCCCCAAAATGTATAACCCCATTTCTCTCGAGTAAGGAAATACCTCATATGTGGATGTAAAGTGCTCTGTGAGTGCACTACAAGTCTCAGAAGGGAAGGAGCGACAATGAGATTTTGGAGAGTGAATTTTGCTGAAATGTTTTTTTTGGGGGCATGTCGCATATTAGAAGCCCCTATGGTGCCAGAAGAGCAAAAAAGAGCAAAAAAGAAAAAAAAATACTATTTGGAAACTAAACCCCTCAAGGAACGTAACAAGGGGTACAGTGAGCCTTAACACCCCACAGGTGTTTGACAACTTTTCGTTAAAGTCAGATGTGTAAATTAATTTTTTTCCACTAAAATGCTGGTTTTTCCCCAATTTTTTTTATTTTTACAAGGGGTAATAGGAGAACAAGCCCCCAAAATTGGAAACCACATTTCTTCAGAGTATGAAAATACCCCATCTGTGGACGTCAAGTGCTCTGCTGGTGCACTTCAATGCTCATAAGAGAAGGAGTCACTTTTGGCTTTTGGAAAGCAAATTTTGCTAAAATGGTTTTTGGGGGGCTTGTCACATTTAGGAAGCTTGTCGCTTGTCGCATTTAGGTGCCAGAACAGAAAAAAAAAAAAAAAAACACATGGCACACTGTTTTGGAAACTACACCCCCCTCAGGGAAGGTAACCAGGGATACAATGAGCCTTAACACCCCACAGATGTTTGACGACTTTTCGTTAACGTCAGATCTCGGATGTGTAAATGAAAAGAAAAATTCCACTAAAATGCTAGTTTTTTCCCCAAATTTTACATTTTTATAAGGGTTAATAGGATAAAATGCCCCCCAAAATTTGTAGCCCCATTTCTTATGAGTATGGAGATACCCCATGTGTGGATGTCAAGCAGGGCCGGCATTAGGGTGGGGCAAACGAGGCAATTGCCTAGGGCCCCCATCCCCCAGGGGCCCCCTGCCGGCTGCTCAGCATAGGCGTTAGCACGGGGTGGTAATCAAGCCTGGGGGGGATCCGCGGCCATCACTGAGCAGCCCACAGGGGGCCCTTGTCACATTCTGGACATCCCTGTGTCCCGAAAGATCTTTTCGGAACACAAGGATGTCTCGCTTACCTTTCTGCGGAGGCCCCCGCATTAACTTTAAAAACGCAGGGTCCGCCGGGAGGTAGCGCACGCAGGGACATAGGTCCATAGCAACGGAGGAGCGGAGCATCGACGAAGAGGAAGCACGCCGGCCGGCATGGTAAGTCACCAGCACCAGCTGGCACGCAGCACTTCATCTTCGGTGTTCCGATCACAGCTCCTCCGGTCCCAGGACCTACTGCTATGGGTTTACAAATTTTGGGGGGCATTTCTTCTATTACCCCATGTGAAAATGTAGGGTAACACCAGCATTTTAGTGAAAAAATATATTTTTTTCATTTTCCCATCCAACTTTAATGAAAAATTTGTCAAACACCTGTGGGGTGTTAAGGCTCACTATACCCCTTGTTACGTTCCGTGAGGGGTGCAGTTTCCAAAATGGGGTCACACGAGTGTTTATAACTTTTTTGCGTTTATGTCAGAACAGCTGTAAAATCAGCCACCCCTGTGCAAATCACCAACTTAGGCCTCAAATGTACATAGTGCGCTCTCACTCCTGAGCCTTGTCGTGCACACACAGAGCATTTTACGTCCACATATGGGGTATTTCTGTACTCTTTTTCTCCTTTTACCTCTTGTGAAATTGAAAAGTATGGGGCAACACCAACATGTTAGTGTAAATTTTTAAATTTTTTTACACTAACATTCCTTTTCATATGGGGTAAAAGGAGAAAAAGCCCCCCAAAATTTGTAAAGCAATTGTTCCCCAGTACGGAAAAACCCATATGTGGCCCTAAACTGTTTCCTTGAAATACGTCAGGGCCCTGAAATGAGAATGCGCCGTGTGCATTTGAGGCCTAAATTAGGGATTTGCATAGGGGTCGACTCGGATGCAAGCGTTACAATTGGCTCATAAAAAATGTTCTACGACAGTGATTCCAAACAGGGTGCCTCCAGCTGTTGCTAAACTCCCAGCATGCCTGGACAGTCAATGGCTGTCCGGAAATGCTGAGAATTATTTTTTTTTTGCAACAGCTGGAGGCTTCGTTTTGGAAACACTGTTGTACGATACATTTTTCATTTTTATTGGGGGGGGGGGACAGTGTAAGGGGGTGTATATGTAGTGTTTTACCCTTTATTTTGTGTTATTGTAGTGTAGTGTAGTGTTTTTAGGGTACATTCACACGGGCGAGTTTACGGTGAGTATCCTGCTAGGAGTTTGAGCTGCGGTGGAAAATTTGCCACAGCTCAAACTTGAAGCAGGAAACTCACTGTAAACCCGCCTGTGTGGGCAAACCTCCAGCTATTGAAAAACCTTGAGTTAGGTTCTGTTACCTAACTCATTATTTTCCAACCAGTGTGCCTGTTGCACAACTACAACTCTTAGCATGCACTGATCGTGGAAGGGCATGCTGGGAGCTGTAGTTATGCAACAGTTGCAGGCACACAACCTCTACTCCCAGCATGCCAAGGCAGCCTTTTGCTGTTTGTGCACTGCCAGATGTTGCAAAACTACAAATCCCAGCATGCCCAGACAGCAAACTGTTGTGTGGGCATGCTGGGAGTTGTAGTTTTGCAAGATCTAGAGGGCCACAGTTTAGAGACCACTGAACAGTGATCTCCAAACTGTACCCCTCTAAATCTTACAAAACTTCAAATCCCAGCATTCCCAAACAGCAAACAGCTGTCTGGGCATGCTGGGAGTTGTAGTTTTGCAACATTTGGAGCGCTATAGTTTAGAGACCACTGATTAGTGGTCTCCAAACTGTTGCCCTGCAGATGTTGCTAGGCAACTACTCACCTCCTGCAGCAAGATTGCCGCACGCTGGGCAAGCTGGAGGATCGCTGCCCGCCACCGTCGATCGCTGCCCGGCAAGGGACCTCCACCACCGCCGCCGTTCACATCACGGTTCCCCCACTCTTCCCAGACTACAGTGGGTGGGCAGAGTGTGGAAACCAAACTTTAACCCCCCCCTGCCCCGATCAGCTATTGGTCAGTTGCTTCTGATCAACCAATAGCAGGGATAGGAGGGATGGCACCCCTGCCACTTCACTCCTATCTCTTCAGGGGGATCGGGGGGTGTCTTGGACACCCCCGATCCCCATTATTTTCCGGGTCACCGGAGACCCGTATAACCCGGAGTCGCTGCAGAACGCTGGTCTCAAGACCCCCCTTGGTGATGTGCCGGGATGCCTGCTGAATGATTTTAGCAGGCGTCCCGGTCCGGTCCCCGACTGGCTAGCGGCGGGGACCAAAATTCCCACGGGCGTACCTGTACGCCCTGTATCCTTAAGAGGTTAAGCATGTATGAGATTAGGCTATTCTTCATATAAGAAAAAGGCAGAGACTATTATTAGTATTCAGAATACTGGGAAGACTAGATGGGCTGAATGGTTCTTTTCTGCTGACACATTCTATGTTTCTATCAGCTCATTTTCAAGGGACCCACAAGTAGGGATTGCCCAAGGTGGAGAACTTACCCCCAGCCATCTTTTTTTTTTTTTTTCTAAAACAGTGCCAAGCTTTTTCATAGGCTGTGGGTAAGCTCTCCACTTTGGGCAATCCCTACTTGTGGGACAATGAGCTGATGGCAAAGTGGTCACCTCCTGGATCCCCCAGCTGCCTTCTGTAGGAAAGCCTAGCAGTAGTAGAAGCCTTGCAGTGCTGGGGTCCTTGGTTCAAAACCCACATCTGCAAAGAGTTTGTATGTTCTCTCCTGTTTGTGTGGGTTTCCTATGGGTACTCTGCTTTCCCCCCACACTTCAAAACATACTGATAGGTTTAGATTGTGAGCTCCAATGGGGAAAGGGACCAATTTGAGTGTACAGCACTGCAGAATCTGTGCGTGCTATATAAATAAAAAAGTTATTATTATTCTGGACCCTTTTTGTCAGCAGTTTTTATTCCCGGGTTATTGTTTTTACACAGGATAAATTAAGCATTGCTAGCACCACTTGGCTCAAAAGCTATTTGCAGAATGCAAAAATAAGTTGCAATGAGCCCCATTAAATCCAGTGTAAAAAGTGCCTGTTGATATAAATGTTTCACCTAGAAGTGCTTTCGAAAGGCAGCTGCAGAATGTGAGATATGTTCAATATCCCCCCTAACAACGAGTAGTCAAATGAGTAATGCTATGTCTCCAGATGTATTACATTGGTAAACACTTCATCATAAGAACCTTTCTGGAGTTCACAGACTTCTCCTTTATTCACCATCTCATGTTTACCTTGCAGTCATAAATAATTACACTCGGAGTTCTTTCTTCCCTGTAAGAAGATTCTGTGTTTCCTATAAACAATACTGCATTTCTGTCTATCTGGCTGGCGGCGGGCGTCCACATCACTAGCAAGTCGCTTATGTCTCCTTCTCGGAAAATATAACCCCATACATAACATTATATCGTGAGAAGCATTCAACGAAACATCTGTTTTACTGACAGTGCAGGGCAAACTTTGCATATTGCTGGCTGCTTAAATCTGTCACCGGCATTTGCTGATGTCTGGAAACTCGAAGGTGGCGACAGCAAAAATCCAAAGATGGGCGCACACATATTTTGAAATTCATACATAGCTAACTGTCTGTAGTATAATTGTCTGTGAGTAACTCATCTGTGCATGCACGAACTCATGACTTTGCGCATGTGCAGGTGAGTTACTCACAGACGATCAACTATGTTTGATGCATGCGATCGCACAGGGGATCACCGTGCAGCCGCAAATGCAGTGTTTACAAACACTGGGACGGAGCATGGACCCACCGCGATCGCTGCAGCCATGGTAAACTTGGACGCATCAAACATTAGTAAGACTGATATGGAGTCCCCCCCCCCCCATTTAGGTACTCCAATTGGTCGGTATTTATCACTTTGTATTCACAAGATATATTATATGCTTACATGTTTGACAGTTGCTGGATCACATGGTCAAAGTCCCAGCCTATGAAATGTAGAGGGCTGGCATAATGTTGATTACTACAGTATATTGTTCACATTTGTGTTTCCACCTATCACGTTCTTGTGTCACCTATTTGAGATTGATGTTTGTATCTTTGTACTATGCTTGAGAAAGGCTTGTTAACTAAAATGTCGCACTTTATGCTCTGATGCAATAAAATACCTTTTAGCCTGCATTTTACCTGGACCTAATGATTGGTGCTGTTTCCTTGAGGGGGGAGTTGTGTTTGGATCCAGTATGGCACACTGGGGGGGGGTACCTGTACCACACTAGAGGCCATCCTGTGCTGAACCTCCTACAAGTCCTTACATTATATATATATATATATATATATATATATATATATATCCAAATAATCAAGAAGAAAGTACAGGCAACTCACCACGTTGTAGTAACTTCGTGTTTATTACTGGGACATGCAGGTAAAGCGGCTCCACGCCACACCGGGATGCCGAACACTAGTGCGTTAACCGATGACAGCTGTTTCTTTCCTTTCAGGAACTTCAACAGATCGTCTCCATTCACCTGTGCACGTGACTATATATCTCCTCCTTTACTTGTGACGTCGTGCCGAGGTGAGCGGAGCTTCAATCTTACAAATAGATTTACCAATATTAGATTTATAGAAAAATTACTTATAAACCATAACATAATTATATATAAGTGAAAATAGCATTACTGCTGTGGTAAAAAACTGTTTAAAACCGGACTAGTAAAAACAGAACCATTTGTAACCAAACCGATGTTCAGAGAAAGACTCCCATATCTATTCTATCATTTAACCCCCTCATGTCTTGAGCTCCCGTCCTCAATATCCAACGGGCTTCTATTTCTCTTAATTTTTTCACGTTATCTTGATCTGGTTTTATTTTGACTTTTTCTATGCCTAAGAATTTTATATTTTTGATGTTTCCTGCATGTTCAGAGACCACATGTTCTATCAGTCGCGGTGAACCTTTTTTTGTTACTATAGAGTGCATGTGTTCTCTAAATCTGATATTCATGGGTCTGATTGTACTGCCTATGTAAAATCTCATACATTCACATATGATTGCATATATTACGTTTTTGGATCTGCAGCACATAAAATCTGTTATTTCTCTAGTAATGCCACCTATGTTAATACTGTTGCCAGTTATAAAGTGGTGGCACCAGTTGCAATTTCCACATTTTTTATTTCCTCTGATTATTGATTTATTTAACCAGTTTTCTTCTGTTGTTCTTTTTTCGGTTATTTTACTTTTTACTAATTCGTCTTTTAAATTTTTTGTTCGCTTAAACGCTATCATGGGTTTTTCTATTTTTATTTTACCAAGAATCTGGTCTCTTTCTATTAAATGCCAGTTTGTGTGTATAGATCTTTTAATCAATTCATGCATGGGACTATACTTGAATGTAAATGTAAACCTCTCTTTCTTTATGTCCTCATCTTTTATTTTAGTGTGCTTTCTGTGTCTCCTATTTTTTAATAGTGTGCTTCTGTCAATTTTTTTAACTCTTTCTAGTGTGTTTTTTAACATTTGAGGTGGATATCCCCTATCTTCTAACCGTTGTATCAATTCATCGGCCTGAGTATTAAAAGCCTCTTCTGTGCTATTTATTCATCTCAATCTGAGTAGTTGTCCATATGGTATTGCTTCTTTTGTGTGGGAGGGATGGTAGCTTTTATAATGTAGTAGGGTATTGCTTGCGGTTTGTTTTCTGTACCCTATTGTAGCGAGTGTGTTGTTTTGTTTTTTTATAAGAACGTCCAGAAAAACAAATCCGAAGGGAAGAAAAACCTCCTATCAAAAAAAGAAAAGACAGACAAATAAAAACCAAGAAAAAAATAAAAATAAAAAAACCTCAGACTTTTGGACAACAGATGGAGACACCAGTTCATCAGAAGATAGTGTGAACAATAGTAACGAGCTGTCAAAAAACGAGAAGGAAAAAAACAAGAAAGTAAGAAAAAAATCAGAAGAGGAAAAGGAGGAGGAAAGAAATCCCAAAAAACTAACGAAACGGAAGAGAGTAACTTGGCAGTCATAAATAGAGAGGAAAAAAAAGAAAACAAAGGAGAAGTTACATCAGCAGTAACAATGGACAGAGTAAATGAAGAAAGAAGATTAACACAAAAGGACATTGTTCCTATAAATAAAAATACACCAGCAGTAGTTAACTTGTCCAGTCTGATACTTAAAGAGGACACTATAAAACTCCTCTCAAGAGGACTGAATTTCTGCTTAGTTGAAGACTTTAACATGGAAGATTTTGAAATAGATCTTTTTAGAGCCATAAGAAAATTAAATTTAAAAAGATTTTTTGCTAACAAAACAAATGGAGAAAAGGAAGGTAGTCAAAAAGAAGGAGAGATCCCAGTAACAGTAGGACCCCTAGGTTTCAACATTCTTAGAGATTCAGTAGGTAGCGAAAGGGAGTGTCTGTTTGCTTTAACAGAGTTGCTAGGGGAGAACACCGGGGAACCAGATAACACACCCACAGAGGTCGAAGTAAAGAATTTTAGAGGAGGGAATAGCTCCACGTTCTCTCCTCCCTTACAACCGGGAGGAAACCTGGAGCTATTCCAACAAAAAGTACTCGACGATTTGAAAGCACAAATATACCCTAAAGATACTGCTAATCTAACAATAGGAGAACAAAAAGCATTAACGTGGTTAAAAAAACAAAAGGATAAAATAACGATAAAAAGGGCAGATAAGGGTGGAAACACTGTAATCATGAATACAGCAGATTACTTAAAGGAAGCACATCGCCAACTAGATGACACAAGGACATATGAGAAATTAAAAGCTAGCCCCATGAAAAAACTTAAATCACAGCTACAAACTTTACTAAGAAAACAGGTAGAGAGAGGAATTCTGTCAAATAAAATGGCAGAGAAGCTATTTCCACTGAACCCCAAAAATGCCACATGGTACATTGTACCGAAAATACATAAGACTATGGACTCCCCTCCAGGGAGACCAATAGTCTCTGGGGTAGGTTCACTAACGGAATCCCTCTCTGCATATACCGATTGGTTGTTACGGCCATTACTGGCTGACGTACCATCCTTAGTGAAAGATACGGATGATTTCCTAGGTGCACTCGACGGCATCCCCAGTGTGGAAGGCTACCTCTTAACGTCAATAGACGTGGAAAGCTTATACACTCGAATACCACAGGGGTTAGCCGTCGACTGCATTAGAGAAATCCTAATACGGACAGGAAAATCTGAAGATTTTGTAAACTTCGTCTGTGAATCAATAGAGTTTATTCTGAAAAATAATGTCTTCCAATTTGGGGAACAATGGTACGCCCAAAGGGGTAGGACCGCAATGGGGACCCCGGTCTCGTGCACACTAGCTAACCTGTACCTTGCGGTTTTTGAAGAAAAATATGTCTTTACAGTTGAAAATCCCTTCCTAGAGCATATAGGACACTATTCACGTTTTGTAGACGATGTGTTCATGCTCTGGAAGGGTTCTCCTAAAGACTTTGAGAGTTTCGTTGAATATCTTAATTCTAACCAAATGAATATGGCTTTTACCTCCAAATATAGTAATACAGAACTAGAATTTCTGGACGTTCTTATAAAAAAACAAAACAACACACTACAATAGGGTACAGAAAACAAACCGCAAGCAATACCCTACTACATTATAAAAGCTACCATCCCTCCCACACAAAAGAAGCAATACCATATGGACAACTACTCAGATTGAGACGAATAAATAGCACAGAAGAGGCTTTTAATACTCAGGCCGATGAATTGATACAACGGTTAGAAGATAGGGGATATCCACCTCAAATGTTAAAAAACACACTAGAAATAGTTAAAAAAATTGACAGAAGCACACTATTAAAAAATAGGAGACACAGAAAGCACACTAAAATAAAAGATGAGGACATAAAGAAAGAGAGGTTTACATTTACATTCAAGTATAGTCCCATGCATGAATTAATTAAAAGATCTATACACACAAACTGGCATTTAATAGAAAGAGACCAGATTCTTGGTAAAATAAAAATAGAAAAACCCATGATAGCGTTTAAGCGAACAAAAAATTTAAAAGACGAATTAGTAAAAAGTAAAATAACCGAAAAAAGAACAACAGAAGAAAACTGGTTAAATAAATCAATAATCAGAGGAAATAAAAAATGTGGAAATTGCAACTGGTGCCACCACTTTATAACTGGCAACAGTATTAACATAGGTGGCATTACTAGAGAAATAACAGATTTTATGTGCTGCAGATCCAAAAACGTAATATATGCAATCATATGTGAATGTATGAGATTTTACATAGGCAGTACAATCAGACCCATGAATATCAGATTCAGAGAACACATGCACTCTATAGTGACAAAAAAAGGTTCACCGCGACTGATAGAACACGTGGTCTCTGAACATGCAGGAAACATCAAAAATATAAAATTCTTAGGCATAGAAAAAGTCAAAATAAAACCAGATCAAGATAACGTGAAAAAATTAAGAGAAATAGAAGCCCGTTGGATATTGAGGACGGGAGCTCAAGACATGAGGGGGTTAAATGATAGAATAGATATGGGAGTCTTTCTCTGAACATCGGTTTGGTTACAAATGGTTCTGTTTTTACTAGCCCGGTTTTAAACAGTTTTTTACCACAGCAGTAATGCTATTTTCACTTATATATAATTATGTTATGGTTTATAAGTAATTTTTCTATAAATCTAATATTGGTAAATCTATTTGTAAGATTGAAGCTCCGCTCACCTCGGCACGACGTCACAAGTAAAGGAGGAGATATATAGTCACGTGCACAGGTGAATGGAGACGATCTGTTGAAGTTCCTGAAAGGAAAGAAACAGCTGTCATCGGTTAACGCACTAGTGTTCGGCATCCCGGTGTGGCGTGGAGCCGCTTTACCTGCATGTCCCAGTAATAAACACGAAGTTACTACAACGTGGTGAGTTGCCTGTACTTTCTTCTTGATTATTTGGATTTGCATTCATCCTATCACTATCGCAGTACATGAGCACCACCGCATGAAGATACGCTGCTAGAGTACGCACACAGACTGTTTAAGGGAGAATATATAGAGGGAGAGCAGTGCCAGCACTTCAATCTCTGTTGTGAAGTCTTGTGAATATATATATATATATATATATATATATATATATATATATATATACACATACTCTGGTTGGGTGACAGTTACGAGTGGGCTACCACAAGGGTCAGTACTGGGTCCACTTTTCAATAAATTTATTAATGAGCTTGTAGAGGGATTACAGACTAGAATCACTATATTTGCAGATGACAATAAATCGAGTAAGGTGAACCCCACAGAGGAGGATAAAATAGTATTACAGAGGGATCTGGGGAAGCTGGAGGCTTGGGGAAAGACATGGCAAAGTAAATTTTATGTGTATAAATGTAAGATTATAGATGGAGATGAACGAATGTTATAAAAATTTGATTTGGCAAGTTCGCTGAATTTTCAGGAAAAATTTGGTTCCGTCCGAATTATTCAAAGCAAATCTGTATTAAAAACTGCTATTTCTGGCCTACAGAGAGCCTTTATAGGGGTGTAGAACACTTTGCCTTGCTGTATAGGGACACATGCATAGGGAGTGTGCTGGGATAGTGAAATAATACTGTTATTCAGTATGGCATGCAGATTAGAGGTGTCGCTATTAGAATCACTGTAGTAGAGTGGCACAATGACAGAGCCTGGAGGTGGCATCAGTATGAGGAGACCATATAGTGGCTGAATGACACAGCGTGGATGTGGCATCAGTATGAGGAGACCATATAGTGGCTAAATGACACAGCGTGGAGGTGGTGGCAGCATATAGTGGCTGAATGACACAGCCTGGAGGTGGCAGAAGCATGAGGAGAACATATAGGGGCTGAATGACACAGCCTGGAGTTGGTGGCAGCATATAGTGGCTGAATGACAAAGCTTGGAGTTTGCGGCAGCATGAGGAGGTCACACAGTGGCTGAATGAAACAGCGTGGAGGTGGCGGCAAATGAGGAGAACATGTAGTGGCTGAATGAAACAGCGTGGAGGTTTCAGCAGCATGAGGAGAACATATAGTGGCTGAATGACAATGCGTGGCAGTGGCTGCAGGATGAGGAGACCATATAGTGGCTGAATGACACAGCCTGGAGTTGGCGGCAGCATCAGGAGACCATATAGTGGCTGAATAACACAGCCTGGAGTTTGCGGCAGCATGAGGAGACCATATAGTGGCTGAATGACACAGCATGGAAGTGGTGGCAGCATGAGGAGAACAAATAGTGGCTGAATGACAAAGCGTGTAGATAGCAGACACATGAGGAGACCATAAAGTGGCTGAATGACACAGCCTGGAGTTGACAGCAGCATGAATAGACCATATAGTGGCTGAATGACACAGCATGGAAGTGGTGGCAGCATGAGGAGACCATATAGTGGCTGAATGACACAGCGCGGAGTTGGCGGCAGCATGAGGAGACCATATAGTGGCTGAATGACATAGCGTGCAGGTGGCGGCAGCATGAGCAGACAATATGGTGGCTGAATGACCAAGCCTGGAAGTGGCAACAGCCTGATGAGACCATAGGGCCTCACAATTGAAAAGATATTTTTTAACATTTAAATTGAAGATTTCAAATAGATTAAACTAAAATGTTTAATTTAATGTGCCAGCAGCATGAGAAGACCACATGGCGGTACAGTGACACAGCCTGGAGGTGGCAAAAACATGAAGAGACCATATAGTGGCTGAATGACACAGCTTGTAGTTGGAAGCAGCATGAGGAGACTATATAGGGGCTGAATGACACAGCCTGGAGTTGGCGGCAGCAAGAGCAGATCATATAATTGCTGAATGGCACAGCTTGGAATTGGCTGAAGCATGAGGAGACCATATAGTGGCTGAATGACAGCCTGGAATTGGCTAAAGCATGAGGGGACCATAGAGTGGCTGAATGAAAGCCTGGAGTTGGCGGCAGCATGAGGAGACCATAGAGTGACTGAATGACACAGTCTGGAGGAGGAGGAAGCATGAGGAGACCATATAGTTGCAGAATGAGACAGCCTGGAGGTGGCAGCAGCATGAGGAGAACATATGGTGGCAGAATGAGACAGCCTGGAGCTGGTATCAGCATGAGGAGAACATATGGTGGCAGTATGAGACAGCCTGGAGGTGGCATCAGCAGTATTAAGAGTAGTGATGTCGCGAACATAAATTTTTCGGTTTGCAAACCGGGAACTTCCGCAAAAGTTCATGAACCGGGCAAACCGCCATTGACTTCAATGGGCAGGCGAACTTTAAAACCCACAGGGACTCTTTCTATAGTGGGATTTGAACCCAAGGCCCCAGCCCTGCAAGGCAGCAGTGCTAACCTCTGAGCCACCATGCTACCCTTAGCATACATCTAATATCCACGGTTGCTAAAATGGACAGAGATGTCAGCAGAGAGTACCAGAAAAATTAGGCATGTACACATGCCTGAAAAATTGGGTATTGTTGCAGCCGCTTCTGTAGCAGCGGCCAGAAAAATTGCAGCACCATAACAAGTGCAGCAGCAGAGGCCAGAAAAATTAGGCATGTACACATGGATGAAAAATTTGGTATTGTCGCAGCCGTATCTGTAGCAGCAGCCAGAAAAATTGCAGCACCAGAAAAAGTGCAGCAGCAGAGGCCAGAAAAATTAGGCATGTACATCTGGCTGGAAAATTTGGTATTGTCGCAGCTGTAGCAGCGGCCTTTAAAATTGCAGCACCATAACAAGTGCAGCAGCAGAGGCCAGAAAAATTAGGCATGTACACATGGATGAAAAATTGGGTATTGTTGCAGCCGCAGCTGTAGCAGCGGCCTTTAAAATTGCAGCACCATAACAAGTGCAGCAGCAGAGGCCAGAAAAATTAGGCATGTACACATGGATGAAAAATTGGGTATTGTCGCAGCCGCAGCTGTAGCAGCGGCCAGAAAAACTGCAGCACCATAACAAGTGCTGCAGCAGAGTCCCGAAAAATTAGGCATGTACACCTGGCTGTAGCAGCGGCCAGAAAATTTTCTGTTTGCTTCGACAGGCAGAAAGTGCCCTAAAACATTGCGGCTTGAACCCTAGTTGGTGGCGGATAAGTCACGCAAGTCATCCGGCATTCAGAGTTCAAATACAGCAGCGTGTGGACAATTTTTAGCCCAAGGCAGCTCATCTGATCAGGCCTTGTTCAGTCAAATGTATCGCCCAGTGTCAGTCCCTTCGGGGTCCATCCCTCATTCATCTTAACCCCTTAAGGACGCAGCCCTTTTTCATCTTAAGGACTGAGCCCTTTTTCGCAATTCTGACCACCGTCACTTTACGAATTAATAACGCGAAAACGCTTTTACCGAATATTCTGATTAAGAGATTGTTTTTTCGTTACATATTCTACTTTATTTTGGTGGTAAATTTTCGGCGTTAATTGCATCCTTTTTAGGTGAAAAATCCCCAAATTTCATGAAAATTTTGAAAATTTAGCATTTTTCTAACTTTGAAACTCTCTAATTGTAAGGAAAATGGATATTCCAAATAAATTTTATTTTTCTTCACAAACACAATATGTCCACTTTATGTTGGCATCATAAAATGGACATACTTTTGCTTTTTGAAAAAATTAGAGGGCTTCAAAGTAGAGGGCTTTCAAACATTTCATGAAAATTGCTAAATCTGAAGGGACAGATGCTACAGAACTACAACTCCCAGCATGCCTGGGCAGTCAAGGCATGCTGAGAGTTGTAGTTTGGCAACATCTGGAGGGCTACTGTTTGGGCACCACTGTAACAGTGGTCTCCAAACTGTGACCCTCCAGATGTTGCAAAACTACAACTCCCAGCATGCCCAGACAGCCTTTGGCTGCCTGGGCATGCTGGGAGTTGCAGTTTGGCCCTGCTAGTGGTTGCCACAGTAAAGATCGATTTACTTTCACTTTCAATTCCCCCCCCCCCCCCCCCCCACTGTCGATTCCCTACCTGATCAGGATCCTGCAGGCTCCAGTGAAGATCCCAGGTCCCCAGGCATCTTCTCCTGCAGGTACGGCCTCCATCTTCTTCCCAGAGCCCCTCGACATCAAGGGGCGGGCAGAACGGGGTGTTGCCATGGCAACCCCCTGTCCTGCGCTGCCATTGGTCAGAACTCTGTTCTGAGTAATGGCAGGGGATAGGAGTAGATCGCAGCTTTGCGACCTCACTCCTATCCTTTAGGCTGATCGGGGGCTGTTGCTCAAAACTCCGATCAGCCCTATTTTCCGGGTGATCGGGTCACCAGAGACCCGATCAGACCGGATTTGGAGAAAATCGCATGTCTGAATTGACATGCGATTTTCTCCGATCGCCGACATGGGGGGTTCTCAGGACCCCCCTGGGTGATGTGCCAGGGTGCCTGCTGAATGATTTCAGCAGGCATCCGGCTCCGGTCCCCAACCGGCTAGCGGTGGGGACCGGATTTCCCACGGGCGTATGGATACGCCCTCGGTCCTTAAGGACTCAGAAGGCAGGGCGTATCCATACGCCCTGTGTCCTGAAGAGGTTAAGAAAGGTGAGGTAATCCAGACTTTTTTGACCAAGGCGACTCCTCTTCTCAGTGACAATACCTCCTGCTGCACTGAAGGTCCTTTCTGACAGGACACTTGAAGCAGGACAGGCCAGAAGTTCGAGAGCAAATTGGGATAGCTCAGGCCACAGGTCAAGCCAGCACACCCAGTAGTCAAGAGGTTCCTCACTCCTCAGAGAGTTGATATCTGCAGTTAAGGCCAGGTAGTCTGCTACCTGTCGGTCAAGTCGTTCTCTAATGGTGGACCTCCGAAGGGCTGTGGCGATGCATAGGACTTAGAAAGCTCTGCATGTCCTCCATCAACAGCATGTCTGTACAGCATCCTGTCCTTGCCGGCGTGTTCGTGGGAGGAGGATTACTTTCACCTCTTCCCCTGTTAGAGCCTTATTGTGCTGTGACATGACCCTTATACGCTGTGTACAGCATACTTCTTAATTTATTTTGGACCTGCTGAATCCTTTCCGCCTTTCTGTAATGCGGTAACATGTCAGGCACTTTATGTTTATACCAGGGGTCTAGTAGCATGGACACCCAGTACAGGTCGTTCTCTTTCATCCTTTTTATACGAGGGTCCCTCAACAGGCACGACAGCATGAAAGACCCCATTTGCACAAGGACAGATGCTGAGCTACTCGTGTCCCGTTCCTCGTCCTCAGTGATGTCAGGGAAGGTATCATCTTCTTCCCCCCAGCCACGTACAACACCACGGGAACCAGATGGGTGACAAGGAGCACCCTGGGATGCCTGCTGTGGTTGGTCTTCCTCCTCCTCTTCAAAGCCATATTCCTCCTCTGACTCCTCTTCCTCCCAATCCTCTTCCAGCGTTGCCGCAGGTCCAGCAAGCGATGCTGATAAGGCTGTTTCTGGTGGTGATGGTGTCCACAACTCTTCCTCTTCACGCTCATCTACTGCCTGATCCAGCACTCTTCGCAGGGCACGCTCCAGGAAGAAAACAAACGGTATGATGTCACTGATGGTGCCTTCGGTGTGACTGACCAGGTTTGTCACCTCCTCAAAAGGACACATGAGCCTACAGGCATTGCGCATGAGCCTCCAGTAACATGGCAAAAAAAATTCCCAGCTCCGCAGATGATGTCCTAGCACCCCGGTCATACAAATATTCGTTGACGGCTTTTTCTTGTTGGAGCAGGCGGTCGAACATTAGGAGTGTTGAATTCCAACGTGTCGGGCTGTCGCAAATCAAGCACCTCACTGGCATATTGTTTCGCCGCTAGATATCTGACAAAAATGCCATGGCCGTGTAGGAACGCCTGAAATGGCCACACACCTTCCTGGACTGCTTCAGGACATCCTGTAAGCCTGGGTACTTGAGCACAAAGCGTTACACACATGTGCCATGCACGGCACATGTGTCAACTTGCCCAACCTAAATGCCGCCAACAAATTTGTTCCGTTGTCACAAACCACCTTGCCGATCTCCAGTTGGTGCCGAGTCAGCCACTGGTCCACCTGTGCGTTCAGGGCCGACAGGAGCGCTGGTGCGGTGTGACTCTCCGATTTGAGGCAAGTCAACCCCAAGATGGTGTGACACTGCCGTATCCAGGATGCGGAATAGCACTTGTGGAGCTGGGGGGGTGCTGGTGATGTGGAGTAAGACGCAGCAGTGGAAGAGGACTTGGCCGAGGATGTTATGGAAGAGGATGGAGTAGGAGGAGTAGAGGTGGTGGCAGCAGGCCTGCCTGCAAGTCGTGGCAGTGTCACCAACTCCTCTGCAGAGCCACGCATTCCATGCTTGGCAGCTGTCACCAGGTTTACCCAATGCGCAGTGAAGGTGATATTCCTGCCCTGACCATGCTTTGCAGACCAGGTATCAGTGGTCAGATGGACCCTTGCCCCTACAACTGTGTGCCAGACATGCCATAATTTCCTTTTGCACAATGGAGTAAAGGTTAGGGATTGCCTTTTGTGCAAAAAAATTTCGTCCGGGTACCTTCCACTGCGGTGTCCCAATGGCTACAAATTTTTTAAAGGCCTCAGACTCCACCTGCTTGTATGGTAAAAGCTGGCGGGCTAGCAGTTCCGACAAGCCAGCTGTCAGACGCCAGGCTAGGGGGTGACTTTGAGACATTGGCTTCTTGTGCTCAAACATCTCCTTGACAGACACCTGACTGTGGGCAGATGAGCAGGAACTGCTCAAGGCGAGAGACGGAGAGTCGGATGGTTGAGAGGGGGCAAGGAGGGCAGCAGTGGTTGACCTGGTTGAAGATGCTGGACAAGGAGGAGGATGACGGCTTTGACTTTGTGTGCTGCTTGTACTGACGTGTTGATCCCATAGGCATTTGTGATGCGACATCATGTGCCTTCGCAAAACAGTTGTGCCTAGGTGGGTGTTGGACTTACCACGACTCAGTTTCTTCTGGCACAGGTTGCAAATAGCGTCGCCGTTGTCAGAGGCAGACACACACAAAAAATGCCACACTACTGAGCTCTGCGATGACGGCATTCTGGTGGTGGCAACAGCATGCGTTGATTGGCGTCCTGTCTGGCTGACCCCGGGTGCCGATGCATGCTGTCTGACTGTGCCTCTAGCTCCTTGCGACGACCTCCCCCTGCTTCCAACTCGTCTCCTCCTCCTCTCTGTCTCCCCATCTGAACTTTCCCCCTCTTTTTCTCTTCTAGCGGGCACCCACGTGGCATCCACGGACACATCGTCATCATCAACACCTTCACCGCTATCTGACACCACAAGAAAGGAAGCAGCAGCAGGTACAACATCATCATCACACCGTACATCCATGTGTGTAATGCTGCCTGACTGAGACATATCCCTGTTAACTACATCCTCTGGCAATAATGGTTGCGCATCACTCATGTCTTCAAAATGATGTATAAATAACTCCTCTGATGGATCAAGTAAAGCTGCTGTGGTGCTAGTGTTGGTGGTGGTGGCAGGCGGGCAAGTGGTAGCATGAGAGGGGCCCAAAGCTAAGCTAGAGGAGAAGAAGGATGGTGTGTCAAGGTTCCGAGCGAAAGCTGTAGTAGATTGGGTGTCTTGTGATAGCCAGTCAACTAAGTCCTCAGAACTTTGGGGGTTCAGGGTACGTGGCCTCTGAACACTGGCCATTCTAGGGCCAAAGGGAATCCCAGCACCACAATGGCCCCTACGGGGTAGCCTTCCTCTGCCTGTCATTTTTTTGGTTAAATTTGCACAAGTGTCACACCAAATGTGATTTTCACTAGGGTGAACACAATTTGCCCTGCAGGCAAAAAAACTGGCAACTGTGACGTGAACTGACAGTGACGACTGGTTTTATTTAACAGCCAAAAAAGTTTATTTTTTTATTTGCACAACTGTCACACCTAATGTGTTTTGCACTAGGGTGACACAATTTGCCCTGCAGGCAAAAAAACTGGCAACTGTGACGTGACGACTGGTTTTATTTAACAGCCAAAAAGGGTATTTTTTTTTAAATTTGCATAACTGTCACACCAAATGTGATTTGCACTAGTGTGACAATGAGCAAAAAAGCTTGCTAGCGGAGTTCCCCTTTTAAGCAGTGGTCCCCAACCAGGGTGCCTCCAGCTGTTGCAAAACAAACGGACTGATATATTTCAGCCCTTTGAATACTGTAGAAGTTAGTTGCTTTAAAGAAATGGTCCCCAACCTGGGTGCCTCCAGCTGTTGCAAAACAAAAGGACTGATATATTTCAGCCCTTTGAATACTGTAGAAGTTAGTTGCTTTAAAGAAAAAAAGCTTGCCAGCGGAGTTCCCCTTTTAAGCAGTGGTCCCCAGCCAGGGTGCCTCCAGCTGTTGCAAAACACACGGACTGACATATTTCAGCCCTTTGAATACTGTAGTAGTTAGTTGCTTTAAAGAAAAAAAGCTTGCCAGCGGAGTTCCCCTTTTAAGCAGTGGTCCCCAACCAGGGTGCCTGCAGCTGTTGCAAAACACACGGACTGATATCTTTCAGCCCTTTGAATACTGTAGTAGTTAGTTGCTTGAAGGAACTTAAGTTTGATTCTGGAGTACCCCTTTTAACCAGCGGTTCCCTCCCAACCAGGGTGCCTCCAGCTGTTGCAAGACACACGGACTGATATCTTTCAGCCCTTTTTTGGGTGCTGTCCTTAAAGCAGATGTTACACTAGTGCTTTAGAAGTAAACTGGACCCTAAATACACCACCTAGCAGCAACCTAGCTATCGGTTTCCCTATACAGCAGGAGCAACTTCTCTGACCCTCTACTTCCTAAGCCTGCAGCATGCTGAATGAGGGTAATGGCATCCGTGCAAGAGGTAGGAGGGTCTGGAAGGGATGGACTGCCGCTGATTGGCTGTAATGTGTCTGCTGACTTGCCGGGAGCTGTTCGCTGGTGAACAATTCGCGACATCTCTAATTAGGAGTCCTGAAAGTGACCCGGTAACATAGTGGGGCAGAGGGTAGCAATACCAGTACCCGGTGACAAAGGTGGGTGATAAAAGGAGAACTTGGCATCAGATGTGTGGCATCAGGCGGGTGGCAGGATCAGAATAGTAGCTGAGGCAGGTAGGCAGAAGAAAACGGTCTCTTTTGTAAAAGTGTTAGTGAGCACAACTAATTATTGAGGATATGCATTAAGTATAACTTAACTTTTAATAATATTCTTAGGATAAAACATATGTATCCACATTTTTTTTGAACCCAAACAAAAGGAAAGGTGTGCAAAAAACACTGTGTGTCACCTACACCACCAAGTATTGGTGTGATGCAAAGACCTCTAAAAGGTGGAAGGGAACAACATATGGTTCATTGTAACCGGTGGAAGTAAAAACTTCTCCTGTAAGACCCTACTCTAGCATTATTAAATCCCTTCTTGGCAAGTGTTACTCGCCCAAAAAAGGGCGGCCCCACACAGGAACCTCTCCCTATTTCCAACTGCAAAAACTGCCATTTCCCAGGGTTTATAGGTGGAAATAGGGATTGGTTCCTGTGTGGGGCTGCCCTTTTTAACACAAGTAACACTTTCCTCGAAAAGGTGGAAGGGAACAACGTATTGTCCATTGTAGCAGGTGGGGGTAAAACATTTCCCTGTAAGGCCCTACTCTCACCCTATTAATTCCTTTCTTGGCAAGTGTTACTCGCCCTAACAAGGGTGGCCCCACACAGGAAAATCTACCTATTTCCACCTAAAAACCCTGGGAAATGGCAGTGTTGGTAGGGGGAAATAGGGAAAGGTTCCTGTGTGGGGCTGCCCTTTTAGGGCGAGTAACACTTGCCAAGAAGGGAATTAATAATGCGAGAGTAGGTCCTTACAGGGGAAGTTTTTGTCCCCAACGGTTACAATGGACCATACGATGTTCCCTTCCACCTTTTAGAGGTCTTTGCATCACATAAATACTTGGTGGTGTAGGTGGCACAAGGTGTTTTTTGCACACCTTTCCTTTTGTTTGATTTTTAAAAAAATTGGGTCCATATATTTTATCCTAAGAAAAGTTAAGTTTTAGCTAATTCATATCCTCAATACTTACTTGTGGTCTGATGATGAGGAATGTCTGTAACTGGGGAGAAGCACCTTAAAAATATTTGGCACTATCCATATTTGTGAAGTGTTGGTGTGGCACCATGGTCAAACTACTCTGATGTATCAGGCATTGGTGGGTGGAAATCCTGGCTGATCCATGCCTGATTCATCTTCACAAATGGTCAGTCTCTCCACATTTTTCGTGGACAAACAAGTTCTCCTTTGGGTTACTATGGCCCCCGCTGCACTAAACACCTGCTCTGATGGCACACTACTGGCCAGGCAGTACAGTTTTTCCAGGGCAAACTCTGCTAGTTGTGGCCATAAATCAAGTTTGGCTGCCCAGAAGTCTAGCGGACCTTCAAGGTGTGTTGGCATGGTCATGTCAAGGTATGCCACCTGCTGGTTCAGGTCCTGCTCCATGTCTACCTGCTGCTGATGAGTTGCTTCACTATGTGGGTGAAGAAAGTTACTCATCAGCGACTGAATACTCAGGCTGCTGCTGATGGAGCTGCTACTGCTCCTGCCACCCCTCCCCTCCCCAGCAGCCATGGCAGTGGAAGGTGAGCGCAGAGGGCCCCCCGAGTCAGACCTGCGAGAGGATGGACGATGGGGGTGGTGGGGGGTAGTTGCCTTTCTCTGGATCAAGGTAGAACTTGATGAACTCTTGTCTTTTTTCAACCTTACAAACTATGTTACTATTTATGTATATATTTATTTATTCAATTGACAGATTAAATAAATAACAATGATTAACTGATGGCAAGGGCCAATCAGTGAACTTAAAAGAAAACTATGGGTGCCTAAAGCTCGTTGATGTGCATGAAGAGCAAAAGCTATGCGTTCTGGCCTAATTCCACAGAGAATCACAGACAAAAGCCACACTTACTGGTTACCAATACAAGAGAAGGTTAGCCACCTATTCCCCACCATGATGCAGATCAGCCACAATGCTGTGACTGATCGGCATCATAAAGGGAATAGGTGTCTAACCTGCACTTGCATTTGTAGCCAGTAAATGTGGCCTTTTTTCTTGGATTTTTTTTAGTGATTTTTGTCCCATCTTTCTGTGATCTTTTTCTAATCCCACAGAGGAGCTCCTATAACAGAACTTGCTGAGAAAGTTACTGCTGTGTAAGAAACATGTCGGAATAGTCAGTGCATATCACAGGGTTTCCCAACCAGGGCGCCTCCAGCTGTTGCAAAACTACAACTTCTAGCATGCCCGAAAAGCCAAAGACACAGCCAGTTACAGTAGCCTGTGCAGTAGGGGGGGAATCACAAATAAAATGTGTCTAGCACCTTTATTTATTTTTTTATTACACTTTTAATTTAGCTCACTAGTCTGGATTCCTCTCAAAGGGAGGGGGCGTGGCCTCACTGTGCAGGTCTCCGTCCCCTCCCTCAGTATGCTGTCTGCTCACATCTCCCCTAGCATTAGCAAAACTACAACTCCCAGCTTGTCCTCACTGACAGTAGCGGGACACAAGCTGACAGTGGGAGGATTTTTCCTGCAGCTCTGAGCCCTGCGCTCACAGCTGTCAATCAAGGAAGTGTGTCCATGACATAGGGGGTGATGCATGGACACAGAAGGACTGGTATGTGTCCAAGCAGGCGGGGGGGGGGGGGGGGGGGAAGTTGTTTGACTGGCTTTTTCAGTAAGAAATACTGAAAATTTTCTAATGAAAGCAACTGCAAAACCTATTGGTTATACATCCTTTACAACATATCAAACGTTTTTGTTTCTGACAGTGCCCATTTAAAGGCTCTTTACAGATTTTCATAGCTAGAGGCAAACTTAGTCCCCATTGCTGTTCCGCAAACCTGTATAAAGAAACCCCAGTCACAGGTAAAATAGTATAATGCCCCAGCGTGAGTTTGATGGCATCTAATATAAACATTTGCTGTTTCTTAGGCAAGAGGGGGTCCTGTTACTGTACAATGCTGTGACATCAAGAGTAGACATATTGTAAATATTTTTGGAATGACAATCTTTCTTAAAAGAAAAAAATTAAACATTTTGAAAAATGATAGCTGATGGTATTGACCAAAACTTACCACTATCAGATGGTAAAAAAAAAAATCTCAGAATCACTAAAATAAGTTTAGGCATCCCAAATTTTTAATAATTTAAAATCAGGTCAAATTTGAAAAAATAGGCCATGATCCTTAAAGGGGTACTCCGGTGGAAAACTTTTTTCAACTAATGCCAGAAAGTTTAACAGATTTGTTTAACAGATTTGTAAATTACTTCCATAAAAAATTCTTAATCCTTCCAGTACTTATTAGCGGCTATATACTACAGAGGAAATTCTTTTCTTTTAGGAATTCTTTTCTGTAACAACCACAGTGCTCTCTGATGTCACCTCTGTCCATGTCAAGAACTGTCCAGAGCAGAAGAAAATCCCCATAGCAAACATTTGCTGCTCTGGACAGTTCCTAAAAGGGACAGAGTGTCAGCAGAGAGCACTGTGGTCATGATAGAAAAGAAATCCCAAAATAAATTAATTTTCTCTGTAGTATACAGCCGCTAAAAGTACTGGAAGGATTAACAATTTTTAATAGAAGTAATTTATAAATCTGTTTAACTTTCTGGCACCAGTCAATAAAAAAAAAAAAAAATAAAAAAGGTTTCCACCCGAGGGGCCTCTTTAAGGTAAAAATAGTCAGCGTCATTAAGAGATTAATAAAACACATTATTTTGCCCATATATTTACTTTTTTGTAACTCCATTTGTATTTTTGCAAAAAATATGGCTCGTTTTACACAGTGTGAACAGAGCCTAATAGATGTTCCTTCCTACAGGATGGCTTCTAGAGGTGGGGGCAGTGCCTCCTATAGGCATTATACGGCGGCACATGAGAATCTATGGGTCCATAATAATTCTCTAATAATTATCTAAACCAGTACCTTGTTTTTAGGGTCTTTGATAGTAAAACAGATGGTCAGGTTATAGAGAATCTGTGTTTTTTTTGTTTGCCACCTTTATAACAAAGGTGATGGAAGTGTCAGATACATATATTGATTTATTTGCTTGTTGTCAGGTAAGATGATTTATTTCTAAGCCATCTCATTGATTTTTTTTTTAAGATCATGTATAAATGCAAACATAGAAGCCGCACTGGCGTATGTGGTTATAAATGTATTTCTGTATTGTCTCTTGCTGTGGGAATGTATAATTTCCAAAGTAAGAGCAGTGAACGAGAATAAGAAGTGCCCAGAGCAAAGAGAAGAGGAACAAAAGTAATAAATTGTTTTTCATCATTTTCTGACAGAAATAAAGCAAAAATACCCAACGCTGTAAACCATGACAGCTGGCAAGGGGACTATATCCATGAATAAGTGTTAAGCTCAACTACCATTAAAGGAAAACTGTCAGCCTGATCACCTACACTAAACCCAATACACCGAGTTATAGTGTGGGTGACCAGGAGTCCAAAGAGTTGTCATTTACCAAATTCGGTCCAATGGTTCCTTTGATATTGCCATAGAAGTTCTCTTGTCCAATGCAGTTAATTGCGCGTAGGAGGCCGGGCCCTGTCGGCTGGCTGCCCCCTGCTGCTTTCTGTACCCTCTACTGCCGGCCTCTCTATTGGCATATTCATATTATGCTACTCCATGTCCTAGTGACGTGAGTTGCATGTCACGTGAGCGCCGACTTCCAGTTGAAGTGAGGTTGCGGCACATGTGCTCTGCAACAGTAGCAGAGCGCTCTTGCAAGAAGAGGACGTCAGAGCCGTCAGTAAATGAACGGCGCATGCGCTCCTGCCTTGGAGTGCAGCACTCATGTGACATGTGGCTCATGTGAAGTAGCATAATGTGAATATGCCAATAGAGAGGCCGGCAGTAGAGGGGATAAAAAGAAGCAGGGGGCGGCCAGCGGGCGGGGCCCCGCCTCCTGCGTGCAATGAACTGAACTGAGCAAGGGAACTTCTCCGGGCAATATCAAAGACCCACTGGACTAAATTTGGTAAGTGAAACCTTTTTGGACCCCTGGTCACTCACACTATAACCCTGTTCATTATGTTTACTATAGGTGATCAGGGTGACAGTTTTCCTTTAAAATGTCCATATCCCTCTGTCACACCTTCTTCTATAGACTGGAAAACCTGAAGGAAACCATACTGGAAATTAGACATAGTATTCATATGGGAATCTTGAAATACATACCTGACAGGTGACAGTCAGAAGGTGACCAGGTGCAATAAGGTTCTTAAAGTCCCCATACATATTTAAAAGTATAGGTTGAGCCAGCTGATTTTAGTGGGACCAGCCGACTGTCTAATGTGTATGGCTTTTGATTCTCCAACAAAATAATGTAAGGATATGAATGACTTTGCAGAGGGCAACATTGTAATGGGCTAGACAACTGGGTGAAAGTATCTTCACAATGGAATATCTTGTGGGGCGTTCCTGGTATATGATGGATAATACATAGCAAAGAGATAATACCTTGATAATGCACATGGGTGAGTGTGATTTAAACAATGGAGGCTCAGTCCATATTCAGACACGTATATATACGACTTTTCTGTAAATTCTAACATCTTAATATATTACTGCTATTTTAGATACATGGTTTTTAGGATTGTTATATATTTTTAACACTTACCTTCTCGTTGCAGAGAAAATTTCTTGCGAGATTTGATGACTGTGTATGTAGTGATGGGTGCACAATAGGGATACTTGAGAAAGGGGGCGTGACCTCCGAAACGTCGGAAGTGTCCGGCGCTCATTCAGCGATTCTCCTTCGTGAGAGGAAGGAAGGTCCTCTGAACTCCACATGCCCGAGAAAGGGTGAAGATTGAATGGAGCTCTTATGGACTGTCGCGGAGATCAGTGAGCACTTGGGGTGACTATTGTTTGTAACTTTTGAAATTTTAGCCGGATGGCTGCTACTAAAGAAGTTTTTCTACATGCAAAAATTGCGTTGTGATTTTTCTCGCTCTTATATATATGATGGTTAATACCTGCCAAAAATGGCCCATTTAACTCTGTCAACTGGTGACAGAGTTATGGGATCTCAAAGTCCACTAATGTGCAAGAAGAGTGAAGACTAATTTGTCTGGTCCCAAGAGCTAGGCCGATTCTCCGAATTTTCCCCCCAAATTTTTTTGTTCTGAATGTACTGGCGGCGAATTGCTATTAAAAACGTTTCTTTCTGGTGTACAGAGAGCCTCAATAGGGGTGTAGAACATTTTGCCTTTATGTAGCACGCATAGGAAGTGTGCTGGGTTAGTGAAATAATACTGTTATTCAGTATGACAGAGTGGCACAATGACAGAGCCTAGAGGTGGCATCAATATGAAGAGACCATATAGTGGCTGAATGACCCAGCCTGGAGGTGGCAACAGCCTGACAAGACCGTAGGGCCTCACAATTGAAAAGATTAAAGATGTTTTTAACATTTAAATTAAAGATTTCAAATAGATGAACCTAAAAAGTTTATTTGATATGCCAGATGCATGAGGAGACACTATAGCGGTACAGTGACACAGCCTGGAGGTGGCAGCAGCAAGAGGAGACCATAGAGTGGCTGAATGACACAGCCTGGAGGTGGCAGCAGCAAGAGGAAACCATATAGTGGCTTAATGGCTCAGCCTGGAGTTGACGGCAGCATGAGGAGAACATATGGTGGCAGAATGAGACAGCCTGGAGCTGGCATCAGCATGAGGAGAACATATGGTGGCAGTATGAGACAGCCTGGAGCTGGCATCAGCATAAGGAGAACCTATGGTGGCAGTATGAGACAGCCTGGAGCTGGCATCAGCATCAGGAGAACATATGGTGGCAGTATGAGACAGAAAGGTACTGGCATCAGCATGAGGAGAACATATTGTGGCAGAATGACACAGCCAGGAGCTGGCATCAGCATGAGGAGAACATATGGTGGCAGAATGAGATAGCCTGGAAGTGGCATCAGCAGCATCAGGAGTCCTGAAAGTGACTCGGTGACAGAGGGAGGCGGTGGGTGGCAATACCAGCACCCGGTGATGAAGGTGGGTGAAAAAAGAAGAACATAGCATAAGATGTGTGGCATCAGGCGGGTGGCAGGATCAGAATAGCAGTGGAGGCAGGTAGGCAGAAGAAAATGGTCTCTTTTGTTAAAGTGTTAGTGTGCACAAGTAACAAATATTGAGCATATGCATTACGTAAAACGTAACTTTTAAGAATATTCTTAAATATCAAATGTCAAATGTATGTACCCAAAAATGTTTGGGAAATCAAACAAAAGAAAAGGTGTACAAAAAAACATGTGCTACACCAGCAGGTATTGATGTGATGCAAAGAACTTTAAAAGGTGGAAGGGAACAACGTATGGTCTATTGTAACCGGTGGGGGTAAAAACTTCCCCTGTCCATAATCCTGCATTATTAATTCCATTCTTGGCAAGTGTTACTTGCCCCAAAAAGTGCCGCCCCACACATGAACCTCTCCCTATTTCCACCTACAAACACTATCATTTCCCAGGGATTTTAGGTGGAAATAGGGAGAGGTTCCAGTGTGGGGCCGCCCTTTTAAGACGAGTAACACTTTCCTTGAAAAGTTGGAAGGGAGCAACGTATTGTCCATTGTAGCAGGTGGGGGTAAAAAATTCCCCTGTAAGGCCCTACTCTTGCCCTATTAATTTCCTTTTTGGCAAGTGTTACTTGCCCTAAAAAGGGCAGCCCCACACAGGAACGTCTCCCTATTTCCACCCAAAAACCCTGGAAAATGGCAGTATTTGTAAGTGGAAATAGGGAGAGGTTCATGTCTGGGGCTGCCCTTTTTAGGGCGAGTAACACTTGCTAAGAAGGGAATTAATAATGTGAGAGTAGGGCCTTACAGGGGATGTTTTTACCCCCACCGGTTACAATGGACCATACGTTGTTTCCTTCCACCTTTTAGAGGTCTTTGCATTACATCAATACTTGGTGGTGTAGGTGGCACATGGTGTTTTTTGCATACGTTTCTTTTTCTTAGATATAAAAAAAAAATTTGGGGTTCATATATTTTATCCTAAGGACATTTAAGTTTTAGCTAATGCATATCCTCAATACTTACTTGTTGTCTGATGCCGAGGAATGACTGTAACTGGGGAGCAGCACCTTAAATTTGTTTTGCACTATCCATATTTGTGAAGTGTTGGTGTGGCACCATGGTCAATCTACTCTGATGCATCAGGCATTGGTGGGTAGAAATCCTGGCTGATCCAAGCCTGATTCATCTTCACAAAGGTCAGTCTCTCCACATTTTTCGTGAATAGACGAGTTCTCCTTAGGGTTACTATGGCCCGACAACCAGATTGAACACGTGTGCCATGCAGGGCGCATGTCTCAGGCTTCCTTGTCACAGCGCAGACAAGATGTTCTTCCCATTGTCGGTCACCATGATTCCCATTTCCAGTTTTCGTGGAGTAAGCCATGATTCGATTTCTTGATGAATAAATTTTTAGCAGTTCCTCCCCTGTGTGACTCCGTTCGCCAAGGCTTACCATATGAAGGACAGCGTGACACCACCGTGCCCTGCACACATGGTTTGCTGGAGGGGCACTGAGAGTTGTCCGTGGAGTGGAGGCTGAGGACTACGGTGGAAGATGAAGAGGCGGAGTTGCCTACTGTCACAGGACAAACGGCATAAGAGCATGGAGGCGAAAGCGGCGTGACCTGTCCAAGTTGCTGTTGCGGCTGTGCAGGAACAACATTCACCCAGCGGGCCGTAAAGGACATGTATTATCCCTGACCATAGTTACAGCTCCACATGTCAGGAGGGACTGCAGCACCAGCAACTTGTACAGGAGCACATTCAGCTTCCGTGTCATTGGATGAGTGGGCGCATAATGCTGTCTCTTGGACATGGCTTCGCTGATGAATTGTTGGCGGAATGACTGCCTCGAAGTAGGAGGAGCAGGAGCATCTGGAGCGACAGAAGATGGGTATGAAAGAGGGCTCTGATCTATAGTGCAAAGATTGCCATTGTTTGTTAAAAACTTTCACATAGAGTTTAGTCTGCTAGACAAAATAATAAACACAATCTACACAATTTCTTGCTTATATATTGTTAACATGAGTCCATATTCAGCATTCTCTGTGTATGCTTAATTCATTTAAAGGGGTTATCCAAAGGATATAGGATACGTGTCAGATCGGGGGGGGGGGGGGCAGGGGTGACAGCTGGGACCCTGCGTGAACTCCTGCCTGGGGCGCCCTGGCTCTCCTACTGCATGGAGTGGGGGTCAGCACGTGCCCTCCATTTGTCTCTATGGGAGAGCCAAAGCACTGTACTCAGGTATCTCCGGCTCTCCCATAGAGATGCATGGAGGGAGAGCGTTGATCACAGCTTTGTGCGGTGGTTGACACAGCTCTGTGCAGGAGGAGAGCCGGAGCCCCGTACAGGAATTTGCGGAGAGTCTCAGCGATTGGACACTTATTTCTCATCCTTTGGATAGGGGATGAATTTTTCTAAGCTAGACTACTCCTTCAAGAAATATAATATAAATGTTTAACAAAAATGTAATTTAATATATACCGTATGTGTGTGTATAATGGCAGCAGTCATCTAGGTAAGCTGTGCGATCACGCTGTGTACCTTGATCGCCACTTATCTGCTACACACATTATAATAAACCATTCTCTTGTATAGGAATTTCCTATATTGTTTGCACTGGCATCACATTGAGATTCGCTGGATACAAATTGCTTTGGTAGAGGGAGAAGTGCCAAATAAAGTGCAGAGACATCTGTCCGTGGAACATTTAGAAACCGTGTTAAGGTTTTCTGCACCTGTGTAAACAAAAACTTTATTTCCAAGAAGAATCACCGCAGCTGGGATTCATTTCTGGAGTTGCCAGATAGGACGATCCTATTGAAGTGTATGGCATAAAAACACAAATTATGAGCCATTTATGAGTTAGTAAAGATACATAGAGGGATGTATACAAATAGAACAAACAACACAGATGTCTTCGCTTTCTAGGATTTCACCTTCACGACTGCCTTGATATTTCATAGAGTAATAATAAAACTTGAGATCAATTACAGCTAAAGAGGGCAAGTGATAAAAACTGTGCAGAGTAAACATGATCAGCGCAGAAAGATTAACCCCCACTCAATGATAAGAATGGGCACCATGCCCGCCAAACAGCAGGGTAGAAGTGAGGAAACTCGTAATACTCTTGTGATCACAGGTCGTGGTGGCATATTAGCTGTATAGGCAAAACCAGTGCAGAGGAACATTGGCCTATTGCAACCAATCAGATTGCTTCATTCATTTTTCAGAAGACTTTATTTTTTTAAACTGAAAGAATCACTCTGATTGGTTGCTATGGGCAACCACACAAGTCTTCCTCTCCACGGAATGTAATGAATCTCCCCCCAATAAGTAGTTAACCCTTATAAATGCCTGTAAATATTTATATGGACAGAGACAATATGCTGCCATGTGGAAGTACATAACAGCATGTTCCCAAAACAAAAATACATTTTAAGAAACCTATGGGGTGACTAGGAGAGGGTTAATGTAATTGGATAAGGTGTTTCTTGTCCAGGACCCCTCCCCTTCCACCAATAAAAGAGATCTATTCACATTACTATGTTGTATGACTAAGGCTGCACCCCTCCCATTATATACAGTATCTCCCATAAGTGACTCCACCCCTCACATTATATATACAGTATCTCCCATAAGTGACTCCACCCCTCACATTATATATATACAGTATCTCCCATAAGTGACTCCACCCCTCACATTATATATATACAGTATCTCCCATAAGTGACTCCACCCCTCACATTATATATACAGTATCTCCCATAAGTGACTCCACCCCTCACATTATATACAGTATCTCCCATAAGTGAGTCCACCCCTCACATTATATATGTACAGTATCTCCCATAAGTGAGTCCACCCCTCACATTATATACAGTATCTCCCATAAGTGAGTCCACCCCTCACATTATATATGTGCAGTATCTCCCATAAGTGAGTCCACCCCTCACATTATATACAGTATCTCCCATAAGTGAGTCCACCCCTCACATTATATATGTACAGTATCTCCCATAAGTGAGTCCACCCCTCATATTATATACAGTATCACCCATAAGTGACTCCACCCCTTACATTATATACAATATCTCCTATAAGTGAGTCCAGCCCTCCCATTATATATACAGTATCTCCCATAAGTAAGTCCACCCCTCACATTATATACAGTATCTCCCATAAGTGAGTCCACCCCTCACATTATATACAGTATCTCCCATAAGTGAGTCCACCCCTCATATTATATATACAGTTTCTCCCATAAGTGAGTCCACCCCTCACATTATAAACAGTATCTCCCATAAGTGACTCCACCCCTCACATTATATATACAGTAGCACCCATAAGTGACTCCACCCCTTACATTATATACAATATCTCCTATAAGTGAGTCCAGCCCTCCCATTATATATACAGTATCTCCCATAAGTAAGTCCACCCCTCACATTATAAATATACAGTTTTTCACAAAAGTGAGTCCACATCCTACATCCCTCAAAGTATTCAAAATGATGTTCAGGAAGTTTGTTAACCCTTCAGGTGTTTCACAAGAATAGCAGCAAAGTGGAGGAGAAAAATCTAAATCTGCATTTTTTCCACTAACATGTTCTTGTAGCCCCTTTTTTTTTTATTACATTTTTTTTAAAGTAGTATAAGGAGGAAAAGCCCTCCAAAATTTGTAGCCAATTTCTCTCAAGTATGGAAATACCTCATAAATTGACATGAAGTGTTCTGCAGGCTCAAAACATGGCTTAAGAGGGAAAGAGCAACTGTGGGATTTTTGAAAAACTAATTTTGTTTTTTTGGGGGCCATGTTGCATTTAGTAAGCCCTCATGGTGCCCGAACAGCAAAAAAAAAGAAAAAATAACACATGGCATACTATTTTGGAAACTGCACCCCTCAAGGAACGTAACAAGGGGTATAGTGAGCCTTAACACCTTACAGGTGTTTGACAACTTTGCATTGAAGTTGGTCGTGAAAACTGAAAATGAGATTTTTAACGCTAAAATGATGGTGTTACCCCAAATTTTTCTTTTTCACAAGGGGTAATAGGAGAAAATGCCCCCCAAAAATTTTAAACCCAATTTCTTCTGGGTATGGAAATACCCCATATGTGGACGTTAAGTGCTCTGCTGGTGCACTACAATGCTCAGAAGAGATGGGGCAAATTTAGGCTTTTTGTAGGAGAATTTTGCTGAAATTGTTTTTAGGGGGCATGTTGCATTTGGCAAGTCCCCAGGGTGCAAGAACAGCAAAGAAAAAACACATGTCCCACTATTTGGGAAATTACACCCCCCTCAAGGAACATAACAAGGGGTATAGTGAGCCTTAACACCTCACAGGCGTTTGACGACTTTGCGTTGAAGTTGGACGAGAAAATGGAAAATTTTATTTTTAACACTTAAATGATGGTGTTACCCCAAATTTTTATTTTTCACATGGTGTAATAGGAGAAAATGGACACCATAATTTGAAGCCCAATTTCTCCTGATTAAAAAAATGCCCCATTTGTGGATGTTAAGTGCTCTGCTGGTGCACTACAGGTCTCAAAACAGGAAGAGCGCCATTGGACTTTTGGAGAGAGAATTTTGCTGAAATTGTAATCACGGCCATGTGCATTTACAAACCTCCCATGATGCCAGAACAGCAGAAAATCCCCACATATGACACCATTTTGGAAACTACACCCCTCCAGGAACGTAACAAGGGTTACAGTGAGTACTTACACCTCACAGGTTTTTTTCAACAGTGGGCTGTAAAAGTGAAAAATTCGATTTTTTGCACTACATTGATAGTGTTACCCCAAATGTTTCATTTTCAGATGGGATAATAGGGGAATAGGCCCCCCAAATTTGTAGTGCAAAAGAAAGAAAGAAAATACCCCATATGTGGATGTAACGTGCACTGCAATGCTTAGAATAGAAGGAGCGCCATTGGGCTTTTGGAGTGAAAAATTTGTTGTAATTGAAGTCTGGGGCCATGTGCATTTACAAAGCCCCCTTTGTGCAGGAACAGCAGAAACCCCACACATGTGACACCATTTTAGAAACTACACCCCTCAAGGGACGTAGCAAGGGTTATAGTGAGTACTAACACTTCACATGTTTTTTGAACAGTGGGCCATAAAAGAATTGATTTTTAACACTGAATTGCTGGTATTAACCAATTTTTTTTTTTGTTTCACAAGTAGTAAGAGAAAAAAAGCTCCACAAAATTTGTAGCCCAATTTCTCCAGAATAAGGAAATACCCCATATATGGCTGTAAAGCACTATGCGGGTGCAAAACAGGGCTAAGGAGTGAGACAGCACCGATGAGATTTGAGGCCTAAGGTGGTGATTTGCATTGCAATGGTTGAGGTTCTGACATAAAATCTAAAGAAAAAACCCTGGCAAGTGACCACAATTTTGGAACTACACCTCTCAAGGAAGGTAACAAGGAGTACAGTGAGTACTTACACATCAAAGGTTTTTTTGAAAAGTGGGCCATAAATTGAAAATTTTTATTTTCTTACACTAAAATGCTGGGGTTACCCAATTTTGGGTACAAATTTTGGAGGGCTTTTTCTCCTGACTAGGTCTGTTTGCATTTGTGGCCTATGGCATATCAGTAGGTGACGGTTGCATGTTTTCAGAGGAAAATACAAAAATGAAACACCCACATGTGACACCATTACAGAAGGTACCCACCCTGAGGAATGGATATAGGGGTATAGAAGACATTTTGAATGCACAGGTGTTTCCTAAATTTATTTTCCAGGAATGGATGAAGGGTAGCTTTTTAAAATTGCAATTTTCAACCTATGCTCTGCTTCCTCTTTCTCTTTGCATTTGAGGCCTATGTTTGTTAAGGACCTTACTGACAGTTACATACATTCAGAGGCAAATACAAGAAAGGAACATCCACATGTGAGCCTATTACAAACAGTACACCCCCTAGGGAAGGTGTTTAGGGGTGAAATGGAGATTTGGAACAGACAGTTGTTCCCTAAATTTATTTTCCAGGAATGGATGAAGTGTACTATGGGGGGGGGGGGGGGGCACAAAATAGCAATTTTATCACTGATATGCCAATTATTTTCCCAGAATGATGACCCAGAGTATAGCCGAAAGTAAAAATGATGCCCACCCCAAACCCTATGCTCTGAATCATCATTCTGGGAATGTGATGTGTGTGGCCGTCCCTATCCTGTTACCACAAATGCGCACCCTGCTCAGGTGGGGAGAGAGCGCTGCACATTTGAGGCAACTGCAAACCCCCAATGCTGTTGACTCTGTGTCCCATGACCCATTTTTCTGGGGGAAAAAAAAAAAAAGATATGCGGTAATGGAAAAGAGGTTATTTTTTCTTTTGGGGGAGGGGTGTTTTAGTTTAAAATTTGGAAGGCAATGTACTCTGGACAATTCAAATTAGGGAAAAAGATAAAAAATTTGGAACTCCATGGGAGTGTGATACTCCCTGAAGCAATGTCTAATGCAGAGGCCCGGATGATCGGAACAAGTGTCACACTGAGTGGTGGTGTCCTTCCGAATCCCCCTCTTGTGACACACTCTGCATTTTTTCTGGGATACTCCCTTCTTTCCAGTGTTGGGGACCTCACCTGGAAAGTGTTGACCTTGGATGATCCGGGGGCCCACAGTTCCAGAGGTGCTCTGATGGCGGTCACCATAGATTAGGCCTTTAGAACTTCCTCTTGGAAATGCAGGTATGTCCCTGTGTTGCCAGAGTGCTGGGACAGTACAAAAGAGTTTTACATGGCAACCTATACCATGTAGACCACAACTTTTTTGTACCACACCCGTGTTTTCCGCATTGCATTATATGGCTTGAAGACTTAATAAGAAAGATCAACTCCCCCCCTATACCGATTGCATCCTGAAGAGGTTAATGTCTAATGTCCTTGGAAGCAGAGCATGTTCCCCTTCCTTCGGAGACTGGGCCGCAGGTCAGTATTCCAACATGATAATGACCCCAAACACACAACCAAGATGACCACTGCCTTGCTGAAGAAGCTTAGGGTAAGGAGTACGCAGCCTTTAGAACAGTGGTGTATACCCTCACGATAACACAGCCATTAATCTCCACACCCCTAAGTGGAAATGTCCAAAGTTTGCCCAAAGTGTCACTATTTTATGTGGTCATTATTTTCCAGCACTGCCTTTTTGGCATGGATGTTACTAGAGCTTGTCCAGAGCTTGTCACTGCAGACCTCTTCCACTCCTCCATGATGACATTACAGAGCTGACGGATGTTAGAGACCTTGCTCTCCCCCACCTTCTATTTGAGGATGCCCCCCCCCCCCCAGATGCCTAATAAGGTTTAGGTCTGGAGACATGCTTGGCCACCTTTACCCTCAGCTTCTTTAGCAAGGCAGTGGTCATCGTGGTGGTGTGTATGGGATCGTTATGTTGGAATACTGCTCTACGGCCCAGTCTCCAAAGGGAGGGGGATCCTGCTCTGCTTCCAAGGTTTAGACATTAATGGCTGTGTGTTGAGTTATTCTGAACAACATTAAACACTGTTATACAGGCTGTGCACTCACTAATTTACATTGTAGCTGAGGGTCATTTCTTCAGTTTTGTCAAATGAAAAGATAGAACAAAATATTTACAAAAATGTGAGGGGTGTAGTCACTTATGTGAGATACTGTATATAATGTGAGGGATGTTAGTCACTTATGTGAGATACTGTATATAATGTGAGGGATGTAGTCACTTATGTCAGATACTGTATATAATGTGAGGGATGTAGTCACTTATGTCAGATACTGTATATAATGTGAGGGATGTTAGTCACTTATGTGAGATACTGTATATATTATGTGAGGGATGTAGTCACTTATGTGAGATACTGTATATAATGTGAGGGATGTAGTCACTTATGTCAGATACTGTAGGTAGGTGCTTTCAATGTTACATATGTGTACATATCTTTTTTTCTTTATTTATACAAAGTAGACGATGATATATACAATGTATAATAAGAGAACCTTGGCATAAACCACAACCCCAGCCAGTGAGGAGGTTCACAAGCCCCCCTTAGTGAATTTGCCTAATGCAATATAGAGCGGTCTCATTAATCGGTCTAGCAGCAGCGGCTCTCTCCAGCTGTGACACGCCTAAGGCAGAAGTGAACCAGCTCACCTCCACAGGGTTGCACTTCAAATAATGTTACGGCATCTCATTTTTGTACTGATGGTAACACAGGGAAAATTCTTTATGATCTTCTGGACAGAACAAGGCTGCTCTCCCCAGTCTCCATGCAAGTAATTCTTCAGATGTCAGACAATATATGTGCAGTCCTTAGAGAAGGATATATGAGTCTTTGCATTTGCTTTCTTTCATTTCTGTTATATTGTTATATGGTACATCTAACTATACAGTGCATAAGGTATTGTGAGCATTAGACTGGAAAAGAAAGCTTACTTACTTATGAACATAACAGGTTTGTCTAGGTATCATGTGTCTCAGCCAACAAATAGCATTATGAACTGTAAAACCTTAGTATTAAACATTTGAGGCAATACACAATATGGACTCTTCCAGTAGATTAGTTAAGTATAATGTTCAAAGGCCAATTCAATGCTGAATGGAAACTGGAGATCAGCAAAAGTGTTCCCAGTGTTTTTCTAGTTTTATTTCTTCAATCAATATCTCAGAACAAAGAGAAGTTATATAAAAGGGGTATCTGGGGATAGACATCAGTGTCACAGTTCAGTCATGTCACCGGAGGCTGAGTCTGACAAATGTGACTCCTGCCCATCACTCGAATAAAGTAACAACAACATTGGGATGTGCCACTTGTCTCTAGCCTGCAAGGTCTCCAATTGGGATGAACATACAAACAGCCACTTGTTCTAGTATTGACTTCTTTGCCCCTGCCACATGCAACCTCTACCTCTGAGCTTCAATGTTTGGGGTATTGTTATAGGCTATGTTCACACAAAGTGGCTGTCTGTTAGGCAGTAAAATGAGGGATAAATATCCCCAAAAAGGGCCAGACACTTCTTTCTAAGATTGTGAAAATTACATAACAAACAGCCTTCTTACTATTGCAAACATTTTTGGCTCCATATTACGGTCCTAATCCAGACTTACACCTGTAATAGCAAAGCAAAAAAAATGTGCATGTAATACTCTCATGTAAAAAAAAAAGGTGTAATACTAAGGTGGAACATGACCTTACATGACTTGCACCACATTTCTGATGTGTTTTATATACTTATAAACCTGGGTACACAAAGGTGTGACTTTGTAGAAAGGGACTTAAAAGATGGCAAGGAAAAACAGACCACTCACCAGTACTGCAAAAAGATGTGTACTTTATTTCAAACTAGCTGAGTACCCGGCGTTGCCCGGTTTTTCCTTCCTAATTCTTGTTGGGGAGGAAAATAAACAAAGGAGGAAGCGTTTGACTTCATATCCACATCCCCATATCCTGTCCTCATATCCCGACCTCCTATCCCGTTCTCCTATCTCGACCTACTATCCCGTCCTCCTATCTCGACCTCCTATCCCAACCTTCTAAGCCGTCCTCCTATTTCGACCTCCTATCTCTACCTCCTATCTCGACCTCCTATCCCGTCCTCCTATCCCGTTCTCCTATCCCATCCTCCTATCGCGTCCTCCTATCATATCCCGAACTCATATCCCGACCTCCTATCCCGTCCTCATATCTCGATTTCATATCTCGACCTCCTATCCTGTCCTCATATCTCGATTTCATATCTCGACCTCCTATCCCGTCCTCCTATCTCGACCTCCTATTTTGACCTCCTATCTCGACCTCCTATCCCATCCTCCTATCTTGACCTCGTATCCCGACCTCCTATCCCGTCCTCCTATCTCGACCTCCTTTGCCGTCCTCCTATCCCGACCTCCTATCACGACCTCTTATCCTGACCTCCTATCCCGTCCTCCTTTCCAGTCCTCCTATTTCGACCTCCTATCTCGACCTCGTATCTCGACCTCCTATCCCGACCTCCTATCCTGACCTCCTATTCCGTCTTCCTATCCTGTCCTCCTATCCCGTCCTCCTATCCCGACCTGTAATATGTGTACCAGGTATTGAAAAATCTCCAGTCGTACGGAAGTTATTTGGGAACATACATTTCCCATCAATTTGCATAGGACTTTAAACAAAAAAAACCGACCCTCACAAATAGGGGTAGTTAAGGGTTAAATTAACTATCCTATATTTTAAGTGTACATATATTAATAACATGTGACCAAGTATTATCAAAATAACTCCAGCCGTTTGGAAGTTATGCAGTAACATATATTTCCCATTGACTTGTATGGGACTTTAAACATAAACCCTGCCCCTGGCAAATGGGGGTGAGTAAGGGTTAAATCACCTATCCTATGTTTGTTGTTGACATATAAGTAACATGTGTGCCAAGTTTCATGTTAATATCTTTAGTCGTTTGGACGTGATGCTGGAACATACACACATACAGTACATACATACATACATACATACACACATACATACATACACACATACACACATACATACATACACATACAGTACATACATACACACATTGGGGGAGATTTATCAAAACCTGTGCAGAGGAAGAGTGGTGCAGTTGCCCATAGCAACCAATCAGATCGCTTCTTTCATTTTCCACAGGCCTCTAAAGAGGCCTGTGGAAAATGAAAGAAGCGATCTGATTGGTTGCTATGGGCAACTGCACCACTCTTCCTCTGCACAGGTTTTGATAAATCTCCCTCATTGAGTTTTATATATATATAGATGCATCAGCTCAGATGGTATGTATCACACGGATGTTGTGGCAGGGCAGCAGGTGCAGGGACACCGTCCAGAGCGACAGCGCCGTTTCACGCCTACAGGGTGTTTCTTCAGGCCCGGAATTGATGTCACATCACGTTAAGCACACTCCAGGGGAACATTTCACCTTCACTCTCATGATTGGTGGGATTCCCAGCTGTCAGACCCCATACGATAAGCTTGTTATCTCCTATCCTGTGGATAGGGAATAACTTCTCAAGATGGAAATACCCTTATACGTGTTAAGTGAAAACTGGTTTTGTAGTAATTAAAACTGACCGATCCACGTCAAGATCTACTAGTTAGGTCTTGTTCACACAGAAAAATCAGATGGGAAAAATTCCTCTCGTAAATTCCGTAGCAGCAGAGTCTCTTTGTTTTCGATGGGATTCTGCAGCACCGTGTACATGGTGGAAGATTTGATGTGGAAATTCCGATGCCAGCCTGCAGAAAGAATTGACAAAGCAGTTGTTTCTGCGGAATCCGCTCGGAAACGCATTGCTGTCTATGGAGAGGGCGAATTTCAAAGCGTCCTAGCGCTGACTAATAAATTGGCGCTTGACGAGGAAGAAATGCCCGATCGGAAATTTTCATTTTGCACAAACGACACAGTGTGAACACAGTCTAGAACCTGTCAAGTTCTATAACTTATTTAGACTTATGGCCAAACCGTTTGGCAAATTTTACTCAAACTAACGCCCTACCTAAGGCAAAGTGCTCTCTCAGTTTGCATCATCATCGATTTTACTTCCATAAATTGTAACTAAAAACACATTTTTTAGGGAAAAAATACAGAGGTCACAATAAAAACCAACGTCATCTGTCAGGGTGGGTTCACACCATGATTTTGCTATACGGTTTCGGCATACGGTTAATTAAAAATTAAAATATTTTTTTTTTTAAACGTATACAACCGGACAGAAAACCGTGCCCATAGGCTTCCCATTCAAAACCGTATGCACCATATTGCATACGGTTGTCTCTGTTTTTCAAGCCATACGGTTTTTTACTTTTTTTTTTCCACACAGAAAACCGTGGCCTACCATGGTTTTTGGTCCGGGTGAAAAACTGTGTTAAACCGTATACGTTATTTTAACAATGGGAGCCGTGCAGAACCGTGTGTGCGTACGGTTCCATCCAGTTTTCACCATACGGTTTTTGACTTTCCACAGTTTTTTTTTTCTTGGAATTTCAATCAAACAAGTGAAACTTTATTCATAATGGAGTGAAAAGTTCAAAACGTATACGTTTTTTTTCTTAAAAAACGGATGCAACCGGACATCATTTTTCAAACCGTATACGGTTTTCAACCGCATACAGATAAAACTTTGTACACACGTTTGGATACAGTTTAGTCAGGTTTTGAGGAATCCGTTTGTTTTTGTTTTTATCAAAATCTTGATACAGGAACTGTATTGCAAAAACGTGATGTGAACCCAGCCTCACACTGCTTTCGTGTGTTACTTCCCTGTTAAAACAGTGACAACAGCCTCATTATTGAACGCAGCCTGCCATGCATGTACATAAGCCGTATTCACTATAGAGGGAGATTTATTAAAACCCGTCCAGAGGAAAAGTTGCTGAGTTGCCCATAGCAACCAATCAGATCGCTTCTTTCATTTTTCAGAGGCCTTTTCAAATAGGAAAGAAGCGAGCTGATTGGTTGCTATGGGCAACTCAGCAACCTTTCCTCTGGACAGATTTTGATGAATCTCCCCCTATAGCCTTAAGAAATGGAGGAAAATCAACAACAAAAGAGCCGTGTGATTAGGGACTAAAATAATACTAAAATAATACCATACACGTTCGAAAAGCATATGTTTACTTTGACAAGAAAGCGGAAAACGGTGTTTAATAGTAACATACACTTACTTTCTGATAATGGGCATTTCCTATAGTAAAAACTTATCACCTCTAAACAAGATGAGGATTCGGTGGGGTCCGACTGCTGGGACTTCACCAAACATCAATTGGGTTGAATGGAGCAGCACTGCCATGCCACTCCCTGGACCCCCTGTTTTTATGAATGGTGGGGGTCCCACTTTCCTGTAAGTGATAAGTTTTGATTATGGGAAAACCCCTTAAAGCAGTGTTTCTTAACCTATGTGCCTCCAGCTGTTGCAAAACTACAACTCCCAGCATGCCCGGACAGCCTTCGGCTGTCCGGGCATGCTGGGAGTTGTAGTTTTGCAACAGCTGGAGGCACATAGGTCAAAACTTATCGTTGAGATAAGCTGGAGGCACATAGGTCAAAACTTATCCTTGTGTCTGGGCATGCTGGGAGTTGTAGTTTTGCAACAGCTGGAGGCACATAGGTAAAAAAAACTTATCCTTGTGATACATTGCCGTCTGTAGAGACTTCCCACTTACAGGCAGTCTTAGTGCCAGCATGCTCTGCCGATGTCTGCGGAAAGTTTGCCTGGAAATTTTTTGATGGGGGGGTATTCCAGTGTAATAGAATCTTTATAATATTTTTCTGGAGGTGGTTCATTTTTGCTCACCACTTTTCCTTGCTTCTGAGACTAGGCATTGGAGAAGGATCTGCCACTACACTACACAACCACTAGATGTAGCGGTGTCCCCGTCTTGGCCAGTAGTTGGCTGAGCGGGCAGGTCCTGCTGGCAAATCTTATTTAGGAAGCAGGAAAAAACAGTGCGCAGCATGGCAAAGGGAGGTGCGGGGGGACCGGAATAGGTGAGTATCACTTGGTTTTATAACACCCCGGCAAAACACCGTCATTCCGTTACTTGAAAAGCTGTAAATAACCCTTTAAAGGGGTATTCCAGGAAAAACACCTTTTTTTTATATATATATCAATTGGCTCCAGAAAGTTAAATAGATTTGTAAATTACTTCTATTAAAAAATCTTAATCCTTTCAATAATTATCAGCTGCTGAAGTTGAGTTGTTGTTTTCTGTCTGGCAACAGTGCTCTCTGCTGACATCTCTGCTTGTCTCGGGAACTGCACAGAGTAGAAGAGGTTTGCTAAGGGGATTTGCTTCTAAACTGGGCGGTTTCCGAGACACGTGTCATCAGAGAGCACTCAACTTCAGCAGCTCATAAGTACTGAAAGGATTCAGATTTTTTAATAATGAAGTAATTTACAAATCTGTTTAAAGCGTACCTGTCATAGTGCAAAAAAAAAAGAAAAGAAGTGATATGTTACTCAGGACCCAATCCTGATCATGTGCATATAATTTTTATGTGTCTCTGACCTATATATCCAGAGATATAAGCATTTATCTGCTGGTGAGTTACTTTTTCATTGTGCAGGCTGGAGGGGGCGTGTCAGTCTGTCTCCCTCACAGGAGCAAGCCTGTGCAGTCAGCCAATCAGTACTCTCTACTCTGTAACCCTTTCCTCTCTGGTTTTATGCTGTGTCATGTTACACAGAGGAAGATGCTTGCAGTAATCAGAAGACATTATGGTGAATTCATAACAGGATAAAATGTATATATATATATATAAGAATAGATCTTTATAAAATTAGTGAAAGGATTTTTTAGATAAAAGTACAGCATTTTTATGAATACATGTTCTGTTTTATCTTCTCCTAGTAAAGCTGGATGCTAATCAGCATAGCTGTCACTATGTGTGTCATTCATCTTTCACAGACTCCTGAATGTCTGATCAACTTCTTTGTCATTCAGGAGTCCGAGAAAGCTTTGACTATTTCAGCATGCTGGGAGTTGTAGTTTAGTAACAACTGAAGCTGCAATGTTTGTAAATAACTGTGTTAGAGCAGTGTTGCCTCCAGCTGTTTTAAAACTACAGCTCCCAGCATGTCCACACATCCTTCATCTGTAGTTTTACATACACTCAATAGAAATCTCCTATACTGGATACCGGTATGCTTTACGGCCGGTATCCAGTATGCTGCAAAATCTAGACTAGTCTGTCTGGCTAAAAGACAGGCGACCCCTAGTGGTGGCTATTTTGAGCTTGAATTTCAGGTGAAAATTTATGTCATATTATAATGAGTCCTGCAATATATGAAAAGTTTTTAACAATGACAGTGCCTCTTTAACTTTCTGGAGCCAGTTGATATATATAAATCTAAAACCTATAAGTTTTTAACTACAAGACTTTTCCTTTAATATAAACGATCCCAGATCAGGACACTGGGATCCTATTCAGAACTGTCTCACATTCCGTAACATATCTTGTACATTGTTATGCAATATAAATGAAGCGCTTATTGATGTACGATAATGGTAAATATGGTGATTCCTTTCTGAAAACAAACAAACAAAAAACAAAAAAAACAAGGCATACATTAACATTTCGACAAAAAGGCTGATAAAAATACCAGAAATCTGTTGATGTAAAATCAGAATATGTTCACAAAACCGAGCTGACAAAGACTACAATCTGAGGATGCCACACATGACTGGCTTGGCACCAGTTAAACAGAACATCATTTACACCACAGTTAATCCAGATTGTTACAGTGGATACACAGCTTTGGGCAACCTCTATCACATCTGGTGGGACTGGAGAAAAGTGCAGACGACTATGGAAAAGAATCTGAGGCTTATAACCCCTTGAACACTGACATTTTGTGTTCAGCAATGAAGAATATGAGCACAAAGCAAATAAGGCAACGATAGAATGCGATAGATCTATAGTATAACAATCTGCTCCAGGACCGCTTTGCTGTTGCACATTCCAAAGTTTAGGGTGCGTTCATACAATGTAAAAAGGAAGCTCCAAAAGAAGCCTGAAAAGAAACAAGGATTCCAATTGACTTCAGCGGGGGGGATGTTCGGAAACAATGCTGAAAATTGCAGCACAAAATTTGTTCTATTAGCGTACGTTCACACGAACAGGATCTGCTGCATATTTTGCGAAACTGATTTTACTAGCCAGTAACTTCAATGGGTAGTAAATTCAGCTGCCAAAATATACAGCAGATCCTTAGGGCTCATTCACACGAGCGGATTTCTTTTTATTCTCGCAGCGGATAAGGGGCGGGGTCTCCGTGCGCTACCCACAGCAGATATTTGCCAGTGGAATTTCCGCTGTTGAAAATCTGCCGCACACCACATTGAAGTTGATAGGGTCTGCAGCGGGTTTCGAACAGCAGAGATTACACTGGCGAAAATCTGCTGCAGTTAGCGCACAGAGACCCCGCCCCTTTTCAAACTCGCAGCGGATGTCCCATTTGAAAAGAAATCCACTCGTGTGAACAAGCCCTTAGGGTGTATTCACATGTACAGTATTCTGCGCATATTTAACCCCTTAAGGACCGGGGTTTTTTCCGTTTTTGCATTTTCGTTTTTTGCTCCTTGCCTTCAAAAAATCATAACTCTTTCAATTTTGCACCTAAAAATCCATATGATGGCTTATTTTTTGCGCCACCAATTGTACTTTGTAATGACGTCAGTCATTTTGCCCAAAAATCTATGGTGAAACGGAAAAAAAAATCATTGTGCGACAAAATTGAAAAAAAAAACACCGTTTTGTAACTTTTGGGGGCTTCCGTTTCTACGTAGTAAATTTTTCGGTAAAAATGACACCTTATCTTTATTCTGTAGGTCCATACAATTAAAATGATACCCTACTTATATAGGTTTGATTTTGTCGGACTACTGGAAAAAATCATAACTACATGCAGGAAAATTAATACGTTTAAAATTGTCATCTTCTGACCCCTATAACTTTTTTATTTTTCCGTGTATGGGGCGGTATGAGGGCTCATTTTTTGTACCATTTTTGCATTGATAGGACTTATTGATAGCTTTTTATTCATTTTTAAATGATATAAAAAGTGACCAAAAATGCACTATTTTGGACTTTGGAATTTTTTTGCACGCACGCCATTGACCGTGCGGTTTAATTAATTATATATTTTTATAATTCGGACATTTCCGCACGCGGTGATACCATATATGTTTATTTTTATTTTTATTTACACTGTGTTTATTTTTTATGGGAAAAGGGGGGTGATTCAAACTTTTAATAGGGGAGGGGTTAAATGATATTCATTCACTTTTTTTTTTCACTTTTTTTTTGCAGTGTTATAGCTCCCATAGGGACCTATAACACTGCACACACTGATGTTTATCATTGATCACTGGTTTCTCATAGGAAACCAGTGATCGACGATTCTGCCGCATGACTGCTCATGCCTGGATCTCAGGCACTGAGCAGTCATTCGGCGATCGGACAGCGAAGAGGCAGGTAGTCCTGTAAGCTGTTCGGGGTGCCGTGATTTCGCCGCGGCTATCCCGAACAGCCCACTGAGTTAACCGGCAGCTTTCACTTTCGGTTTTAGCCGCGCGGCTCAGCTCTGAGCGCGCGGCTAAAGGGTTAATAGCGCGCAGCGCCGCGATAAGCGCTGTGAGCTATTAGCGGCGGGTCCCGGCTTCACTATGACACCGGGCCCGCCGTGATATGATGCGGGGTTACCATGTAAACCCGCGTTATATCAGGAGAGCAGGACCAAGGACGTACCGGTACGTCCTTGGTCCTTAAGGGGTTAAAGTAGAGTATTTGAATATGCAGATTTTATGATGCCGAGTTCAATGTAAAATAATTGACTGAGCACAGATTTAAATCTGCAGCTTATTATTTAAAGGGGTATTCCAGGCCAAAACTTTTTTTTATATATATCAACTGGTTCCGGAACGTTAAATAGATTTGTAAATTACTTCTATTAAAAAATCTTAATCCTTCCAATAGTTATTAGCTTCTGAAGTTGAGTTGTTGTTTTCTGTCTAACTGCTCTCTGATGACTCACGTCCCGGGAGCTGTGCAGTTCCTATAGGGATATTCTCCCATCATGCACAGCTCCCGGGACATGACATCATCATTGAGCAGTTAGACAGAAAACTTCAGAAGCTAATAATTATTGGAAGGATTAAGATTTTTTAATAGAAGTAATTTACAAATCTGTTTAACTTTCCGGAGCCATTTGATATATATAAAAAAAGGTTTTGCCTGGAATACCCCTTTAAGCCCTGATCTTGCAATTTTCCATTGAAGCAAATGGGTGCAGGAAACAGTGTTTTAGAAATGCTGTTTCCTGCACCCATTTGCTTCAATGGGAAATTGCTAAATCAGAGCTTAAATAATAAGCACTCAAAAAAAGTGACAAGTAGCGGAGCGCCAGGGACCAAAGATATTTCTACAATATGGGGCATGTCACCAAGGGGTCAATGAGTTTGAATAAGAAATTGTTTATCATTTGGCAAAAGATAAGTGTGTTATAGCTCCATTGAAAGTGTTATCCATTAATTGAAAAACAGAGCTTATTTCTTCCAAAAACAGCATACCTGTCCTCAGCTTGTTGTGTGTGGTATTACAACTTGGCTCCATTCACTTCACTTCACTTTGTCGCTCATGTAACAGCATTATTTATCTCTGTCCATTCTCTGTATTTTAAATAGATGTGTCAGCAGTTTTGGTAGCTTAATGTACATGTACCTCATCGTGCGCTAAGTCATAGGGCACCAACCATGATGTACATTTACGCCATGGGTCCTCTAGGGGTTAATAATTGCAATTTAAAACATAAATGTGTAAACACACCTTAATGTATTAACCCGACCATGTTTATATCTATCTATATATCTATCACATATCTATATAACTATCTATTTATCTATCACATATCCATATATCTCTCTCTCCTTTGGTGTAAGTAGAGATGCGTTCTTGCCAAAAAAGAAGTACTCCAGTTTTTTTTTGCCCATATAAAGCACACTCACCAACACTAGTTCTACAGTGCCAATTATTTCAGGACAGATCCATCCATACATTTCATTACTGTAACAGGGTCATGTGATCACCAGCCTGACCCACAGAAATCAAAGTGTATAATGTGGTCTGTCCTGGGTCAGCTGCCTTCCTGTGAACTACAAGGGACATCATTACCTATTAGATCTCTTCTAGCTGCTCACAGAACCCTTCCCACCAGCTCCATCTGTATACTGCTGCTTCGGCTATTTCTATGAGATCAGAATATAGAGTAGTTATAACAACTCCCCTGAGGCTGTGTTCACATGTTGCCTTTTCACAAAATGCAGTAAAAACACAACATGTAAACATAGCTTGAAGACTTCAAATATTCATAAACCATCTCAATTGCCATTTTAGATCAAATCACTTACGCCCCATGGAAATATTTCCCTAAAAAACTTAACTATAAGTATCAGCAGTCTGAGCAGTTTAGGTTGCTGTCTGCTGAAGTCTAACCAGGTGATTTCTGTAGAAGTGCAGTGATGAGACTCCACAACCTCTCTCTGAAAAGTCAGGGCATTTATGGGAAATGTAGGCAGAATTAGAAAAGCATTTCAGTGCTGGAATTGGAATCAATATGACTGAAAATCTATGCATGCTACATCAGCTAAAATAGATAAGTATAAGACATTACAGAAGAACCTTTATTCAATAATAATGGCTTATTATACAGTATAGAAGCAAAAAAAAAAAGAATATTTTCTGTGTTTTTGATGGGTTATTAATCATAAAGTGATTTTAGTACTTACCTGACAGACAGTAATTGACGTGCTTAGGAAGGATCTGTGCTTGTCTTGGAGCTAAATGGCTATGTTCTGAGACAACCATAATGCTGTTGCTATCTTTTTGTGAAATGGCTATTTTCTGTTGGAGATTCCTCTCACCACCTACAAATCCCATGATCCTTTGTTTGTAAGTGTAAGTTAACTTTTTTTCCTCCTACACATCAGGCACACTACCCATTGAAACACACCAGAGCTCCCTACCATGCTGTGCTACTATTCCCCAGTGGTTGTTCCATTCATTGAAGTAAGGACAGGCTCCCTTTCATCAACTGACTAGTGATGTAATGTCTCAGACCACCCTGCAACCTGGCAAAACCTAAGACAACAGTAATTTTGTATGCAGTTAAAAATAAACATCGGGGTAAAGATCACATATGAATTGAAAGACCACAATCAAACACAGGTACAGACACTATGAACTACTCTAACTTTACTGCCCCTGTAGCACAGTCAAAAAAATCTTGGAATACTCCATTAATTACAGTCTTGATCCTTAAAGTAGAATCTTTTATTTTCACTCCACCAAACAATGCTTAAACCTGTAAGCAATACAGTGTGAAATGAAGGAGAAGGCAGAAATATACTCTCCATTTCTCAGTGCCCGCCCCCCCCCCCTCCCCCAAGACTAAAACACACGGTTTACTTTGCGAAGTGAATATAACTCACACAACTGTTCAATTAGTTTATTATAGGAAATGGCACATGATTGTGCAAAACTGAAGAAGGAAACAACCATTAGTATCGACACACATTTCTTAAAATATATAAACATGAAGTAATCTCCAATGATGTCCTTTCCTATTCCAGTCAATATTTCATTAATGAGTCCTGTTCCTCATGACCGGTGAGTGGACACCATAATAGAAAGCTCATTTTTATTTTCATTGCACTTACAAACCACAGCTACATTTCTCCACTTCCATCTCAGTAAAACTCTTCGGTTTCTATTCTCTAAGCCTCTTCACGTTTGACGTACCAGCACGCACTTATGTCCTCTTCAATGTTATCAAAATGTTTCCGCAATCATTACAATTTGATTCTGTCTCCGTTCTGTTCTAATTTGACATCCTCCTAATGTATGAGAATATGCCTTTTGTCTAGAGAGGCCGACCTTCAGTACATAACAATCTTCATGTTTTGAAAACCCATGTAAATTAAAAAAAAAACTGGTATTATATTTATACAGATATAATGTAAACACAAAGAGCAAGTAAATAATAGAACTCTTAGGTAAGTCATGAAATGTAGACCGAAAAAACGACTAAGAGACACTTTATGAGACACTGGTTTAATCCGTTAGGGTCCCTTACCCTAAGCCTTCACTACCTGGACGCTGGAGTACATATCTGAGGCAGAGTCTCCACTAGAGATAAGCGAACTTTTGAAAAATTCGATTAGGCTGATTTGCCGAATTTTCCGAAAAAATTAGTTTGAGGCGAATCTATATAAAAAATGGCTATTTCTGGCCTACAGAGAGCCTCAATAGGGGTGTAGAACACTTTGCTTTGTTTTAACATGCATATGGAGTGTGCTGGGGTAGTGAAATAATACTGTTATTCTGAATGACATGCAGATTACAGGCATCGCTTTTATAATCACTGCCGCAGAACGGCACAATGACAGAGCCTGGAGGTGGAATCAGTATGAAGAGACCATATAGTGGCTTAAAGGGGTAGTCCAGTGGTGAAAAACTTATCCCCTATTCTAAGGATAGGGGATAAGTTTGAGATCGCGGGGGTCCGACCGCTGGGGCCCCCTGCGATCTCTCTGTACGGGGCCCCGGCTCTCGGCCCAAATAGCGGGTGTCGACCCCCGCACGAAGCGGCGGCCGACACGCCCCCTCAATACATCTCTATGGCAGAGCCGGAGATTGCCGAAGGCAGCGCTTTGGCTTTGCCATAGAGTTGTATTGAGGGGGCGTGTCGGCCGCCGCCTCGTGCGGAGGTCGACACGCCCCCTTCCCGCGGGCTGTCGGGGCTCAGTACAGGAGATTGCAGGGGGCCCCAGCGGTCGGACCCCCCGCGATCTGCAACTTATCCCCTATCCTTAGGATAGGGGATAAGTTGCTCACCACTGAGTCACCACTGGACTACTCCTTTAATGACACAGCCTGGAGGTGTTGGCAGCATGAGGAGACCCTATAGTGGCTGAATGACACAGCGTGGAGGTGGCAGCAGCATGAGGAGACCATATAGTGGCTGAATGACACAGAAGGAGGTGGCGGCAGCATGAGGAGACAATATAGTGGCTGAATGGCACAGCGTGGAGGTGGTGGCATCAGTATGAGGAGACCATATAGTGGCTGAATAACACAGCGTGGAGGTGTTGGCAGCATGAGGAGACCATATAGTGGCTGAAAGACACAGCTTGGATGTGGCTGAAGCATGAGGAGACCATATAGTGGCTGAATGAAACAGCGTGAAGGTGTTGGCAGCATGAGGAGACCATATAATTGCTGAATGACACAGCTTGGATGTAGCTGAAGCATGAGGAGACCATATAGTGGCTGAATGAAACAGCGTGGAGGTGTTGGCAGCATGAGGAGACCATACAGTGGCTGAATGATATAGCTGGCAGCAGCATGAGTAGATACTAGAGCTTAACAATCCCTTAGATTAAAAGATTAATTTTTAAATTTTAATTGAAGATTTATCCTAGTTAGTGCAACCATAAAAATGTTTAGGCCCAGGTCCAGGCCCAGAAGCATCAGTAAACCATATATTGGCTGAATGACACAGCCTGGAGGTGGCTGTATCATGAGGAGACCCTATAGTGGCTGAATGGCACAGCCTGGAGGTGGTTGAAGCATGAGGAGACCATATAGTGTCTGAATTGCACAGCCTTGAGGTGGAAGAAACATGAGGAGAGACCAAATAGTGGCTGAATGGCACAGCCTGGAGTTTGTGGCAGCATGATGAGACCATATAGTGTCTGAATGGCACAGCCTGGAGTTGGCGGCAGATGAGGAGACAATAGGGCCTCACAATCTCTAAAAATAAAAGATGAATTTAGAAATTTCCATTGAAGATGTATGGTACCTAGCTCTACCATAAACATATATAGGTAATGTCCCAGGCCCAGCAGCATCACTAAAGCATGTAGTTGCTCATTGACACAGACTAGAGCTGGCTGAGGCATCAGTAAACCATATATTGGATGAATGGCACAGCCTGGAAGTGGCTGAAGCATCTGTAAACCATATATTGGATGAATGGCACAGTCTGGAAGTGGCTGAAGCATCAGCAAACCATATATTGGATTAATGACACAGCCTGAAGGTGTTGGCAGCATGAAGATACCATATAATGGTCAAATGACACAGCGTGGAGGTGTTGGCAGCATGAGGAGACCATATAGTTGCTGAATGACACAGCCTGAAGCTGGCAGCAGCATGAGTACACACTAGGGCTTCACAACCCCTAAGATTAAAAGATGAATTTTGAAATTTAAATTGAAGATTTATGGTAGCTAGTGCTACCATTTTTAGGCCAAGGCCCAGACCCAGCAGCATCAGTAAACCATATATTGGCTGAATGACACAGCCTGGAGGTGGCTGAATCATGAAGTGACCATAAAGTGTCTGAATGGCACGTGGAGTTGGATGAAGCATGAGGAGACCATATAGTGGCTGAATGACTGCCTGGAGTTTGTGGCAGCATGAAGAGACCATATAGTGGCTGAATGGCACAGCCTGGAGTTGGCTGAAGCATGAGGAGACCATATAGTGGCTGAGTGGCAGAGCCTGGAGGTGGCTGAAGCATGAGGATACCATATAGTGGCTGAATGAAACAGCCTGAAGGTGGCAGCATCAGGAGTCCTGAAAGTGATCCTAATGCAGAGGAATTTCTGAAACTGGGGACCAGCACCTTAATTATGTTTTGCTGTATCCATGGTCGCACAATGAGAGAGCCTGGAGGTGGTAGCAACAGCATGGGGACACCCCAGAAAAGCACAATTGGAGAGCCTGGAGGTGGCAGCATCAGCATGAAGAGACCATAGAGCAGCAAAATTAGAGAGCCTGGAGGTGGCAGCATTAACATAAGGAGACCAAATGGTGACACAGAATCACGGCGATATTTGCATTCCTTGCAAATTGAATATTTCATTAATTTTGTAACGAATTTGGGTTCATCAGCTTCGATTTGCTCATCTCTAGTCTCCACCCAACACATCATCCAACGTATGGATGTGCGGTCCCAAACATTTCTGCTATATTAACGAAAATGACACAAAATTAACTTGGAACTAAAGGGGAGATTTATCAAAACCTGTGCAAAGGAAAAGTTGACCAGTTGCCCATAGAAAGCAATCAGATTGCTTCTTTCATTTTTTAGAAGGCCTCTGAAAAAAGAAGCGATCTGATTGGTTGCTATGGACAACTCAGCAACTTTTCCTCTGGACAGGTTTTGATAAATTTCCCCCTAAGTTTGTATTGCATAAAGGAAAGCAACTGTGCATAACATAAAATAAACAGTATGGTATAAAATGAAATTGGACAAATGCAGTGCATAAATAGGCCCAAAAGCACAACTGCGGCCCACCCTAATCTTAGCTCTAGCAGTGGTTGGGTACCTTTCATTGATGCACATTGAATAGATGGGACACTTCAGAGTGCCCTATTTTGGGACAGAGAAGAAAGGCTTTAATGCGCAACTGTCATGGAAATTATACCCCCCCAGACTAATAACATGATAGTATAGATGATGATATGTGTAATGCAGCTATACTTTTGGCTGCTGTTTGTCACACTTTATCAGCAGGAAAATAGTTTTATCGTGCGGTCAGCAACAGTCGGATAGGCGTGGCTGGAGATTGTAATGCCCCACCTCCGCCACGCCTATCCCCTGTAAGTGAGCGCTGGACCACTGTGTGATTGACACACAGGTCCCCACCGCCCCGATGTCCATGATGTGCGGGCTGGCGTGACTCCACTGAGCCTATACATATAATGTGCACCTTTATGTTATATGAAATACAGTGCACGTACTCCTCTTCTTTCTTCTCATGGTGCCGGAGACGCGCTGCTTCTGCTTTCACTATAGGCAGAGAGTTCTCTCCCTGCCTCTAGCACTGCGCAGGCGCACTGAGCTGGCGGCAGACAACGGGAGCGAGCTCTCTGCCTGTAGTGAAAGCAGAAGCAGCGCGTCTCCGGCACCATGAGAAGAAAGAAGAGGAGTACGGGCACTGTATTTCATATAACATAAAGGTGCACATAATATGTATAGGCTCAGTGGAGTCAAGCCGGACCGCACATCATGGACATCGGGGGGTTGGGACCTGTGTGTCAATCACACAGTGGTCCAGCGCTCACTTACAAGGGATAGGCGTGGCGGAGGTGGGGCATTACGATCCCCAGCCATGCCTATCCGACTGTTGCTGACCGCTTGATAAAACTATTTTCCTGCTGATAAAGAGTGACAAACAGCAGCCAAAAGTATAGCTGCATTACACGTATCATAATCTATACTATCATGTTATTAGTCTGGGGGGGGGGTATAATTTCCATGACAGTTGCGCTTTAAGCTTACCCTTATACAATCTGTTATCAGATGAGTCCAGCTTTACTTTCTCTTTACTGCTCACAGCGAGCTTTCCTGTAACCAGCTATGGATCTCTCCAACTTGCTAGCAAGTTTCTCTCAGCTCCTGCAACACTTTTGGGGCTAGATTCTGGTAAGCTGCTTCCTCTGTGTTGTCTGTGGCACTGAAAAATCAAGATGGCCACGAGCACTTGTCCACAAACTCCTCCTTCCCCAGCTTTAGCGACTGCTCAGTTCAGTTGCTTGTGCATTCTGCCATCTACTGGACACTTTATGTAATTGCAGGATAATACCAAGAATAATCCGAGGAGGTTACATCTATTACACCCACCCTCAAAGTCCACATTTTATCTATCATAACGGTATGATCACACAATTAAAAGAAGCTTTTTAAAATCCACCTCTAATTTTATCTCTTCCTTTAATGTGGTTTTTCAGGTGTTTTTTTTCTTAATATTTCATTGATTTTATATTATTATTATTTTCCACTGTGCTTTTCGCCTCTGTTCATCACATGCTTTTTTAAACCTTCCCCATTGAAGTCAACGGGAGCTGGAAACCGCATTTTTGGGGCATTTTCAGCATTCATTGGCAACTAAATTGCAGTGTACCAAGAAGCAATGCTAAGCCCTGTGATTGCTGCTATACTTTACAGCAGTGGTCACAAGGAACACCTTGCTGGTGCCACAGTCAATAGCAACCTCTTAGGTGCCACAATCAACAGCAACCATGGCGTCAAGGTGGATAGACATACTGGATATATTTTGCAATAGTATTCAAAATATGGTATATGGTATTGCCATACAATTAAGTGCATACAATAAAGTTAACATGTTAGTTAAATCTATTAGTTAAATAATAAAAGTTTAAAATAGAAAAAACAATAAAAGTTAAAGGGATATTCCAGCATTTTTTTTATTTGACTATGCTACAGGGGCTGTAAAGTTAGTGTAGTATATATAGTGTCTGTACCTGTGTGTGACGGTTTTCTCACAATTCTTCTGTGATTTTCACCCCAATATTTATTTTTAACAGCATACAAAATGACTGTTGTCTCGGATTTTTCCCAGCTTGCAATGCGGCCGAGACCTAACTCACTAGTCAGCTAATGACAGGGAGCCTGTCTGCTTCAATGGGTGGAGAGATCACTGGTGGGAGAGAGAGATGAATCTGCAAGTAATGCAACAGCTGTAGGCACCCTGATTGAAAAACACAGGTCTTTTGATGGATGCAGCTCATTTATGTTTCAATGGGTGGGGTGGCTGATGTGTGGGAGGAAGGAAAATGGAATTGTGGGATTTGTAGTTAAAAAAAAGAAAAGTCAAACAGGAAAAACAAGTTCACAAAAAGCTAGCCACAGTGTTATGGTAATCTCATGACATGCCATTTAGAACCAAGACAAGTGCAGATTCTTCCTAAGCATGTCCATTACTGTCTGCCAGGTACATACTAAAATCACCTTATGGTGGACAACCCCTTTAATCAAAAATGTATTGTACATGTACCCCAAAATTATTCTTTTAAAAATATATTACTTGTCACATAAAAACAAGTTCACACATTGCTACATCAACAGAAAAATGAAAAAGTTATGTTTTTTTTCATGAAAGGTGCTATTATCGAAAAAAGGTAATATAGACTCAGTAAAGGTAACATTATGTGACACAGTGAAAAGTGTGAATTTAAAACATAAAAGGCATTAAAGCGGACGTGTCAGCAGTAAAACAGAAGTCAAACTAAACAAAGGGCTAGATAGGGCTTGTCATCAGGATTCTATGCACTTTTTTTTTAAACTCCCTATTCCTTTCTAGTTCTAAGATATAACCCTTTTTCTAACATGTAATAGAGGCTCATGTTACCCAGCACAGCAAGTGAGCCAGCCCATCTCCTCTTAGTCACCGCTTCCTTGGCTTGCATATGCCTACTCCCCCTTTGATTGGTAGGTAGCAGGCACAGGGTCCCATGCTCGAGAACACCACTTGGGCACTTGAGCCTCATTTACAAATTAGAAAAAAGGCTTATGGGTAGGGTTACACCTCAGGCAACCACAGAGTACTTCACATTGCGGATGCGTTGACGGTAGTCACAAGAACGAGCTCCCTGATGCGGCCGGGTAACTCTGTGTGTCTGCTCGTATCGGCGGGAAATCTGCTGGTACGAGGGGAAACACAGAGCTACCCCGCTGCATGAGGGAGCTTGCTCTTGTCACTGCCGTCAGTGCATCCACAGTGTAAAATACTGCTGCTAACAGGTCAACTATAATGTACCACAAAATGGTGCATTCAAAGATACAACTACCGTCTGTGTAATGTCCGTTTTTCTGTGTTTTAGCATTTTCTGCTTTCGGTCCTGCTTTGACATTGTTTTTGTGTTGTTACACCTTACGCTCTGGCCACTTCCCCTGGCTGTAAGCGCACTGTCCCCCTCTCCCCTGCTGCTGGTGGGACTGGGATTTGCATCGTGGGATGGGCTCCCGCATGCGAATCCCAGCCCGTCACTTACCACGCTCCTCTGCTGCTTCTTCCTCTGCCTCTCAGCTCCGGCGTGTGCCAGAGCTCTGAAATTTAAAGGGCCAGTATTCCCATAATTATGTGAAACACCTGACACTATTCTATAAGTCCCAGCATCTCCCACTCTTCCCTGCTGGATCTTCAGTGCCATTTGCCTGAGATTAAGCATTCCATGCTTTCTGTTTGTCTTGTGTTCTGACCTTTCCGCTATGTTATTTGACTATGCACCTTTGCCACCTGCCTTGACCTTCTGCTAAGTCTGACTATGACTCTGCCTCATCCTACTGTATTTCGCCTCACCCAGCTACCTGTGTGGTCGAGTCGTATCAGGGGTAGCGGCCTGAGTGTCGCCTGCCGCAGCAAATCCATCCTGCCTTGTGGTGGGCACCTTAGACTCCGCTCCCCAATACGGCCCGTGTTATAAGCCACTCAGGTCAGTGGATCCACATTCAGCATTGTTACATGTGTCTGAACAGTTTCTGTGCTATTTCTCCCTGGTTTGGGAAGAGTTAATGCTTTCAGCCTATGAGATCTCGGGTGGGGTTATTTATACCCGAACTCTACTGGAACTGGCTGCTGGTGATTAGACCTGTATTTTGGCCATGTTGGCATCATGTTAAGTTTGTCTCTGTGCACATAGTTATCTGTCCTGTTTGATATATAGATTTTAGTCTGCTTTGTTTTAGTACATTTGTTTGGTTTTAGTATTTCGTATGTTCGTTCTACATTTGCTTTGTGTTGCTTTTGTCTATATTCACACTGCGTTTTGGCAGTCCTGTTTTGACCTTGTTATTCTGCAACTCCGAGGATATAATCTTGTTTTGAGCACTGTGCTAATCCATCTATCTAGGAGTGAGTGAGTCTTGTGCCTGTACCTGTTTTTGCTTGTATTTAAGATTTTTGTTTCCTCATAGGCCAGTATCTTGATCACTCGGTGGAGTGTGCCCACTAGCTAGGAGCCTATTTGGCTTTGGTATTGATGTCCCTCCATGCTTGGAGTGGGGTGTCTAGTGCGTTCCTTGTTCTAAATCCAGTGTGAACAGTGCTCTTGATTTCCTGACCCGTTTAGTGTTCTGGCATTCCATTTATCTGTTCATTCCCTGCATCTCCTGGTTTTGTCTGCTGTAAACTTATCCCCATATCTAGTCTTGTTCCTGTTATCATATCTGCCGTTAATCTTGATTCTGTTTTCTGAACTGTATGTTAGAATGCTATATCGTGCCTTGTTTGTATTTATATATCTGTTTGTTGGTTATTGCATTCCCGTTTTGTTCCTGACTTGTTCCCCCACATGTACAGTTCCGTTTGTTTTGTTGACTTCCATGCCCATGCACTTTAGCGTTAGGAAGGGAATGGCTCCAAGTTGTTGATAAGCCATTTAGGGCAGATGGGCAAGTAGGCAGGGAGAGTGGTTCTTAGGGACAGCTTAGGGCTCACTTCTCCCTTCCCCTGTTGATGAGTCTGATTCTCTGGTGCTTTTCCCGATTGCTCTACGGGCTGAAACCATACATTTTGTCCGGAAAAATACTTTAGCCTGTCCCATTCCCAGTTTCCAATACAGTTTCTACACATCTAGTGTCAGTCAGAGACTATTTTAGGGACCGTGACCTGGGAACCTCTGCAGTAAGTGTTCCTAATCTGTGTCAGTATACAGGAACCATTTATGTGTAACATAACAGACAGGTAAACCCATTGAAAAGTCTTTAAGTTTGCAAACTTTATAAAAGCCATTTTGTAGCCTTCTCTGTAAGTGAACATTGCTTTTTCAATCATTGGGTTTTCTACTGATAAATTAACTTGTGAAGATTCATATTTCTGTGTGAAGCGTTTCCCTTCCTGATAACATTACTTCCACCGCTCTTGATGTTCAGTGCTCTTATATGGGACATTGTGTGTGGCTCAGACTCACAATGACCATTGTTGCTCATATTTAGGATGTAACTGGGGTTATAGACCTTAAATTGTGACTTTATACCAGAAAATACAGACAAGCAGAACTTTTTAAAGTTCATCACACTATGCTGTCTTCTGTAAGGGCTGTGTAGTATGGGCAGGTCTATTCTTGCATTGGTCAAAATGGGCCAGAAATATTGTGCCGTCCGGATAATAGAAGCATTTGTGAACTATTTCAATCTAATAGTAATGAGCCCGGTGTAAGGGGAGCACTCCACCAACACCTCTCTCCTCCCCAATCATCCCCTAAGTGATTGTTGGCTGGATGACTAGTCAAAGAAAGGTAAGAGAAACAATCCTCACACAGTAAAAAATGCCCACTTTATATGGGCACTGTCAGATCCAAAAATCTTTTATATGTTGTTACCGATGAAAGTGAAAGACCTTTTGTAATATGGTTGTTTAAATTTTTTTAATATTTAATAAAGAAAACCGCTCCTGAAAATCCCTCCACTAGGGGTCCCCATACCTATGGAGACACTAACCAGTCCTGCAGCAGCATCAGGCTTGTCCATGAGTCATGGACAAGTAATGACTCATGGACAAGGCTGAATGAGCACACATCAACCACCTCCCACTACCACAAGAGAGGCAAAGAAAACAGGTATTTTTATAATAAATATTGGTGATAAAGGCATAAAAATGATGTACAGTACATGGTCAGGATTAGGTACTGAGTAACATATTAATTTTTTTTTTTTTGTGGGATCTGACTGGTATGTTTAAACCCCACACAGTAACATTACCTAATCTTTGATCCAGCAATAATAGTTCCTACATATTCAATCCGCTTACCTGCATACATTGAAACCTCCTGTTTAGGCAAATATTTACAAATTTCCCCCTCTGCAGTCCTGTTTGTGGAAGAAGGAAATCAAATCCGAGCACTCACGAATGTATATGTAAACTTCAAAACATTTATTTACAAGGCAGATGAGAGGACTCATTTTGGCATAAAGCCTTCCTTTGCTTGACAAGTGCCCTGCCGGAACTTCTCCGCTAGGACCATGGAGACTGCATTGTCTTCCCTATAGATGACAATTCATTTCTGAGCTGATCCGTCGAAAGAATGTTAATGTACACACATTCTTTTGGTGGATCCGCTCAGAAATGCATTGCCATCTGTGGGGATGGCAATGCAGTCTGTGCAGTCCTGTCGCCACCCTCGGGATGTCCGGTGGAAAATCCGGCCAGACATTCTGTGGTGTGAATGCAGGTTATGCTTGTGTACAGTAGTGAACAGGACACTGGATGCTCAAGTAGTCCTTCTTAAGTAAAAATTAGCTGTATGGATAAGTCTGCAGGAACAGAGTTTGGATGCAGAGCAATAAGTGCCAGTCCCAAATGTATTCCCTTTGCTAAAGTAAAGTTGCCTGGCACTATACTGGCTAATACTGTGACACAGAAACAACTCTATAACTTATAAGCACAGAAACAACTCTATAACTAATAAGTGCTTTCTGTTTCTGCAGGGGAAACTCTCAGCAAGTGCACTGTCCCACCAATAACTAGTACTATGTGGTGAGCGTCTACAAAAATAAAAACATAAAAAGCCATTAGTTAAATGAGTCCTTGCTGATGGCTCCCTGCACCCCCACAGTTCTCAACTGGATGCAATCGAAAGGGTCAGTGGCTGCTTGAGGCCTCATTTGCAGCAGGCTTTATGAAGGAGCACCCTTGGCATTCCTATTCCGATTGGATGCAACTCCTATATATACCATAAATGGAGGTTACAGTCTAACAACATCCAAAATAGGAGGTTCACTAATGGAAAAACAGTCCAAAAGCAGCCTTGCATATCCCAAGTGACCTACCATTCCTAGTTATCTCCTTTCAGTGTCCCACTGAAGTGGTGTGCATTATTCCCTGATGACATCATTATGCTCTTCTTCAGAATATCTTCCTGAATAGGATTCACCAGCATACAGATAGTGAAGATGAGCACTGTTCTTCTTCTCAATTGTATAGTATATTTTGTTTGTGTTCTTGTTACGCCGAGCGCTCCGGGTCCCCGCTCCTCCCCGGAGCGCTCGCTTCACTCTCCCCGCTGCAGCGCTCCGGTCACATCCTCTGACCCGGGGCGCTGCGATTCCGCTGCCAGCCGGGATGCGATTCGCGATGCGGGTAGCGCCCGCTCGCGATGCGCACCCCGGCTCCCGTACCTGACTCGCTCCCCGTCTGTTCTGTCCCGGCGCGCGCGGCCCCGCTCCCTAGGGCGCGCGCGCGCCGGGTCTCTGCGATTTAAAGGGCCACTGCGCCGCTGATTGGCGCAGTGGTTCCAATTAGTGTGTTCACCTGTGCACTTCCCTATATCACCTCACTTCCCCTGCACTCCCCTGCCGGATCTTGTTGCCATTGTGCCAGTGAAAGCGTTCCTTGTGTGTTCCTAGCCTGTGTTCCAGACCTTCTGCCGTTGCCCCTGACTACGATCCTTGCTGCCTGCCCCGACCTTCTGCTACGTCCGACCTTGCTTCTGCCTACTCCCTTGTACCGCGCCTATCTTCAGCAGCCAGAGAGGTGAGCCGTTGCTAGTGGATACGACCTGGTCACTACCGCCGCAGCAAGACCATCCCGCTTTGCGGCGGGCTCTGGTGAAAACCAGTAGTGGCTTAGAACCGGTCCACTAGCACGGTCCACGCCAATCCCTCTCTGGCACAGAGGATCCACTACCTGCCAGCCGGCATCGTGACAGTAGATCAGGCCATGGATCCCGCTGAAGTTCCTCTGCCAGTTGTCGCTGACCTCACCACGGTGGTCGCCCAGCAGTCACAACAGATAGCGCAACAAGGCCAACAGCTGTCTCAACTGACCGTTATGCTACAACAGTTACTACCACAGCTTCAGCAGTCATCTCCTCCGCCAGCTCCTGCACCTCCTCCGCAGCGAGTGGCCGCTCCTGGGCTACGCCTATCCTTGCCGGATAAATTTGATGGGGACTCTAAGTTTTGCCGTGGCTTTCTTTCCCAATGTTCCCTGCATCTGGAGATGATGTCGGACCTGTTTCCCACTGAAAGGTCTAAGGTGGCTTTCGTAGTCAGCCTTCTGTCCGGAAAAGCCCTGTCATGGGCCACACCGCTCTGGGACCGCAATGACCCCGTCACTGCCTCTGTACACTCCTTCTTCTCGGAAATCCGAAGTGTCTTTGAGGAACCTGCCCGAGCCTCTTCTGCTGAGACTGCCCTGTTGAACCTGGTCCAGGGTAATTCTTCCGTTGGCGAGTATGCCGTACAATTCCGTACTCTTGCTTCAGAATTGTCCTGGAATAATGAGGCCCTCTGCGCGACCTTCAAAAAAGGCCTATCCAGCAACATTAAAGATGTTCTGGCCGCACGAGAAATTCCTGCTAATCTACATGAACTTATTCACCTAGCCACTCGCATTGACATGCGTTTTTCCGAAAGGCGTCAGGAACTCCGCCAAGATATGGACTCTGTTCGCACGAGGCGTTTCTTCTCCTCGGCTCCTCTCTCCTCTGGTCCCCTGCAATCTGTTCCTGTGCCTCCCGCCGTGGAGGCTATGCAGGTCGACCGGTCTCGTCTGACACCTCAAGAGAGGACACGACGCCGTATGGAGAACCTCTGCCTGTACTGTGCTAGTACCGAACACTTCCTGAGGGATTGTCCTATCCGTCCTCCCCGCCTGGAAAGACGTACGCTGACTCCGCACAAAAGTGAGACAGTCCTTGATGTCTACTCTGCTTCTCCACGTCTTACTGTGCCTGTGCGGATGTCTGCCTCTGCCTTCTCCTTCTCTACTGTGGCCTTCTTGGACTCTGGATCTGCAGGAAATTTTATTTTGGCCTCTCTCGTCAACAGGTTCAACATCCCGGTGACCAGTCTCGCCAGACCCCTCTACATCAATTGTGTAAATAATGAAAGATTGGACTGTACCATACGTTTCCGCACGGAGCCCCTTCTTATGAGCATCGGATCTCATCACGAGAGGATTGAACTTTTGGTCCTCCCCAATTGCACCTCGGAAATTCTCCTTGGACTTCCCTGGCTTCAACTTCATTCCCCAACCCTGGATTGGTCCACTGGGGAGATCAAGAGTTGGGGGTCCTCTTGTTCCAAAAACTGTCTAAAACCGGTTTCCAGTAACCCTTGCCGTAACTCTGTGGTTCCTCCAGTAACCGGTCTCCCTAAGGCCTATATGGACTTCGCGGATGTTTTCTGCAAAAAACAAGCTGAGACTCTACCTCCTCACAGGCCTTATGATTGTCCTATCGACCTCCTCCCGGGCACTACTACACCCCGGGGAAGAATTTATCCTCTCTCTGCCCCAGAGACTCTTGCCATGTCTGAATACGTCCAGGAGAATCTAAAAAAGGGCTTTATCCGTAAATCCTCCTCTCCTGCCGGAGCCGGATTTTTCTTTGTGTCCAAAAAAGATGGCTCCCTACGTCCTTGCATTGACTACCGCGGTCTTAATAAAATCACGGTTAAGAACCGCTACCCCTTACCCCTCATCTCTGAACTCTTTGATCGCCTCCAAGGTGCCCACATCTTTACTAAATTGGACTTAAAAGGCGCCTATAACCTCATCCGCATCAGAGAGGGGGATGAGTGGAAAACGGCATTTAACACCAGAGATGGACACTTTGAGTATCTGGTCATGCCCTTTGGCCTGTGCAACGCCCCTGCCGTCTTCCAAGACTTTGTCAATGAAATTTTTCGTGATCTGTTATACTCCTGTGTTGTTGTATATCTGGACGATATCCTAATTTTTTCTGCCAATCTAGAAGAACACCGCCAGCATGTCCGTATGGTTCTTCAGAGACTTCGTGACAATCAACTCTATGCCAAAATTGAGAAATGTCTGTTTGAATGCCAATCTCTTCCTTTTCTAGGATATTTGGTCTCTGGCCAGGGACTACAGATGGATCCAGACAAACTCTCTGCCGTCTTAGATTGGCCACGCCCCTCCGGACTCCGTGCTATCCAACGCTTTTTGGGGTTCGCCAATTATTACAGGCAATTTATTCCACATTTTTCTACCATTGTGGCTCCTATCGTGGCTTTAACCAAAAAAAATGCTGATCCCAAGTCCTGGCCTCCTCAAGCAGAAGACGCCTTTAAACGACTCAAGTCTGCCTTTTCTTCGGCTCCCGTCCTCTCCAGACCTGACCCTTCCAAACCCTTCCTATTGGAGGTTGATGCCTCCTCAGTGGGAGCTGGAGCTGTTCTTCTACAAAAAAATTCTTCCGGGCATGCTGTCACTTGTGGTTTTTTCTCTAGGACCTTCTCTCCAGCGGAGAGGAACTACTCCATCGGGGATCGAGAGCTTCTAGCCATTAAATTAGCACTTGAGGAATGGAGGCATCTGCTGGAGGGATCAAGTTTTCCTGTTATTATCTACACCGACCACAAGAACCTCTCCTACCTCCAGTCTGCCCAACGGCTGAATCCTCGCCAGGCCCGGTGGTCTCTGTTCTTTGCCCGATTTAATTTTGAGATTCACTTTCGTCCTGCCGATAAGAACATTAGGGCCGATGCTCTCTCTCGTTCCTCGGATGCCTCAGAAGTTGAACTCTCTCCGCAACACATCATTCCACCTGACTGCCTGATCTCCACTTCTCCTGCCTCCATCAGGCAGACTCCTCCAGGAAAGACCTTTGTTTCTCCACGCCAACGCCTCGGAATCCTCAAATGGGGTCACTCCTCCCATCTCGCAGGTCATGCGGGCATCAAGAAATCTGTGCAACTCATCTCCCGCTTCTATTGGTGGCCGACTCTGGAGACGGATGTTGTGGACTTTGTGCGAGCCTGCACTATCTGTGCCCGGGATAAGACTCCTCGCCAGAAGCCCGCTGGTTTTCTTCATCCTCTGCCTGTCCCCGAACAGCCTTGGTCTCTGATTGGTATGGATTTTATTACTGATTTACCCCCTTCCCGTGGCAACACTGTTATTTGGGTGGTCGTTGATCGATTCTCCAAAATGGCACATTTCATCCCTCTTCCTGGTCTTCCTTCTGCGCCTCAGTTGGCTAAACAATTTTTTGTACACATTTTTCGTCTTCACGGGTTGCCTACGCAGATTGTCTCGGATAGAGGCGTCCAATTCGTGTCTAAATTCTGGAGGGCTCTCTGTAAACAACTCAAGATTAAATTAAATTTTTCTTCTGCATATCATCCCCAGTCCAATGGACAAGTAGAAAGAATTAACCAGATCTTGGGTGATTATTTGCGACATTTTGTTTCCTCCCGCCAGGATGACTGGGCAGATCTCCTCCCATGGGCCGAATTCTCGTATAACTTCAGGGTCTCTGAATCTTCCTCCAAATCCCCATTTTTCGTGGTGTACGGCCGTCACCCTCTTCCCCCCCTCCCTACTCCCTTGCCCTCTGGTCTGCCCGCTGTGGATGAAATTTCTCGTGACCTTTCCATCATATGGAGAGAGACCCAAAATTCTCTCTTACAGGCTTCATCACGCATGAAGAAGTTCGCGGATAAGAAAAGAAGAGCTCCTCCCGTTTTTTCCCCTGGAGACAAGGTATGGCTCTCCGCTAAATATGTCCGCTTCCGTGTCCCTAGCTACAAGTTGGGACCACGCTATCTTGGTCCTTTCAAAATTTTGTGTCAAATTAATCCTGTCTCTTATAAACTTCTTCTTCCTCCTTCTCTTCGTATCCCTAATGCCTTTCACGTCTCTCTTCTCAAACCACTCATCCTCAACCGTTTTTCTCCCAAATCTGTTCCTCCCACTCCTGTTTCCGGCTCCTCGGACGTCTTCTCTGTCAGAGAAATCTTGGCTTCCAAGAAGGTCAGAGGGAAAAATTTTTTTTGGTGGACTGGGAGGGTTGTGGTCCTGAAGAGAGATCCTGGGAACCTGAGGACAACATCCTAGACAAAAGTCTGCTCCTCAGGTTCTCAGGCTCTAAGAAGAGGGGGAGACCCAAGGGGGGGGGGGGTACTGTTACGCCGAGCGCTCCGGGTCCCCGCTCCTCCCCGGAGCGCTCGCTTCACTCTCCCCGCTGCAGCGCTCCGGTCACATCCTCTGACCCGGGGCGCTGCGATTCCGCTGCCAGCCGGGATGCGATTCGCGATGCGGGTAGCGCCCGCTCGCGATGCGCACCCCGGCTCCCGTACCTGACTCGCTCCCCGTCTGTTCTGTCCCGGCGCGCGCGGCCCCGCTCCCTAGGGCGCGCGCGCGCCGGGTCTCTGCGATTTAAAGGGCCACTGCGCCGCTGATTGGCGCAGTGGTTCCAATTAGTGTGTTCACCTGTGCACTTCCCTATATCACCTCACTTCCCCTGCACTCCCCTGCCGGATCTTGTTGCCATTGTGCCAGTGAAAGCGTTCCTTGTGTGTTCCTAGCCTGTGTTCCAGACCTTCTGCCGTTGCCCCTGACTACGATCCTTGCTGCCTGCCCCGACCTTCTGCTACGTCCGACCTTGCTTCTGCCTACTCCCTTGTACCGCGCCTATCTTCAGCAGCCAGAGAGGTGAGCCGTTGCTAGTGGATACGACCTGGTCACTACCGCCGCAGCAAGACCATCCCGCTTTGCAGCGGGCTCTGGTGAAAACCAGTAGTGGCTTAGAACCGGTCCACTAGCACGGTCCACGCCAATCCCTCTCTGGCACAGAGGATCCACTACCTGCCAGCCGGCATCGTGACAGTTCTGCTACATCCATCTATCAGTAATAATCAGGATATAACCTACCGTATTTTTCGCCGTATAAGACACACTTTTTCTTCCCCAAAACTGGGGGGGGGGGGAGTTGGTGCGTCTTATACGGCGAATACACACCTATCGCGGCGGTCCCTGTGGCCATCAAAGCTGACCGCCACGTCTGAAGCGAAAGTGACACTAACCCGGCTGCTCAGTCGGGCTGTTCGGGACCGCCGCAGTGAAATCGCGGCGTCCCGAACACCTTATAGGACACCGGGAGGGACCTTACCTGCCTCCTGGCTTTGTGGTACCTGTTCCTTGCTACCTTACCTACCCTGCACCTGTGTTACCTGCCCTGACCTACTGCCCTCTTGCCACATCCTGCCAGTCTCCTTCTGTGCCACACCACCCCCCAGCCACCTGTGTGGACGACTCGTGTGACCTGGGTGCCACCTGCCACAGCAAGACCATGCCGCTTGGCGGCGGGCTCTGGTGAAAACCAGCGGCACCTTAGACTCCGCTCCCAGGCACGGCTCACGTCATCATCCACACATGCCCAGAGGAGCCACCACCTGCCGTGACCCGTTACAGTAGGGCATAGTCGGCACAGAACAGTAACAGATGTTTACTCATGGGCTTCTAGCATGGTTGGCTTCAGACCACAGCTGCAGTCTAGCCAAAGGATACAGTCCCAAAGTAATCAAAATATCCATAAGAGGTGCAGACTTCAATAAAGTGGTATTAAAGTAAGGGACGGAGCACTCTGCGGTAGTGAAAATCCCATATTCCTTTATTTTAAGTCATGTTATATGACATAATGGCAGGATAAGGAGACAAAGAAGCTTGAAGGGAATGACAGCTGTTTCATACTGGCAGGTACTTCTGAGCAGAAGTACCCACCGAAGATGTTGAGGCGAGAAGTACCTCCTGGTAAAAAACTGCTGTGGCATTTCCCCGCTTCCTGCTCTGACTTACTGTTTCCACACTATGCTGTCTTCTATGTATCATCAGAAAATAAGTTATGGATATGTACAATAGGTGAGTGGTCCATTTTACTTCTGCTTCTATGTATGTTGTATATACCATTGCTGAGATTCTCAGACGCTGAGCACCAGACCGAAGCAGATCTGTAGGCTAACGTACTGATGTCCACGGTTCCTTCTTCTTAGTGCTACTGGATATATGCCATTGTGTAGTGTCTGGTCTATTTCTTCTTCGTTTTATCACTAAGTCTTTTACCCTAATTGCTGCCTTTAAAAATAGCAGGAAAAAGAACAGGAATCTAGCAGAATGTAGACATTGGTTCCATTGTTTGTATTCGAAGAACCAAGAGGGCAAGAGGGTCTGTTGCAATGTTCATCAGCGGAGAGATAATAAAGTATAATAATAATTATCATAATATAAAATGGTTCCACTTTTACACCTTGGTCATCACTGGGCTTACATATTTATTGGATTTAATTTCCCCTTTCACTTGTTCCCTTTATATCCTTGGTAATATCCTATTTGATATATTATTCTCCTTCTCTCCTTGTTCTTATTGTCCACATATTAAAATGTTAAATAAAGAAACAGACAAAAATGCAATTTCTAACAACTTTCTTAAGACGTCTGGATAAGACCATCATTATCTGTGTAACGTTGATATCGTCCATTTGAAATCTAAATAAATATACAGTAGTCTTCAGTAGTCGCGGGGATTAGCATAAAATTAATCAGGTCTCTCTATGACTGAAAAATTGAAGGAAATTGACACATCTTCATCTGCATGTCTTATCAAAAGTGTCCATGCTATTTAGTTACAAAACCCCGGAGGCTATTCCTTTGCACAGATTCTTATAATACTTCAATTAAGGGACACCAAGCTGCCAAACAGACAGCAGAGCATTTATTTCTTGATGACTCTTTAAGTTGTGCCACAGGCCTATCATTAAGAGAATATTTTTCACAGCAGGCTGCGAAGATTCTTATGCCATTAAATGGAATTGAAAAAGCATCAATTTGTTTTTTTCCACCTAACACAGATATTTTTCATTGCTAGAACAGCCATTAAAAACAATCTGTTTTATTGCAACCCGAAAAGATCAGATGAAGTACAAAGCGTGATTTATTGAAAGTGTAACAAGAATTAAACCCTTATGAACAAGCAGCAGCTGGAATAAATATTTAGGCAAACCTATGGAAAGAGGCCTTGGACTCCACAGCCTAATTGTTCTCTCTGGGATTGTAAAACCTGTCCGCCACCCTGTCCCTGAATAATACACCCAAAATAAGAAATTGTGAAGACGGAATGAAATTCAAACCTCTTCCTATGCTCATTCATCTCTACCTTGGTATATTTATATTAGTATGATCTCACATGTTCTCGTCAGGTTTTGTTTGAGTTTTGAAATGCAAATAGAATTGAAAATTTAAAAATTTTAAATGAGTATCTGTCAATAATATTCCCCTTCATTATAAGTCATACCTGGTTTTGGCTTCAAAACTGCACCACAAAACCTGGTCAAAACCTGAATGTATAAGAACACCCTTGGAATAGAAGCAGAACAAAATGATGGACTAATGGGACTAATTATAGACTGGTAAGTTTAACGTGCATGGGTTTACTAAGGATAGAAGTTGTCAAACCAATCTAATTTGCTTTTATGAAGATGTGAGTAGAAGCCTTGACAGAGGAATGGCTGTGGATATAGGGGGAGATTTATCAAAACCTGTCCAGAGGAAAAGTTGCCCAGTTGCCCATAGCAACCAATCAGGTCGCTTCTTTCATTTTTAACAAGGCCTCTGCAAAATGAAAGAAGCAACCTGATTGGTTGCTATGGGCAACTGGGCAACTTTTCCTCTGGACAGGTTTTGATGAATCTCTCCCATAGTGTTTCTGGATTTTGCTAAAGCGTTTGATACTGTCCCTCATAGACGTCTGACAGGTAAGTTAAGGTCTTTGGGTTTTGAAACTTTAGTTTGTAACTGGATTGAACACTGGCTCATTGATTGTACCCAATGAATGGTGGTCAATGATTCATATTCTGGTTGGTCCCCGGTTATTAGTGGTGTACCCCAAGGTTCAGTACTGGGCCCGCTGTTGTTTAATTTATTTATCAATGATATAGAGGATGGTATTAACAGCTCTGTTTCTATCTTTGCAGATGACACCAAGCTTTGTAGCACGGTACAGTCTATAGAGGATGTGCATAAGTTACAAGATGACTTGGATAGACTAAGTGTCTGGGCATCCACTTGGCAAATGAGGTTCAATGTGGATAAATGTAAAGTTATGCATGTGGGTACTAATAACCTGCATGCGTCGTATGTCTTAGGGGGGATTAAACTGGCAGAGTCACTGGTAGAGAAGGATCTGGGTGTACTTGTAGATCACAGACTACAGAATAGCATGCAATGTCAGGCTGCTGCTTCCAAAGCCGGCAGGATATTGTCATGTATCAAAAGAGGCATGGACTCAAGGGACAGGGACATAATACTCCCCCTTTATAAAGCATTGGTACGGCCTCACCTGGAATATGCTGTTCAGTTTTGGTCGCCTGTCCATAAAAGGGACACTGTGGAGCTGGAAAGGGTGCAGAGACGCGCAACTAAACTAATATGGGGCATGGAACATCTTAGCTATGAGGAATGATTAAAGGAGTTACAATTGTTTAGTCTTGAGAAGAGACATTTAAGGGGGGATATCATAAACGTATATAAGTATATAAATGGCCCATACAAAAAATGTGGAGAAAAATTGTTCCAGGTTAAACCCCCCAAAAGGACGAGGGGGCACTCCCTCCATCTGGAGAAGAAAAGGTTTCGTCTAAAGGGGCGACATGCCTTCTTTACCATAAGAACTGTGAATTTATGGAACAGTCTACCTCAGGAACTGGTCACAGCAGGAACAATTAATAGCTTTAAAACAGGGTTAGATACATTCCTGGAACAAAATAACATTAATGCTTATGCAGAATTATAAAACTACATCCCTTCCCCTTATCCCCTTACACCCTTCTCTTCAATTCCCTGGTTGAACTTGATGGACGTATGTCTTTTTTCAACCATACTAACTATGTAACTATGGGGTTAAAGGGTTTTCCAGTTTTGATGGCCTATTCTCAGGACACCTGCTTGGCAGAGCCACCATGTCTACATTGTAAATGAGGTCAGAAGCATAGGGCTCCGTTCACTGTGTGGTGGCCATGCCTGGTTATTGCAACTCAGCTCCCTTCGAGTCAATATGAGATCAGTCACCTAGCACGGCTACTACAAAGTGAACTGAGCCATCTGCATCCAGACCCATACACAGCATCCATTGCGCTGTGGCAGCTCTGCAGATCATATATTGATTGCCTATCTTGAGGAAAGGCCATCAATATGTGCAAATGGAAGACCCAACCAAAGATCACAACTTGTCCATCATAAACAAATTAACTCATTAAAGTCCCTCCCTGCCGGCATGTAAACGTGGTCAAAAATTTCAAAGTGAACATCAAAATCTGGAAAAAAGGATTTAAGTGACTGTGAACGTGGCAAAGTTGTTGGTGCCAGACAGTTGTTCTTAGTATTTCAGAAACAGCTGATCTACTGGGATTTTTATGCACAACCATCTCTATGGTTTACAAAGAATGGTCTGAAAAAGAGAAAATATCCAGAGAGCAGCAGTTGTGTGCACAAAGAGTCTTGTTGATGCCAGGGGTCATATGAGATTAGGCAGACTGGGTTGAGATGTCAGAAAGGCAACATTAACTCAAATAACATATATATATATATATATATATATATATATATATATATATATATATATAGCAACCAGGTTTCAGGAGGCGCATATTACATCTAGGTAAAACTGGATGAGATATGGATAAATCCAGTTAGAGTTTAATCTTTAGCAGACCATAGCTGCTAGGAACTTTTGGTAATTCCTGTTATCGGGCCTGGGTGTTTATACGATATGAAAAAAAGGTTGGTGGTGGGGCTTTTCAGCCACCTTCCTGGGCTTCTCCAGATCACTTTTTATAGTAGCACAGATCAGCACAGGTGATGAAGTCAGCTCACAACTAGGGCTAAAAGAAGGTGAGAGACAGTCTGCACTGAGAGGCTGTAAGGAACTTGACCTGAAGTCCGGAGGTCTGCTAGACTTTCCTGGGGCAATTGCAACTTGTGTAAAGTAATACAACTAAAGTTTGTTTTGTCTGGTGGCTGGTAGTAAGCTACCTTTAAAGTGTGAACAAGATGTGTAATTGGTGCTTAAACAAGCAGGTTTTGTTTCACTTTGTGCAAGAAATATAATTCGTTTTGTTTCCATATAACAGTAGTGCCAGCTGTTTATTCTTTGTTTTTATATATATTATGTATAACATGCAAACTATACTACAAATGCTAAACATTAACAGATAAATATGAAAGAAACATCATAGCAAAGTCACAGATCCCATACTTTACACTGCAGCCTTATACCCACACGACTTACAGACCAGACCCTTTAACCCCTTAACGACGCAGGACATATATTTACGTCCTGCGCCGGCTCCCGCGATATGAAGCGGGATCGTGCCGCGATCCTGCATCATATCGCGTCGGTCCTGGCGCTCATCAACGGCCGGGACCCGCGGCTAATACCACACATCGCCGATCGTGGCGATGTGCGGTATTAACCCTTTAGAAGCGGCGGTCAAAGCTGACCGCCGCTTCTAAAGTGAAACTGAAAGTGACCCGGCTGCTCAGTCGGGCTGTTCGGGACCGCCGCGGTGAAATCGCGGCGTCCCGAACAGCTGATCGGACACTGGGAGGGCCCTTACCTGCCTCCTCGGTGTCCGATCGACGAATGACTACTCCGTGCCTGAGATCCAGGCAGGAGCAGTCAAGCGCCGATAATGCTGATCACAGGCGTGTTAATACACGCCAGTGATCAGCATAGGAGATCAGTGTGTGCAGTGTTATAGGTCCCTATGGGACCTATAACACTGCAAAAAAAATGTTAAAAAAAAGTGTTAATAAAGGTCATTTAACCCCTTCCCTAATAAAAGTTTGAATTACCCCCCTTTTCCCATAAAAAAAATAAAACAGTGTAAAAAAATAAAATAAATAAACATATGTGGTATCGCCGCGTGCGTAAATGTCCGAACTATAAAAATATATCATTAATTAAACCGCACAGTCAATGGCGTACGCGCAAAAAAATTCCAAAGTGCAAAAAAGCGTATTTTGGTCACTTTTTATACCATTAAAAAAATGAATAAAAAGTGATTAAAAAGTCCGATCAAAACAAAAATCATACCGATAAAAACTTCAGATCATGGCGCAAAAAATGAGTCCTCATACCGCCCTATATGTGGAAAAATAAAAAGTTATAGGGGTCAGAAGATTAAATTTTTAAACGTCTAAATTTTCCTGCATGTAGTTATGATTTTTTCCAGAAGTGCGACAAAATCAAACCTATATAAGTAGGGTATCATTTTAACCGTATGGACCTACAGAATAATGATAAGGTGTAATTTTTACCGAAATATGCACTGCGTAGAAACGGAAGCCCCCTAAAAGTTACAAAATGGCGTTTTTTTTTCGATTTTGTCGCACAATGATTTTTTTTTCCGTTTCGCCGTGCATTTTTGTGTAAAATGACTAATGTCACTGCAAAGTAGAATTGGCGACGCAAAAAATAGGCCATAATATGGATTTTTAGGTGGAAAATTGAAAGGGTTATGATTTTTAAAAGGTAAGGAGGAAAAAACGAAAGTGCCAAAACGTAAAAACCCTGAGTCCTTAAAGGGTTAAAGGGGTACTAATGTGGAAAACTTTTTTTTTTTTAATCAACTGGTGCCAGAAAGTTAAACAGATTTGTAAATTACTTCTATTTAAAAATCTTAATCCTTCCAGTACTTTTTAGGGGCTATATACTACAGAGGAAATGCTTATCGTTTTAGATTTCTCTGATGTCATGACCACAGTGCTCTCTGCTGACCTCTGCTGTCCGTTTTAAGAACAGGAGAAAATCCTCACAGCAAACATATGCTGCTCCGGACAGTACCTAAAATAGACAGCAGAGGTCAGCAGAGAGCACTGTGGTCATGACATCAGAGAAATCAAAAACAATAAGCATTTCCTCTGTAGTATATAGCCCCTAAAAAGTACTGGAAGGATTAAGATTTTTAAATAGAAGTAATTTACAAATCTGTTTAACTTTCTGGCACCAGTTTATTTAAAAAAATAAAATAAAAAAAAGTTTTCCACAGTAGTACCCCTTTAATTCTCCTATTTTATTTATATGTGTTTCTCATTCCCTGACTAATATACTGTTCCATTTGCAAACACTTCTAAAATAAGGCACATAACATCTCTCCTCTGCAAATACAAATTCCCTTTTACAGCTGTGTCCTCCCTGCTCTTCAGCCATGAGCGATGATAAGACGGCACCATCAAATATTAATATATAATGTTATTTTACTGAACTATATTCCTACTCCAGGTGTGACATGCATTGTAGCTGCTGTAAAATGCAGTTTATTCCGGCGCTGTCAGCAGCATTAAATCACTAGTGCTTCAAATAAAGAATAAGGGTCACAAAAGGTATATATTTTTAATATAAAAGAATCTGCCTGAAGCCAAATTTCCCATTTTTGCAAATGAAGACGGTTCCTCACTTATGCAATTACATCATGTAACAAATGCTGTATTCCAGCTACCTCGGTAAATTGCATTTTCTCATTTAGAACAATGTAATAGATTTTTCGGCGCAGTGATTTATCATGTAACAATTAAGAGCCCTAGGGAAGAGATGACCATTTTACATTTTATCAGCATGTTTCAATAAACTGTTAATGTGACCTTAATGTCCGGGAAACACTTGTACATAATCAGATTCCGATTTATGAATCCACTGACATTAAATGTTATCTCATTAATCACGGCTTCACAGGCTTCGTACCTTCATACAACTCTATGAAGTTATTTCCTAGCAATAAAAATCAGCATTAGAAAGGATATTTAAATAAGGGAATGCATAATTTTTTATACCCCGCAGCCCCCAAACACAAAGAGCTTGAAATAAGATTAGGCACCTAGCAATGCATTTATCTAGTGTATCTCCAGCGCTCATCTTTATGAACTGCAATCGTATTAGAATCAATAAGAAGAGGTGTTTTAGAAATGCCATAAACCCACAAGTATACATAAATATTGGAAAAAAGCAAGAAATACTTTCAATTCGTTTTTTATTTTATTTTATGTTGCTCTCTGCATTTTATGTTGCTCTCTGCATTTTCGTAGAACACTGCAGAAACTGTAATGGCAAAGAGGAATAAGCCATCGCTGGAGGAAAAGCCTGTAACCTCCATCTGCTACAGCAACACAAACTATTGGATATACTCTGAATTTCTTGTGGCACAAAGTAAGATAGTGAAGATAAAAACAAAGTTTGTCTAGCTCAACTTTTTTCTTTGCAACACTACGAATTATCGATGACAACTTCCTCTGACAGAGAGTTCCATAGGCTCACTGCACTTACAGTAAAGAATCCTCTTCTATGTTGGTGTAGAAACCCTCTCTCCTTAAGTGGATGCCCCTTTGTTATATACAGTAACAGTATAGTTAGATTATAATTACAGTCCTGCGTGTCAATAGATTGTTACATAGTTACATAAGGTTAAAAAAAAGACAGAAGACCTTAATGGGGTTATCTGGCCAATGACATCTTGTTCCCTACCCCCTGCGATCTCCGTGCAGCACCCGCCGCATTCTATGCAGGGCTGCGTCTCCAATGTTGGAAAGATCTTTGTTTCCGGGGCTGGAGATGTGACGTAACGCCATTCCACTGCTCCTTGGCCAGATAATCCCTTTAAGTTAAACCTATAACCCAACTGTGTTGATCCAGAGGAAGGTAAAAAGCCCATATAAGGCTAATGACAATTGCCCCATAACAGAGGGAAAAAAATCCTTCCATGCAAATATGGCATTTAGAATAAATCCATGGATCAACATTCTATTTTCATAACTCTAAAAAACATCATTTGTATTATTATATTTTTCAAGAAAAACATCCATGCCCCTCTTGAACTTGTTTATTGAGCCAGATATCACAGCATCACGTGGAAGAGTTCCCCCAGATATCACAACATCATGTGGCAGCCAGCCCCAATAGCAAAATCCCCCTTTTTGTTTTTTTTGTTTTATGCTAAAACTCCCCTTCATGCCAGACCCCCCCCCCCCCCCCACCCGAACATTGCAGTGTGAACTAGGGAGGTCCCAATACCGATACTAGTATCGTTATTGGGGCCGATTCCAGGCATTTGCATGGTATCGGGGACTCGTTTAATGTCCCTGATACCAAGCCCGATATCTTCTGCAGTGCAGCATCCTCCAGTCAAATGCCCTGCTCCGCGGCCCCATTCTCCCGTCTTCATCATGCCGTTCCATGGAGGAGCATGTGACACACACGTCACTCTACTGCGCCCTGTGTAACGCTATGGAGGAAGGAGAGTGACATGTATGTCAATGCTCCTCCATAGGGCGCCATGATTTGGACAGGAGAACGGGGCAGCAGAGCGGCAGCACCCGACAGAGGACAGCTGCAGGTGAGCAACTACCAGGGGCACTAATGAGGGTGTGGGGTGGCTTGCTTTTTAAACTATATGGTGTTCAACGTGATAAATTTATGACCACTGAAAAAAAAAAATTAATGTAGATGAAAAACTGTTTGGTGTGAAGAACAGCATAAATGGTTTAGCGCATTAAAAAGTCACAAGCGGTGGCTTGTGTCAAAATATGTGACAAATATATGAAAAAAGAAAAGTTTAAACGGCTTGATGAATTCCCCCCATAATGTACATATAAATTAAAGGTGTATTACAGCACTAACGTAAAATTTTAAATGATGCTGAGTAAAAAAAAACAACAACACACTTACCTTCTTACCTTTTTCTGATCCCCCACAACTTCCATTCGGCTCTGTCTGGTCCCCTGATCTTCCATCTTCTTTCTGCTCTTGTGACGAGCACTTGTTGCAGGACCTGCCCACACAGCCAATCAATGGCCGAGACGGAACATCGCAGGGGCCACTGATTGGCTGAACTGGCAGGTCCTACAATGAGTGCTTGCCTCGGAAACAGGAAAAAAACTGATGATCAGGGACTGCACAGAGCCGAACGGAAGTTGCAGAAGGCTGGGGATAGGTAGGTATTGTTTTTTTCCCCTACTTATATGGGGCCCAGCACAATGTAAATTTTTATGCTAGCACCAAATAACCCCTTAAGGACTCAGGGTTTTTCAGTTTTTGCACTTTCGTTTTTTCCTCCTTACCTTTTAAAAATCATAACCCTTTCAATTTTCCACCTAAAAATCCATATTATGGCTTATTTTTTGCGTCGCCAATTCTACTTTGCAGTGACATTAGTCATTTTACCCAAAAATGCACGGCGAAACGGAATAAAAAATCATTGTGCGACAAAATTGAAGAAAAAACGCAATTTTGTAACTTTTGGGGGCTTCCGTTTCTACGCAGTGCATATTTGGGTAAAAATTACACCTTATCATTATTCTGTAGGTCCATACGGTTAAAATGATATCCTACTTGTATAGGTTTGATTTTGTCGCACTTCTGGAAAAAATCATAACTACATACAGGAAAATTTATACGTTTAAAAATGTCATATTTTGACCCCTATAACTTTTTTACTTTTCCACGTACAGGGCGGTATGAGAACTCATTTTTTGCGCCGTGATCTGAAGATTTTATTGGTATGATTTTTGTTTTGATCGGACTTTTTGATGGTATAAAAAGTGACCAAAATACGCTTTTTTGGACTTTGGAATTTTTTTGTGCGTACGCCATTGACCGTGCGGTTTAATTAATGATATATTTTTATAGTTCGGACATTTATGCACGCGGCGATACCATATATGTTTATTTATTTATTTTTTTACACTGTTTTATATTTTTTATGGGAAAAGGGGGGTGATTCAAACTTTTATTAGGGAAGGGGTTAAATGACCTTTATTAACACTTTTTTTTTAACTTTTTTTTTGCAGTGTTATAGGTCCCATAGGGACCTATAACACTGCACACACTGATCTTTTACACAGATCACAGGCGTGTATTAACACGCCTGTGATCAGTGTTATCGGCGCTTGACTGCTCCTGCCTGGATCTCAGGCACGGAGCAGTCATTCACCGATCGGACAGGTAAGGGCAGGTAAGGGCCCTCCCGGTGTCCTGTCAGCTGTTCGGGGCGCCGCGATTTCACAGCGGCGGTCCCGGACAACCCGACTGAGCAGCCGGGTCACTTTCACTTTCACTTTAGAAGCAGCGGTCAGCTTTGGCCGCCGCTTCTAAAGGGTTAATATCGCACATCGCCGCGATCGGCGATGTGTGGTATTAGCCGCGGGTCCCGGCCGTTGATGAGCGCCGGGACCGACGCGATATGATGCGGGATCGCGGCGCGATCCCGCTTCATATCGCGGGAGCCGGCGCAGGACGTAAATATACATCCTGCGTCGTTAAGGGGTTAATGATTAACTTTTATTAATATTTATGGGGGAGGAGGTGGAAAAAAATTGCAATTTCACAAAGCTGTTCACAGTGCGGGTTAAAAACATGTTAACTCAAGTGGGTTGGGACAATTGTGGTGACATCATATACATTTTAAATTTTTTAACACCTTTACAAATGAAATCCACAATTTATAGAAAAACTAAATATTTTTGTTTTACCTTTATTTACATTTTTAGTCCCACCTGAGGACTTCTATAATGTTTTGGTAAACTCAATATAACAAATGATGTCTGTCAGGCCTGGAAGACATTGCAAATCCTTCCGCTTCCATGGCAACCGATAGACAGTCCCTGATCATGTTTGTGTCAAACTGTTAACAGGCTGCATAAAGAAAGAAATGGTTGGCTCACCTCCATAATGTTGTCACGTAGCTGGCCTCCCAGTAAGTACAATTCACAGAAGAAGATAGACACTGGCACTGTCTATAAGATTAAAAAACTCTAAGAAAGCGAAGAAATATTCTGATATGATTAGCAAAGACTGACATGTTTCAGACTTTCAGTTTTTTTTTATCATGGTCTTATTTACAGGACACAATCTCAGATGACTGTGGCATTTAAGGACTTATGTGGCTGGTATCTGAGTTGTCTCCGATCTCAGACACAGCAGGAACCTGTTTTTATAATAATGTAATGCTGGTCAAAAATGGATGTACAGTCACATAATTCATGTGTAGCAATGGGGTGTTCATTGTTCCATTGATGGCTTTGTTTGAATTAAAGATGTACGAACTTTTGAAAAATTTGATTCGGCCGATTCGCTGAATTTTTTTGAAAAAATGTGGTTTGATCCAAATTTATTCGCAGCAAATCTATATTAAAAACGGCTATTTCTGGCCTACAGAGAGCCTCAATAGGGGTGTAGAACACTTTGCTGTGTTCTAACATGCATATGGAGTGTGCTGGGGTAGTGAAATAATACTGTTATTCAGAATAACATGCAGATTACAGGCATCGCTTTTAGAATCACTGCCGCAGAGCGAGCCTGGAGGTGGCATCAGTGTGAGGAGACCATATAGTGGCTAAAGAACACAGCGTGTAGGTGTTCGCAGCATGAGGACACCATATAGTGGCTGAATGAAACAGCCTGAATGAGGCTTAAGCATGAGGAGACATACAGTGGCTGAATGACACAGCGTGGAGGTGTTGGCAGCATGAGGAGACCATATAGTGGCTGAATGACACAGTGTGGAGCTGGCAGCAGCATGAGTAGACACTAGGGCTTCACAATCCCTAAGATTAAAAGATGAATTTTGAAATTTAAATTGAAAATTTATGGTAGCTAGTGCTAAATTTTAGGTCCAGGCCCAGAGCCAGCAGCATCAATAAACCATATATTGGCTGAATGACACAGCCTGGAGTTGGCTGAAGCATGAGGAGACCATATAGTGTCTGAATGGCACAGCCAGGAGTTGGCAACAGCATGAGTAGACACCAGGGCCTCACAATCCCTAAGAAAAAAATATGAATTTTATTTGAAGATTTATGGTAGCACTAGCTACCCTAAATCTTCAAATAAAATTTCAAAATTCATATTTTTTTCTTAGGGATTGTGAGGCCTGGTGTTTATTCCCAGGCCCAGCAGCATCAGTAAACCATATATTGGCTGAATGGCACAGCCTGGAGTTGGCTGAAGCATTTGAAGACCATATTGTGTCTGAATGGCCCAACCTGGAGTTAACAGCAGCAGGAGTAGACACTAGGGCTTCACAATCTCTAAGATTAAAAGATGAATTCTGGAATTTAAACTGAAGATTTTGGGTAGCTAGTACTACCATAACAAAATGTTTATTCCCAGACCCAGGCCCAGCAGCATCAGTAAACCATATATTGCCTGAATGACTGGAGTTGGATGAAGCATGAGGAGTTGGATGAAGCATGAGGAGACCCTATAGTGGAGTTAAGGCACAGCCTGGAGTTGGCAGCAGCATGATGAGACAATTAAAATGTAAGATTTTTAAATTGAAATGTCACTACTCTGCCTGACATACTTATTGAGTATTTGAGGGGAGTAAAAAAACGCTTCACTTCGCTTAATACAGTATTTGTCTATAACAGCAGAAGATGTGTACTATTGGCTGTCCTTTCACAGTATATAGACCCTTCACAGATTAACAGGTACAAAGTAGTACACTACTTAGATGTAGGTATGTGGTATGCACTTATGAGAGCAGAAAAATGTGCTACATTACGCTTAAAAATACTTATTTTTATTTTATTCCTTTATAATCAGAAATTGTCAGAATACCACCTGACATTCAAAATAATAAAATGATACTTATGTTCTCTGAAGAAAAGGATCCTTCATTAGATGACTATATGAGTATTGTGTGTTCCATTGACATTAGCCCATCGGAGGAACAGGAAAACATGATACAACTTAATTCTGCAACTGAAGAACCACAACAAAGAATGAACGACTTAAAGCCTACTGGAACTGAGGAACTTCAAAATGGTAAATATACCACCTGGGATAGTCAGTCAATTCCAACAGCTGGTGGTCAGTATCCACAGTTCCCTGTCTCTGCAAGTCCTTGGCAATATTCCTTTTATTACTGGTCTGCTATCAACATGGCAATAATGCTGGGAGTGTAACTCTTGGAAACCCACATGTTTCCTACAATACACAGTCAATATATGGAGACCATATAGTGGCTGCATGACACAGCCTGGAGGTGGCTGAAGCATGAGAATACCATATAGTGTCTGAATGACATAGCCAGGAGTTGGCTGAAGCATGAATAGACCATATAGTTGCTGAATGACACAGCCTGGAGCTGGAAGCAGCATGAGTAGACACTAGGGCTTCACAATCTCTAAGATTAAAAGATACATTTTTAATTAAAGCCCAGACCCAGGCCCAGCAGCATTAGTAAACCATATATTGGCTGAATGACACAGTCTGGTGTTGGCTGAAGCATGAGGAGACCATATAGTGTCTGAATGGCACAGCATAGAGTTGACAAAAGCATGAGGAGACCATTGAAATGTAAGAATTTTAAATAGAAATGTAACATTTTGAAATTGAAATTGAAGATTTTCACATTGAACTTTTAACTTGCAAGTTTTAGTGTCCAAGGCCCCGGCGTGTGGGTACAAAGAACCAAATCTAACAAGGAGTCACATGTCACATGGCAGCAAAATGACAGAGCCTGGAGGTGGCATCAGTATGAGGAGACCATATAGTGGCTGAATGACTGGCTTGAGTTTGTGGCAGCATAGGAAGACCATATAGCCTGTAGATGGCTGAAGCATGAGGAGACCATATAGTGGCTGAATGCCACAGCCTGGAGTTGACTGAAGTATGAGGAGACCATATAGTGTCTTAATGGCACAGCCTGGAGTTGGCAAAAGCATGAGGAGACTATTGAAATGTAAGAATTTTAAATAGAAATTTAAGATTTTGAAATTGAAATTGAGGATTTTGAAATGGAACTTTTAACTCCCAAGTTTTAGTGTCCTAGGCCCCGGCATGTGGGTACAAAGAACCAAATCTAACAAGGTGTCACATGTCACATGGCAGCACAATGACAGAGCCTGGAGGAGGCATAAGTATGAGGAAACCATATAGTGTCTGAATGGCACAGCCTGGAAATGGCTGAAGCATGAGGAGACCATATAGTGGCTGAATGCCACAGCCTGGAGGTGGCTGAAGCATGAGGAGACCATATAGTGGCTGAATGCCACAGCCTGGAAGTGGCTGAAGCATGAGGATACCATATAGTGTCTGGATGGCACAGCCTGGAGGTGGCATTAGGAGTCCTGAAAGTGACCCTAATGCAAGGAATTTCTGAAACTGGGAATCAGCATGAGGAGACCAAAGAGCAGCACAATTAGAGATTAACAGGTACAAAATAGTACACTACTTTGATGTACATATGCTTTATGCACTGATTAGGGCAGAAAAATGTGCTACAGTACCCTTAAAAATATATATATTTTTGTAAAACACCAGCAATACACAACATTGCTGCAGCCAAAAAAAGATGTGTACTAAACACAAAATTGCAGTCTGTCACAGACTATTAGGAATGGACTGCTGTTTATTATACCGTCTACAGACTAGTATTTCCAGTAGATGATTTTTTGTGGAACAAAGACACTGAATTGCACTGAAAAATTATTCCTGCCTCCTCTGCTAAGGTTTATGAAGGGTGTCTGTCCTATCTCTCTGCAGTGAAAGGAATATGGCTTCGAATTATATAGGGCTGTGACATCACAGGGGTGACTTGCTGCTGATAGGCTGCATCCTGAATGTGATTCAGGTTCATCCTGCCTACTTCCCTTCCCACCTTGCCTTCCCGCCTTCCCAGCATTCCTTGGCCCATGTACTGACATGTGGATCCACCATTTTAGATGCCCTGGAGACTGCACCACAATAAATGGAGTTTCACGCAATAGAATTGTGGCGATATTCGCATTTGTTGCATTTCAAATATTTCCTGAAATTCGTAACGAATTCAGGTTTGTCAGCTTTGATGCGCTCATCTCTAGTTTGAATGATAATAATAATATTTATATAGTGTCAACAAGTTACAAAAGCACATTAAACATTTTAAACGTACAAATACAGAGAAATATGATACACTATTACACACTAAGGCTTTTGTTCACACTATGGAATTTCCAAACAGAAATCAGATGCAGAAGTCAATAGATACTGGGATTCCAATGCACAGTGTACATTACGGAATTTCAACTGCACTCATTCTGACGCTGGATTTCCTCCACCAAAAGAATAAACATTCAATTTTTAATAAGAATCCACTCTTGTAATCTACAGTGGGGCAAAAAAGTATTTAGTCAGCCACCAATTGTGCAGGTGCTCCCACTTAAAAACATGAGAGAGGCCTGTAATATTCATCATAGGTATACCTCAACTATGAGAGACATAATGAGAATTGTCTGATTTTTAAGGACTTTGCAAATTATTGTGGAAAATAATAAGTATTTGGTCATCCACAAACAAGCAAGATTTCTGGCTCTCACAGACATGTAACTTCTCCTTTAAGAGTCTCCTCTGTCCTCCACTTGTTACCTGTATTATTGGCTCCTGTTTGAACTTGTTATCATAATAAAGGACACCTGTCCACAACCTCAAACAGTCACACTTAGAACTCCACTATGGCCAAGACCAAAGAGCTGTCAAAAGAGACCAGAAACAAAATTGTAGACCTGCACCAGGCTGGAAAGACTGAATCTGCAATTGGCAAGCAGCTTGGTGTGAAGAAATCAACTGTGGGAGCAATTATTAGAAAATGGAAGACATACAAGACCACTGATAATCTCCCTCGAGCAGGGGCCCCACGCAAGATCTCACCCCGTGGTGTCAAAATGAGTGAGCAAAAACGGTGAGCAAAAATCCCAGAACCACACAGGGGGACCTAGTGAATGACCTGCAGAGAACATGGATCAAAGTAACAAAGGCTACCATCAGTAACACACTATGCCGCCAGGGAGTTAAATCATGCAGTGCCAGACGTGTCCCCCTGCTTAAGCCAGTACATGTCTGGGCCCATCTGAAGTTTGCTAGAGAGCATTTGGATGATACTAGAGATGAGCGAATTGAAGCTGACGAACCCGAATTCATTACGAATTTCAGGGAATATTCGATTTGCAATGAATGCGAATATCGCAGCGATTCTATCGCGCAAATCGCTTCATTAATCTCCATTTACTGTGGTGCAGGCTCCAGGGCATCTAAAATGTTGGACCGACATGTCAGCACAAGGGGCAAGGAACGCTGGGAAGGTGGGAAGGGAAGTAGGTGGGATGACCCTGAATCACATGCAGGATGCAGCATATGAGCAGCCAGTCACCCCTGTCACAGCCCTATATTATCAGTAGCCATCTTGGGGCCAGTCACTTCATTACAATACACTGCAGAAGGATCATAGGCCATCATGCCCCCTCCCATAGACATGAATGGAGGGGGTGTGGCGTGACGTTCATAGAATGCGGGTGCTGCTGGGAGATTGCCGGCGGTCCCAGTGGCGGGCCCCCCGCGATCAAACATCTTATCCCCTATTCTTTGGATAGGAGATAAAATGTTTTTGCCGGGAATACCCCTTTAACCTCCCAGTCACTTTCTTCAACATAGCATTACAGAGAGGGGCAGATAGCTTTGTGTTGCCTCATACATTTTAACAAGCTGCTTCAACTTCATAATCCTTAGCAGAGGAGGCAGAAATAATTTTTTAGCGTAATTCTGTTCCACCAAAAATCATCTGCTGGTTATACTAGTCTGTAGACTGTATAATACACACTAGTCCATTCCTTTTTTTCAAAGATAATGTAGCGCATTTTTCTGCCCTCCTAAGTGCATACCGCATATGTACATCTAAGTAGTGTACAATTTTTTACCTGTTAATCTGTCAAGGGCATACATACTGTGAAAGTCCAGGCAAAGGTACTCACCGGCTTGTGCTGTACTCAGATACTTTTAAGTGTACTGTAGAGCATTTTTCTGCCCTCATAAGTAGTGATGTCGCGAACCGCCATTGACTTCAATGGGCAGGTGAATTTTAAAACCCACAGGGACTATTTCTGGCCACAATAGTGATTTAAAAGTTGCTTCAGGGGGACTAACACCTGGACTGTGGCGTGCCGGAGTGGGATCCATGGCAAAACTCCCATGGAAAATTACATAGATGATGCAGAGTCTGGTTTTAATCCATAAAGGGCATAAATCACCTATTATTCCTAAATGGTTTGGAATAACGTGCTTTAGCCCCCTTTAGGCAGCACATAGAGCCCCCCTGAAGATGCTGGACCAGGAGGAGGATGGCGGCTTTGACTTTGTGTGCTGCTTGTACTGACGTGTTGATCCCATAGGCGTTTGTGATGTGACATTATGTGCCTTCGCAAAGCAGTTGTGCCTAGGTGGGTGTTGGACTTCCCACGACTCAGTTTCTTCTGGCACAGGTTGCAAATGGCCTCGCTGTTGTCAGAGGCAGACACACAAAAAAAATGCCACATTGCTGAGCTCTGCGATGACGGCATTCTGGTGGTGGCAACAGCATGCGTTGATTGGCGTCCCGTCTGGCTGACCCCGGGTGCCGATGCATGCTGTCTGACTGTGCCACTAGCTCCTTGCGACGACCTCCCACTGCTTCCAACTCGTCTCCTCCTCCTCTCTGTCTCCCCATCTGAACTTTCCCCCTCTTCTTCTCTTCTAGCGGGCACCCACGTGGCATCCACGGACACATCATCATTATCAACACCTTCACCGCTATCTGACACCTCAAGAAAGGAAGCAGCAGCGGGTACAACATCATCATCACACCGTACGTCCATGTGTGTAATGCTGCCTGACTGAGACATATCCCTGTTAACTACATCCTCTGGCAATAATGGTGCATCACTCATGTCTTCAAACTGATGTGTAAATAACTCCTCTGACGGATCAAGTAAAGCTGCTGTGGTGCTAGTGTTGGTGGTGGCGGCAGGCAGGCAAGTGGTAGCATGAGAGGTGACCGAAGCTAAGCTAGAGGAGGAGAAGGACGGTGCGTCAAGGTTCCGAGCGGAAGCTTTAGTAGTAGATTGGGTGTCTTGTGATAGCCAGTAAACTAAGTCCTCAGAACTTTGAGGGTTCAGGGTTCGTGGCCTCTGAACACTGGCCATTCTAGGGCCAAAGGGAATCCCAGCATCACGACGGCCTCTGCGGGGTGACCTTCCTCTGCCTGTAATTTTTTTGTTTAAATTTGCACAAGTGTCAAACCTAATTTGATTTGCACTAGGGTGACACAATTTGCCCTGCAGGCAAGAAAAATGGCAACTGTGACGTTAACTAACAGTGACGACTGATTTTATTTAACAGCCAAAAAAGGTATTTTTTTTTCATTTGCACAACTGTCACACCTCATGGGATTTGCACTAGGGTGACACAATTTGCCTTGCAGGCAAAAAAAAAATGGCAACTGTGACGTGAAATGACAGTGACGACTGATTTTATTTAACAGCCAAAAAAGGTTTTTTTTTTTTTTTATTGGCACAACTGTCACACCTAATGTGATTTGCACTAGTGTGACAATGAGCAAAAAAAACTCGCCAGCGGAGTTCCCCTTTTATGCAGTGATCCCCAACCAGGGTGCCTCCAGCTGTTGCAAAACCCACGGACTGATATATTTCAGACCTTTGAATACTGTAGTAGTTAGTTGCTTTAAAGAAAAAAAGCTTGCCAGCGGAGTTCCCCTTTTATGCAGTGGTCCCCAACCAGGGTGCCTCCAGCTGTTGCAAAACACACGGACTGATATATTTCAGCCCTTTGAATACTGTAGTAGTTAGTTGCTTTAAAGAAAAAAAGCTTGCCAGCGGATTTCCCCTTTTAAGCAGTGGTCCCCAACCAGGGTGCCTACAGCTGTTGCAAAACACACAGACTGATATCTTTCAGCCCTTTGAATACTGTAGTAGGTAGTTGATTGAAGGAACTTAAGTTTGATTCTGGAGTTCCCCTTTTAACCAGCGGTTCCCTCCCAACCAGGGTGCCTCCAGCTGTTGCAAGACTCACGGACTGATATCTTTCAGCCCTTTGAATACTGTAGCAGATAGTTGCTTGAAGGAACTTAAGTTTGATTCTGGAGTACCCCTTTTAACCAGCGGTTCCCTCCCAACCAGGACTGATATCTTTCAGCCCTAAAAAGGGCTTTTTTGGGTGCTGTCCTTAAAGAGCAGATGTTACACTAGTGCTTTAGGAGTAAACTGGACCCTGAATACACCACCTAGCAGCAACCTAGCCATCGCTTTCCCTATACAGCAGGAACAGCTTCTCTAACCCTCCACTTCCTAAGCCTGCAGCATGCTGAATGAGGCAAAAATGGCGTGCGTGCAAGAGGTAGGAGGGTCTGGAAGGGAGGGACTGCTGCTGATTGGCTGTAATGTGTCTGCTGACTCTGACTCACAGGGTCAAAGTTTACTGCAATGTTAAATGTGTAGGGGGCGGATCGAACTTCACATATGTTCGCCGGAGAAAAATTTGCGACATCTCTACTCATAAGTGCATACCGCATACTTACATCTAAGTATTGTACTATTTTGTACCTGTTAGGCTAGGTTCAGACTACGGAATCTCCAGGCAGAAAATTTCCGCCCGGAGATTCCGAGTGCGGCCAGCACTGGCTGAATCAGTCGGCGCTAGGACCGCGCTGACACTGCAGTCTCTAATAGACTGCAATGTGTTCCGCGCGGATTTCCGCCTGAAGAAAGAGCACTGCCTTTCTTCAGGTGGAAATTTCCAAGCGGATTGTCCATTCACAAATTCCGCTTCACAAATTCCGAAGTGTGAATTTGTGAACCGAAAATCTTTCACTAAACTATACATTTTAGAAAGAGGAATTTCCGCCTGCAATTTCAAAGCAAAATTGCAGGCGGAAATTCCGTAGTCTGAACCTAGCCTTAATAAGTCAAGGGCCTAGATACTGTGAAAGGCCAGCCAAAAGTAAACACCTGCTTCTGTTCTAGGCAAATACTGTTTTAAGCATAGTGAAACATATTGTACTCCCCTCATATACACACTAAGTATGTCAGGCAGACAAATGCCAGGACGTTCACAGAGGAGTGGCAGAGGCCTAAATCCTTCAAGCAGGGGTCACAGTAGACTAGGGGCGAGTGGCAGCAGGAGTCACAGCGAGAGGCCTGAGCTCCCGTTATCAGCCAGCAGTCATGTCTCGACCAGCAACCCATCTGCCATCGTCGATTGGTTAATACGGTCATACACATTATCACAAGTGACATCTGATACCCCCAGTCAACAGTCGGTGGGTTCCTCAGACACATCCCTCAGTTGGCATGGCCCGGGAGCAGTCCCTGTCCTCCCTTTGCCTCTGTCCTATGCTGTTCCCTCTCCTACAGAAATATCTTATGCTGTGGGTTCAGCTCCACTATTCACTGAGGGCGATCTAATAGAGGACAGTCAGCAGCTACTGCCCAGCCAAGAAGTGGAGGAGACATCCGCTGCTTCCTTCCGCCAGGTGGGCAAGTATTGATGAGGAGAGTGAAGTGGGAGGCGGTGTTGCCAGGGTTCAGGGTCCTGAAGCAGACACTGTTGAGGAACCTGAGGAGGACATCAGTGACGTGCAGCCACTTGTTGATGATGATGAAGCCGATCACAATTGGGAGCTGGGTGTAGAAGGGGCTTCATCATCATCAGAAGAGAGTTGCAGGTTGCTAGTGAGGCAACAGCTGAGCCAGCAAGGCTGTAGCATGGTTAGAAGAAGTGGAAATTCTGGAGCCAAACATGCCAGGAGGAGACCACCTGCTTCCTGGGAGGTAGTGGAACAGACGGCGGCAGTAGCAGTCAATTCGTGCGGACTGTTGGTGGGAAAATCAGCTACTTGGCGGTGTGGAAGTTATCCGGAGGAAGTTAACAAAGCCACATGCAAGACATGTCGGCAGAAGGTGAAGAGTGGCCAGGGTCCCAATCTTGGCACCACGGCCCTGCGTCAACATATGCTTCGCCACCATAAAGCGGCCTGGAAGAACCGTGGCTCCGATGTAGTGGTCCAGCCTGCTGCATCACCCAGTGGCCAGCCGCTCCCTCCTTCAGCCAGCCAAGTCTCCACCACCTCAGCCGAAGGGAGATGTGTGTCATACACTCCTTCTGTCGCTCCAGATGCTCCTGCTCCTCCTACTTTTAGTCAGCCATTTCGCCAACAATCCATCGGTGAAGCCATGTCCAAGAGACAACAGTATGCGCCCACTCATCCAACGACACAGAAACTTAATGTGCTCCTGTCTGAGTTGCTGGTGCTGCAGTCCCTCCCTTTTCAAGTGGTGGACTCTGCACATTTCAGAGAACTAATGGCTTGTGCCGAACCGAGGTGGAGAATGTCAAGCCGTCATTTATTTGCGTAGAAGGCAGTACCAGCCCTGCACAAATTTGTGGAAGAGAAGGTGGGCCAGTCCTTGAGCCTGTCGGTGTGTACAAAAGTGCACGGCAGCGCCGTCGTCTGGAGCTGTAACTAAGGTCAGGGACAATACATGTCCTTTACGGCTCACTGGGTGAATGTGGTTCCTGCACAGCCACAACCCCAACTTGGACAGGTCACACCGCTTCCTCCTCCACGCTCTCAGCCCGTTGGTCCTTTGACAGTGTGCGACTCCGCCTCCTCATCCGCCACCGTATCCTCAGCCTCCACTGCCCAGACAAGTCTCAGTGGCCCTTAAGCATTCCATGTGTGCAGGGCATGGCGGTGTCACGCTGTTCTTCATATGGTTTGCCATGGCGAAAAGAGTCACACAGGGGAGGAACTGCTAAAAGTCATTCGTAAATAATTCGGAGCATGGCTTACTCCAAGAAAACTGGAAATGGGAACCATGGTGACTGACAACGGGAAGAACATCTTGCATGCGCTGCGACTGGGAAGGCTGAGCCATGCGCCCTGCATGGCACACGTATTCAATCTGGTTGTAAAGCAGTTCCTGAAGTGTTCCCCATATTTGCAAGACATCCTCACAATGCACTTTGCATGCACTTTTGCATGCACTTTGCATGCACTTTGCATGCACTTCAGCCACTTGTACCTAGTGTTGCTCGCGAATATTCACAATTCGAATATTATTCGCGAATATCGCATATTCGTGAATTCGCGAATTTCGCGAATATAGCGCTATATATTCGTAATTACGAATATTCGTTTTTTTTTTCACAGTACACATCACAGTGATCACCCCTCTCTGCTTCCAGCTTGTGTGGTGTAAAGAAGGCTCTAATACTACTGTGTGAGACTGGCGCGCGAATTTTCGCATATGCGAACATTTGCATTTACTAATTTTCACATATACGCATTTTCGAACATGGAAATTTTCGCATACGCGAATTTTCCGCATTTGCGAAAATAAAATGAGAATATTACGAATATGCGAATATTCGCGAATATATGACGAATATTCGTCCATATATTCGCGAATATTCGCGAATTCGAATATGGCCTATGCCGCTCAACACTACTCGTACCCCGCAAAGCACACCCTCCTCGAGCTGCTGCGTCAGAAAGGTATCCCACAACATAGTCTGATTTGTGACGTTGCCACACATTCAAATTCCACACTCCATACCGACTGTACGAACAGAGAAAAGCCATTACCGATTTCTTGATGATCCAAGTGGATAGGGGTACTCCCCTGTGTAACCTGAATGTGATCCAGTGGCAGCTCATATGTGACACCTGCCGTTTGTTCAGGCCCTTTGAGGAAGCCACATTATTAGTAAATTGCCAGGATTATGGGATGAACAACGTCATTCCACTGTTTAATTTCTTTCGTGTTGGAAACAATGGCTGGTCAAGGCACTGGAGACGTGGTGCCTACATCTCACGGCCACATGAGCCCTGTGGGGACTGAACTGGAGGATGAGGAGGGGGAAGGGGCACAGTGGAGCACAGTTTAGGTTTCGCCAAATGGGCGTTTTTTTCTAGTAATCTGACAGGAGAGGAGCAGGAGCAGCAAGAGGAGCTAGAGGATTATGAGGAAGGCGAGACAGAGGACCCAGACAAATCGGAGCAGTAGGCAGTGGAGATGGAGGCAAGGAGTCCCTCCGAGTCACTTGCACAAATGGCACGATGCATGCTCACCTTCTTGCATAGTGACAGCTGAATTGCCACCATTCCGCAGTGGGATGACTTCTGGCTCTCCACCTTATTGTACCCTCGCTACCGCAACAAAATAGGGGCCTTTTTTAGACACACATAGAGGGAGGACAAAATGACCTACTACAGAGGCATCCGATGTAGTCAGTTGGCCGATGCCTATCTGCGCCATCGTCCATCCTCTCACAGGTCTGAATCGGCGGGCCCCCTGCGCTCACCTTCTACTGCCATGGCTGCTGGGAAGGGGTGAGGTGGCAGGAGCAGTACCAGCTCCATCAGCAGCAGCCTGAGTCTACAGTCGCTGATGAGTAGCTTTCTTCACCCGCATAGTGAAGCAACTCATCAGCAGCAGGTAGACCTGGAGCAGGACCTGAACCAGCAGGTGGTGGCATACCTTGACATGCCCATGCCAACACACCATAGTCACCCCAAGGAGAACTTGTCTGTCCACAAAAACATTTGGAGAGACTGACCTTTGTGAAGATGAATCAGGCATGGATCAGTCAGGATTTCCAACCACCAATGCTTGATGCATGAGATTGAAGGCGCTGCTCCCCAGTTACAAACATTCCTCCGCATCAGACCTTTTTTCACCCACCTTCGTCACTGGGTATTCGTATTGCCACCCACTGCACCACTCTGTCACCGGGTCACTTTCAGGACTCCTGATGCTGCTGCTGCCACCTCCATGCTGTCTCATTCAGCCACTATATGGTCTCTTCTCATGCTTCAGCCAACTCAAGGCTATGTCATTCAGCCACTATATGGTCTCCTCATGCTTCAGGTATATGTGAGCCCAATATATGTATAAGTCTTTATGATAAGATGTATGTGAGTGGTGTAAGGTTCATGATAAAGGGGAACAGATCTATGACCAAAGGGTGTAATATGTGTTATTAGTTTATAAGCATGCTATAGTTCTACTTGCGATATATTATAATTTTCACCCTAAGGGGTATGAGTTATTAGATGAGCGCAGTGACTTGGCGAGCGCACTCTTTATAATATGATATGTTATAAACACTGCTTTGAGATGTATGAGCTATATGATAAATATGGGATTGATGTACAAAAGGGCCAAATAAGATATTGGAGTATTAAGATGACAGCTATGCTTTGATACCTACCCGGGCCTTTGTATATAAGGTTCACAAGAAAAGTTCACAAGTCTATGACCCAAGGGTATAACATGTGCCATTGAGTTTATAAGTGCGTTATAATTTCATTTATGATATGTTCTAAATATCACCCTTAGGGGTATGAGTTATTAGATGAGCGCACTTTCTATAATACGACATGTTACAAACATTGTCTTGAGATGTATGAGCTATATGATAAATATGGTATTGATGTACTAAAGGGTTAATAAGGTATTAGAGTATTAAGATGACTGTTATGGTTTGATACCCATCTGTATCATATAAATATAGGAGGATACGGTCATGAGTAGATGCATTATATGTATTTTGCTGTATGGAGCTAAAACAGTGTTTGAACTTTGTAAAATGATATCATCATATATGCATAAAACTGCAATAAGATGCGATTCCTAAAAAGGATGCCTTGTGCAGAGATTAATATATGTGAACTATGGGGATGATAACTGTATTTTGCTATATGGAGCTAAAACAGTGTTTGAACTATGTAAAATTACATCCCCAAATTTGCATAAAACGGCAATAAGATGCGATTTCTATAAAGGATGCTTTGTGCAGAGATTAATATATCTGTGTGAACTATAGGGATGGTAACTGAGATGCGCATGCGTGGTGAAAGGGAACTCCGTTGTGTGGTAGATTGGTGTGAATAGATTGTGGGGATATGAGTGGTGGTGCACATGAATGCGATATGAGGTTTGTGTTGTGTGACTGATGTGCTGCGATGAGTGTGTGTCATTGCCAACAAAGGGTATATAACAAAGTATTGAGATGAACTTTTGTTATTGACCAAATACTTATTTTCCACCATAATTTGCAAATAAATTATTTAAAAATTGGACAATGTGATTTTATGGATTTTTTTTCTCATTCTGTCTCTCATAGTTGAGGTATACCTATGATGAAAATTACAGGCCTCTCATCTTTTTAAGTGGGAGAACTTGTACAATTGGTGGCTGACTAAATACTTTTTTGCCCCACTGTATAGGGACGGCAATGTCCACGCGATCCTAGTGCCGACTGATTCAGTCGGCTAAGGCCGCACTCGGAATCTCCAGACATATTTTGTCCTGGCCAGAAATTCCGAAGTGTGAACCCAGCCTAAAGGTCTCTAAAAAAGTGCAAGAGAAACCCATCTTAACCTCTTCAGGACCCATGACGTATGCATACGTCATCACACCCTGGGTCTTAAGGACCCATGACGTATGCATAAATCATGTCTTTTCCTGGTCTCCGCCGCTCACCCGGCGGAGATCGGAAGCGGATCCCTGCTGAAATCCTTCAGCAGGGATCCAGGGCAAACGCCGAGGGGGGCCATGTAGGGCCCTTGCGATCTGCTGCGATACCGGGCTGATCGGGTCTCTAGGACCCGACCGCCCGGTAATTTCGCATGATCCTGGCTGTCACAGACAGCCAGGACCATGCTAACGTATAGGAGAGAGGTGGCAAACCCGCCACCTCCTCCGATCCCCTGCGATCTGTCGGTTAGTTAACCGACCAATCGCAGGGGGGGAGGGCGGTTCCTTCCTCCCGCCCTGCCCGGCCCCTTGAAGTCCGGAGAGGACGGGAGGAAGATCGGAGGACGCGGCGGGGGACGGGGGAGTGCTGGGGACCGGTCCCGGTACTTACCTCATCCCTGAAGACCCGGATCCCGGCGAGGAAGATGGCAGCGGCGGCGACAGGTGAGTAGATCTTCAGCCGCGGTCGGGCCCTTTACAGCAATGCAGGTCGCATTGCTGTATTGGGACCCTATATACTACAACTCCCAGCATGCCCAGAAAGCCCTTGGCATCTGGGCATGCTGGGAGTTGCAGTTTTGCAACATCTGGAGGTCCACAGTTTGGAGACCACTGTGCCCTTCCAGATGTTGCAAAACTACACATTCTCAGCATGCCCTTACTGTCCAGGCATGCTGGGAGTTGTAGTTCTGTAACATCTGGCCCTTCAGATGTTGCAGAACTACAACTCCCAGCATGCCTGGACAGTTTTGGCATACTGGGAGTTGTAGTTTTGCAACATCTGGAAGGGCACAGATTGGGAACCACTGTATTAGTGGTCTGCAAACTGTAGTCCTCCAGATGTTGCAAACTACAACTCCAAGCATGCTGGGAATTGTAGTTCGGCAACATCTGGCTCTAAAGATGTTGCCGAACTACTACTCCCAGCATGCCTGAGAATGTTTGGGAGTTGTGGTTTTGCAACAACAGGAGGCACACTGGTTGGGAAACATTGTCTGTTTCCTAACTCAGTGTTTCCCAACCCGTGTGCCTCCAGCTGTTGCAAAACTATAACTACCAGCATGCACTGTTAGACTGTGCATGCTGGGAGTTGTAGTTTTGCAACAGCTGGAGGTCCCCCCCCCCTGTAAATGTACAGGGTACATTCACATGGGCAGGGGGCTTACAGTGAGTATCAGGCTGCAAGTTTGCGATGCAGCAAATTTTGCGCGGCAGCTCAAACTCGCAGCGGGAAAATCGCTGTAACCCCCCCTGCCCGTGTGACTGTACCCTAAAAACACTACACTAACACAAAATAAAATAAAAAGTAAAAAACACTACATATACACATACCCCTACACAGCCCCCCTCCCCAATAAAAATGAAAAACATCTGGTACGCCACTGTTTCCAAAATGGAGCCTCCAGCTGTTGCAAAACAACAACTCCCAGTATTGCCGGACAGCCGTTGACTGTCCAAGCATGCTGGGAGTTTTTCAACAGATGGAGGCACCCTGTTTGGGAATCACTGGCGTAGAATACCCCTATGTCCACCCCTATGCAAATCCCTAATTCAGGCCTCAAATGCACATGGCGCTCTCACTTCGGAGCCCTGTCGTATTTCAAGGCAACAGTTTAGGGTTACATATGGGGTATCGCCGTGCTCGGAAGAAATTGCCTTACAAATTTTGGGGGGCTTTTTCTCCTTTCACCCCTTATGAAAAGGTGAAGTTGGGGTCTACACCAGCATGTTAGTGTAAAAAAATAAATTTTTTACACTAACATGCTGGTGTTGCCCTATATTTTTCATTTTGACAAGAGGTAAAAGGGAAAAAAGCCCTCCAAAATTTGTAATGCAACTTCTCCCGACTACGGAGATACCTCATATGTGGGCGCAAAGTGCTCTTGGGGCGCACAACAAGGCTCAGAAAGGAGAGTGCACCATGTACATTTGAGGTGATTTGCACAGGGGTGGCTGATTGTTACAGCGGTTTTGACAAACGCAAAAAAAAAAAAAAACACATGTGACCCCATTTCGGAAACTACACCCCTCACGGAATGTAATGAGGGGTCCAGTGAGAATTTACACCCCACTGGTTTCTGACAGATCTTTGGAACAGTGGGCTGCGCAAATTAAAAATTTTGTACAGCCCACTGTTCCAAAGATCTGACAGACACCAGTAAATGCTCACTGTACCCCTTGTTACGTTCCTCAAGGGGTCTAGTTTCCAAAATGGTATGCCATGTGGGGGTTATTTTGCTGTTCTGGCACCATTGGGGCTTCCTAAATGCGACAAGCCCTCCGAGCAAAATTTGCTCTCAAAAAGCCAAATATGACTCCTTCTCTTCTGAGCATTGTAGTTCGCCCGTAGTGCGCTTCAGGTCAACTTATGGGGTACCTTCATACTCGGAAGAGATGGGGTTACAAATTTTGGGGGGTATTTTCTGCTATTAACCCTTGCAGAAATTTGAAATTTGGGGGGAAACACACATTTTAGTGAAATTTTTTTTATTTTTTTACGTATGCAAAAGTCGTGAAACCCCTGTGGGGTATTAAGGCTCACTTTATTCCTTGTTACGTTCCTCAAGGGGTCTAGTTTCCAAAATGGTATGCCATGTGGGTATTTTTTGCTGTCCAGGCACCATAGGGGCTTCCTAAATGTGACATGCCCCCGAGCAAAATTTGCTCTCAAAAAGCCAAATATGACTCCTTCTCTTCTGAGCAATGTAGTTCGCCCATAGTGCACTTCATGTCAACTTATGGGGTACCTCCATACTCAGAAGAGATGGGGTTACAAATTTTGGGGGGTATTTTCTGCTATTAACCCTTGCAAAAATGTGAAATTTGGGGGGAAACACATTTTATTGAAATTATTTTTTAAATTTCTTTACATATGCAAAAGTCGTGAAACACCTGTGGGGTATTAAGGCTCAATTTATTCCTTGTTACGTTCCTCAAGGTGTATAGTTTCCAAAATGGTATGCCATGTGGCTTTTTTTCTTGTTCTGGCACCATAGGGGCTTCCTAAATGCAACGTGCCCCCCAAAAAACATTTCAGAAAAACGTACACTCCAAAATCCCCTTGTCGCTCCTTCCCTTCTGAGCCCTCTACTGCGCCCGCCGAACATTTTACATAGACATATGAGGTATCTGCTTACTCGAGAGAAATTGGGCTACAAATATTAGTATACATTTTCTCCTTTTACCCCTTGTAAAAATGAAAAAATTGGGTCTACAAGAACATGCGAGTGTAAAAAATGAAGATTGTGAATTTTCTCCTTCACTTTGCTGCTATTCCTGTCAAACACCTAAAGGGTTAAAATGCTGACTGAATGTCATTTTGAATACTTTCGGGGGTGCAGTTTTTATAATGGGGTCATTTGTGGGGTATTTCTAAGATGAAGACCCTTCAAATCCACTTCAAACCTGAACTGGTCCCTGAAAAATGGTGATTTTGGAAATTTTGTGAAAAATTGGAAAATTGCTGCTGAACTTTGAAGCCCTCTGGTGTCTTCTAAAAGTAAAAACTCGTCAATTTTATGATGCAAATATAAAGTAGACATATTGTATATGTGAATAAAATAAAATAATATTTTGAATATCCATTTTCCTTACAAGCAGAAAGCTTCAAAGTTAGAAAAATGCAAAATTTTCACATTTTTCATCAAATTTTGGGATTTTTCACCAAGAAAGGATGCAAGTTACCAAAAAATTTTACCACTAAGTTAAAGTAGAATATGTCACGAAAAAACAATTTCGGAATCAGAATGATAACTAAAAGCATTCCAGAGTTATTAATGTTTAAAGGGACAGTGGTCAGATGTGCAAAAAATGGCCGGGTCCTAAGGTGTAAAATGGCTGGGTCCTTAAGGGGTTAAAGGATAGCAAAGACTAACATGTCTGACATTAATCATGGTCTCATTTACAGCCTGCAATCTCAGTTGACTGTGGCATCTAAGTTCCTACGTGGCTGGGATCTAAGTTGTCTCCGATCTCAGATGCAGCATGAACCTGTCTTTATAATAAGGGAGCACAGAATAAAAAACTGATATACAGTCACATGATCCTTTTGTAGCAATAGTTTGTTTACATATTGATGGCTTTGTTTGAATGATCATAATAATAATAATATTTCTTTATATAGTGTTAACAAATTATTCAGCACCTTTCAAATTTTCAGGGTACAAAAAGAGACAAATCTGAGACACTATTACACACTAAGGGTACATTCACACAGGTGGATTACCTGCGGAATCTCTACAGCATATTTGGTGCAGAAAATCCGCAGCAGATTTTTCTAACATTGACTACAATGGATAAGCAGAAAATCCACAAATGAGGCTGATTTGCAGATTTTCCTTTGGACCCATTTAAGTCAATAGCAAAATCCACTGCAGATTTTCTGCAGCAGATACACTGACAAAATTCCGCAGGTAATCCGCCTGTGTGAACGAACCCTAAGATAGATGCAGAGTGCAGCCAGGACCACGCAGACATTGCGGAGTGGATACCGCCTGAAAAAGGAACATAAGTGTTTCCCAACCAGTGTGCCTCCAGCTGTTGCAAAACTACAACTTCCAGCATGTTGGAAGTTGTAGTTTCGCCACAGCAGGAAGCACACTGGTTGGGAAACACTGATCTAAATAATAAGAAAAAAAACTAAATCATTGTCTAAATCATTGTTTCCCAACCAGGGTGCCTCCAGCTGTTGCAAAACTACTATTCTCAACATGCCCGGACAGCCAACGGCTGTCCATGCATGCTGGGAGATGTAGTTTTGCAACAGCTGGAGGCACCCTGGTTAGGAAACACTGGTCTAAATACTCCCGGAACCAACTGTACAGTATGCCTAGGACTTTCTATCCTGGCATCCTATATTTCCACCAATGGCACTGGAGTGAGTGACAATGCTCTATGGCTGAATACTTAAAAAAATACAACAACAAAAAAAAAAAATCATAGACTTAGTGCACTTCCCAAATATCTAAATTCCCCTTAGAACCAGGAAAAAAAAAATCATTTTGGCTTTCAATAACCAAGTCAATTATTGTTCCGGGTAATGCAAAGAGGAATGTAATTACCTAAAGTGAAGTTCGCAGTCTCCGCAATGAAACACTGATTTCTCTCTCTTAAAATAAATGCAGCATTTCCTCCTCACAGGCTCCTGTATGGTATTAAAATGTCTTTTAGATGGTAGATTGTCTGCACAAATCTATTCGGGATCTGAAATATATGTGATTAAAGCCTATAACAATTACATTTTATGGAAGCACTTTCATGTTCTGGACAAAAATAGCATGTTAGAAGCAATTAAATGGTAGGATTTTTTTTACAGGGTTAATGCCATCCACCCATACAGTACACAAACTTCTGCATTAGAGTTGAGGTTAATTTTAAATATTTTTCCCCCATGTTAGTAATACTATGTAACAGCGATAAAAACACACAATGTTATTGATAGGCTGAGGTTGTAATTGGCGCATGTCCGTAAAGCATTCAACAATAATCTGCAAATGGATTGTCCAAGACGGTGGAATAACACTAATGCGGTAATGGAAAGAGCACGGGCACTTCCAGTGAAACTAAGGGGGGGGGGGGGGGGATGGGATTTATAAAAACCTGTGCAAAAAGTTGCCCTTGGCAACCAATCAGATCGCTTCTTTCATTTTGCAGAGGCCTTGTTAAAAATGAAAGAAAATAAGCAAGCTAATTGGTTGCTATGGGCAACTGGGCATCTTTTCCTCTGGACAGGTTTTGATAAATTTCCCCTACATGTCCTATCTGTTAAAGGGGTACTCTGGGGAACTAAATCCAGAGCCCATCCTTTCCCTCTCATCAACCTATTTAACTGTTTAAATATCTTTCATTACCTATATAGAGCAGTTTCTCCTCTTTGGTTGTCACTTACATGCATGATGTAAGGGAATGACATCATCCAGCTATCCACTTTGTCTCTGTACAAATTCCTCTCTGTAAGCAGTGCCCACCTTCTTGAGAGACACAGGCCACATGGTTTTTGCCCTGCTCCCTTTAGTGCTGAGAACTGGGAGTTGTGCAGTCTCAGCCAATCACACCCTGAACCTCTCTCTGCTGCTCAGAGCAGGAGGGTGGGGGCTGGCAGAGAAGTGCAGCAATGATTGCTGGGGGGTGTAGGCAAGGGGAGAGAAGGAGGGCAAAAAGTATCAAGCAGCCAGAGAAGATAACAGGGATTACAGGAGCCATGCATATCAGGCAGGATTGTTTACAGGGAACAAATCCAGGTAGTGGATTGGCTTTGGAGCTTTTTAATATGTATATATGTACTTCCCTCGAGTACCCACTCCAGTATGTACTGTAGTTCTTTAGAATGGTGTTAAGAAGGATGAAAACAATATATAGGACTGTTTTTACCACTTACTGAAAAATAGGAGGCCCTTTTACAGCAATGGGTGTAGTTCCAGGAGTAAGGCCAGGACTCTTCCTAAAGCCAAAAAATGAAGTACCAAACTACTCACAAAACTAAAAAATCATTGGAAAAAAGGCTTGCTTAGAGAGGTGGCCAAAAACCTAATGGTCACTCCGGCCCACATATTAATTGTATTAATTTGAATGAGCTGACCGAAGTCAGATAGTCACTCATATACGTATACGGTTTTGTGACCGGACTGAAAACCATAGTAGCTGATCTGGATGCCGCAATTTTGTCATGGCGGTTCCGATCAGCCCGCTGATCTAGCCGGGATTAGTTTTCTCACGTTTTAGATGCCGCAATAAACTTTGAATGCAACGTCTAAAAAGTTAATGCCAGGGATGTCTTGCATAAGCCCGGGGTCCTGGTTGCAACCGAGACCCACCAGGTATGAACCATGCTATTGGATTGCCATGGCTTATTAATTTTTGTCCTGTTTGTTTTTGAGCTTGTTCTGTTCTCTGTTATTTTGCGTGTACTTGGTTAGTGTTTTTTGCCTGTCTTGCTTGTATATGTTATGTGAACTATAGTCTTGTCCTGTATCCTGTCCTGTGTCTCGTTTAGTGTTCACATCTGTTTCTGTTATCCTTAATATTTACCCGTGTTTTGATATGTGATTTATTTTAATGTATTCCTCAAATTTTAGGTCCTGATCCACATAGTGTTGTGCCCTTAATTTGGAGTCTATTTGGATTTTGGATTTAATGTCCCTCCATATTTGGAGTCTATTTTTGTAGTTATCCCAGTCCCTCCTATTGATTAGGTACGTTCCTGAGCTTTGCTGCTTCCCTTATATATAGGAGTCAGTTTGGTTTCTTGTTTCTAGTATGAATTAGTTCTGTGTATCCTGATCTTGGTCTGTGTTCAGACCTAGGGGTCTTTGTGCGTTTTTGTATTTTGTCTAGTATGAATTGGTTCTTATGCATCTCTGATCTATACAGTGTGACTTACTTCAGTTTAAACTGTCCATCCCCTGCATTCCTGGTCTAGTCTCAGCGGTACATATTTTTAGTTATCGTGTCTTATTCATATTAGATTAGTGAATCAAATCGAATTTCATGAAAAATTTTATTCTGACCGAATCCTAATTATCACTCGATTCAAAATAACGAATTTCTTCATTCACTCCATTTTGTTATTATTCTAAGGCTAAGATTCCACTGAGTTTTTGCAGTAAAAAAAAAAATTATTTAACAAAATTTTTATTTTCTATAACAAAATGTTAATACATTTTTAAACAGGGACAAATTTATGTGGGCAGCAGGGACCTAAAAATGTAGCCAACAATAATAAAACATTTAGAATGGGGCCATTTAAATGTAAAAACAATATATATTTTTTTAGAATTAATTTTGCTAAACTTTTTATTAGTAATGTATTTTAAAAATGTGTTTAATAAAGTTTGTGTTTAACTTTTTCATTTTCTTTTCTTTATTATTTAATTTTTTTAGATGTAGTACCTGCATTAATAGACATATCACAGTGAGTGTCACTTCTGACACCTGTTGAGATCTGTCTATTAATGCAGGTACTACAGCTCCCACCATTGAGCTGAGTGAGCTCCATGTTGGGAGCAGTAGTACCTGCAGTTAAAGCGCAACTATCACAGATTTTAGCACTCATTAACTAGCCCCAGGCTGACAAAGTTGTTAGAAATTACAGTTCAAGCAGCTTTAGTTGGGCTAAAAAATGCTTTTTAGCCCAACTAAATAGGGCCTTAGGGACCGAGCGCTTGCTGTGGTCGCCTGCATCGCATCACTGCTGCACACAGGAGAACACCTTTCATAAAAAGCATTTTTTAGCCCGATTAAAGCTGCTAGAAAGCAGCAAAAGGTATGCTCGAACTGTAATTTCTATCAACTTTGTCATCCTGCGGCTAGTTTATAGGGGTTAAAATCTGTGACAGTTGCACTTTAAGCGCAGGTACTACTGCTCCCAACATGAAGCACACTCAGCTGCATTAATAGACAGATCGCAACAGGTGTCAGAAGTGACACTCGCTGCGATCTGTCTATTAATGCAGGTACTACAGCTCCCAGCATGGAGCTGAGTGTGCTCCATGTTTGGAGCAGTATTACCTGCAGTAAAGGAAAGATCACAGCGGGTGTCACTCACTCCTGACACCCACTGCGATCGTCCTGTATAATGTATAGATGTGGGGCACGGACGCTCTTCTCTGGGCCCCTGCACTGCCGTATATTTTATATATATACATATATATATATATATATATATATATATATATATTTACACACCTTTTATTCATATTTCCCACAGAGAGTTGTGATTGGCTGGAACCATCTGGCCAATGACAGGAAATATGAATCTGTAATGTGAAGAACTTCACATCGCAGAACATAGTGCAGGATCGCGCAGAAGAGCAGCCTGCATCTATACATTATATAGGAGGATCGCAACGGGTGTTAGACCCCGGGTCAATCTGTCTATTAGTACAGGTACTACTACACCCATCATGGAACAGTCTGTTCCATGCTGGGAGCAGTAGTACTAGCTAAAAAAAATAAAAAAATTTAGAAAAAGAAGTAATAAAAGTTAAGAAACACACAGACACTTTATTATTTCAATTTGTCTTGGATTTATTCGGATCGAATAAACAAATTTAAAGAAAATTGTCGAATCAGCTGAATCGAAGTTTTCAAAAAAACTCGATCATCTCTAATTATATCTGGCGTTTATCTTGTTTTGGTTCCTGAGGCTGTTGTTTTGTACACTATATACCGACTGCTAGGATTTCTTGATATCTGTTTACTATTTTGCATTCCTGCTGTTATTCCATATTCTGGTTTCCTGACTTGAGTCGCTGACCTTGTGCAGTTTCTGTTTATTGTTTTGACCATGACGCCCCTGGACCATAGTTAGTATATGGACTTTTGCCTAGTTGTAGAGTCACCTTTTCAGGGTGACTATGCAAGTAGGCAGGGAAAGAGGTTCAGGGTCAGCCTAGGGCTCACTCTTCCCTGCCCTACATGATGCATTGTCATGACAATTTAATTTAAGAACAAGGCCACAACATAGCAACAAAATGTAAAAAGGGAAAGTCTGAAAAGTTTCATAATGACCTAAGCTGAAAGTTCCTTTGTCTAACCCTACAGATGAAGTGGTCACTACTAGCCATAACTTAGTGACACTTTTTCTGGGTGTATTCCATGTGGAAAATGTATCAGTAGCCAAAATTAACCCCTCTGAATGACAAAAAATACAGTAGATATCTAAATAAACAGACGAAAAGCATGAAAGGATAATGAACAAGAACGTTTATCGCACTAGTTTACATCATGCCAACTTTTAAGTGATGCCAAACGTTTACGCATTAGAATTCACAATTGTTTGTACTGTGTTTAACCTTCAAACATGCGCTGCCTGACATCCAATGCAAACATATCACTGGCATAAACAGCCTGCTGATGTGGCATAAGGGTTCCATCAGTTTACAGCTATCAACTGTAGTGTCCGTTTATTTGTTTTTGTATATTTCTGTTTAGGTGTGTATTCACACACTAGGATGTTCTGAGCAATTTGCTATTCTCCCTGGACAGGGAATGGTTAATGCTTTGAACCAATGAGAACTCTAAACCAGAATTCTCCTGCATTGTATGGTGGCTATTTGTGCAATACACTTCCATGTCTACTTGATCATGCACCTTGTATTTATCTTGTGATTTTACCTGAGTTTTAGCCATGGTTAAATAGTCTTGTTTATATAACTTTTAGTCTGCTTGGTTTTATGGGACATCTGTCGGTTTTTAGGATTATGTATGTCCGTTCTGCTTAGTCTGTGTTCACACTGTGTTGGTCTTGCTTGTTACCTGTGCTCTGTATGTTAGAATTCCTATTTGGTATCCTGGAGTCTATTCAGACTCATCCGGTTCTAGTCTTGTGTTCTATGTTTTATATATTTGTTTCCTACTAGGTTAGCATCCTGATTTCCTGATCACAAGGTTGAGTGTGCCCACTGGCTAGTTGTCTATTTGGCTTTATTATGCTGTTTACTCCTTTTGTGTAGTGGGGTGTCCAGTTTGTTTCAGTTCTGTGTCCCAGTGTGAACAGTGTTCTATGTTCCTGATCAGTTTAGTGTTTTTCATTCAGTTCTTCCGTCCATCTCTCCTGGGTTCTGTTGTATACCTGTTCCATACCAAGTCTTGTTTATTTTATCATGTCTGCCATTTATCTGGATTCCAGTTTATGGACTGTTTGTATAATTATATTATGTCTGGTTTTTGGTAGTTATTCCGTTTCTGTTTCTGGTCTCTGACCGACTATGTATATTTGTTTTTACGCCCACTGCACTTTAGCGCAGGGAGGGAACGGCTTCAAGTTGTCGATCCACCGTTTAGGGTGGATGGTTAAGTATGCACGGAGAGTGTATTTAGGGACAGCTTAGGGCTCACTCTCCCCGTCCACCCCTGGTCATGACATCAGCCTTATCTGCTAGGAGTGATAAGTCTCAAAGTTAACAGGGTTGTTCTGAATTATGATATGTCATTTAGCTTTCATTGAAAAAATATGGCCTTTACATTTCTTGTATTAAACAAAATAAATAAATGTATTCTTCCCTGTGGCATCCAGCAAATGACAATGTTCCATGTTTCATGTCAAATAATCTCTGTCCATATATGCCTACTCTCCTCCTTTGGGTTTATTGCTGTGGTCGTGTCCTTAGGTGTTAGTTTGTCATGAATATTGCACAGGTTGGAAGGAAGGCAGTTTATGGCCACGGCTCATAATATTCTGTAGATAATCCATGTGCTTCCATGCAGTTACTCTACAAGTCCACTGTACTCTGGCAGTTTTGTATGTCGATTATCTATTGGATTAATCAAGTGGTTATAGGAGTATTCAGGAATCAAAAAGTTATCCCCCACCCACATGATAAGGGATAACAAGCTGATCGATGGGTGTCTGACAGCTAAGTTTGGACCTGTCATTGACCACCCCCCGCCCACGAACAGTATGATTTTAAAAAGGCATATGGCAGACAAGCTAAGGAAGGGGGCATACACAGTGTGGATGGATGAGGGACATGCCCGGGGGATGTGGGTTGGTGTGGATGGATAGGGTCATGCTGAGAAGGAGGGTGGTATGGATGGATGGTGCACATGCTAAGGAGAGGGGGACACAGTCTGGATGGTTGGGGGCATACTGAGAAGGTGGCAAAACAGTGTATGGTTGGGGACATGCTGAGGAGGGGCAGACATGGTATGAATGGTTGGGGACATGCTGAGGAGGGGTGGACTTGGTATGACTGGTTGGGGACATGCTGAGGAGGATGGACATGGTGTGAATGGTTGGGGCCATGCTGAGGAGGATGGGTCTGAATGGTTGGGGACATGCTGAGGAGGGTGGACATGGTATGAATGGATGAGGGCATGCTGAGGAGGATGGACATGGTATGAATGGATGAGGACATGCTGAGGAGGGTGGACATGGTGTGAATGATTGGGGACATGCTGAGGAGGGTGAATATGTTATGAATGAATGAGGACATGCTGTGGAGGATGGACATGGTATGAATGGATGAGGACATGCTGAGGAGGATGGACATGGTATGATTGGATGAGGACATGCTGATGTCATGACTGGGGGTAGACAGGGAGAGTGAGCCCTAAGCTTTCCCTAATAACCACTCTCCCTGCCTACTTGCCCATCCGCCCTACATGGTGCTGGTCCCTTCCTGAGCTTAAGTGCAGTGGGCGTAAAAACAAACAATATACACAGTTGGTCAAAGGCCAGAAACACAACGGGAAAACTTCCAAACAAGCAGATATACAAAACAGCATATAAAGTCACAAACAGGGCAGGATGCCGTGTACTAAGAAACAGTTCATAAACCAGAATCCAGATTAACAGATGACATGATTAAATGAACAACACTGGGTATGAAACAAGTATACAGCAGAATCCAGGAGATGCAGGGGATGAATGGAAGAACTGAATGCTAAACACTAAACTGATCAGGAAACATAGAACACTGTTCACACTGGACTCAGATAACTGACATAAACAGATTAAGTTCAGAGGACACAGATCAGTGAGTAAGCACAGAGGACACTATAGACGAATGGTAAAGCACAGAGGAAACACTAGATCAGTGATCATGTACTCTATAATCAATGCATGTACTATAAACTCTAAAGATCAGCAAACAACTCTGGACACATACAAAGAACAAACTAGACACCCCACTCCACAAAAGGATGAGACAGCATAATAACTCCAGATAGACTACTAGCCAGCGGGCACACTCCACCATGTGAATAGAATACTGGCCTAGAAGGAAACAGAAATATAAGACACAGAACACTAAACTGAGAAATGGAACAGACTCCACAAAATCAAACTCCACAATGAGGAGACACACAGGTCAGGATTCTCACAGTGTGAACACAGACTAAGAAACAAGGCTAAAGTAGAATGGACATACAATATCCTAAAAACCGACAAATGGTACACAGACTAAAATCTATAATAAACAGGACTATTAATCATGGTGAAAAACTCAGAAATATTACAATATAAATACAAGGTACATGATTAAGCAGACATAGTCAGAATTGCACAAATCACCAGCACAAAGTGTAGCAGAGCTTGGGTTTAAATAGCCACACCCAAGCTGTCATTGGCTAAGAGCTTTAACTATTCCCTAGCCAGGGAAAATAGCAAACTGCTCAGACAAAACAAATGTCTGAACAGACCCCAAGACATAAAAACACAAAAACAAATAAACGAACATTACAGCTGAGGAGGATGGACATGGTATGAAGGGATGAGGACATGCTGAGGAGGGTGGACATGGTGTGAATGGATGGATGAACTTTTTTCATAGTTGCAATTTGACTATAAAAATGGCCAAATCTGACTTGCACGTAGGTTGATGCTTGCAAAACCATGTGCAACTTGCTGCCAAAAATTCATCATATTTTGATTTTGGACACCTGTCATATTGCAGTTGTGTTAAGTTGCACCTGCAGAGTATCAGGGACCTACCAGAGGGACAGGGAGAGTGAGCCCTAAACTGACCCTAAAACCGCTCTCCCTGCCTACTTGCCCATCTACCCTAAACGGTGGATCGACAACTGGGCACTGGTCCCTCCCTGAAGTGCAAGGGCCTAATAAAAACACATAATAAATAGTCAGTCACACACCAGAAACATACCAGGAGAAAACAACTCTATAGAATAAGTTCAGAGGACACAGATCAGTGAGCAGCACAGGAGACACTATGGATCAGAGGTCATGAACAGAGGACACTATAGATCAGCGGACATGAACAGAGGACTCAGTGGTTTTGAGCAGAGGACACTATAGATCCGTGGTCGTGAACAGAGGACACTATAGATCAGTAGTCATTTACAGAATGCCAGAGATCTGAATAAAGAACTAATAAACGTATAGATGTCAAAACACCAGACAGGAAAACGGATAAGTCAACAGACTTTAGGAACAGACAGGAATATAGCAAAATCCTCCAGAACATCCAGTAGATACAAAATCCCCATAGACCAGAAACACGAATCTATCGCTAATCAGAAATATTCACATTCCCTATGCAAAACCTCCAGTAGACATGAAGTCCCCATGGACAGGAAATAGGGATGCATAGATACACAGGATATATTTATAGAACACTGTTCACACTGAGCACAAGACAGGAATAATCGCAATCCCTTCAGAACACCTCCAGTAGACACGGAGTCCCATGGAGCGGTAACAGGGATGCCTAGATACACAGGATATCTTTATAGAACACTGTTCACACTGAACACACAAACTGGACACTACACTCCACTATATTAGTAGTCATTAATAATAAATCCAAATAGACTACTGGCCAGTGGCACACTCCATCATGTGGTCAGGATGCTGGCCCAGTAGGAAAAAAGAAATATAAAACATAGAACTTCACATAAACGGATACAAGAGAAAACACAGTGTGAAAAGACACATAGCAGAAAGGATAAACAAATCCTAAAACCGACTAAACAAACAGTTTAAAATCCACTAAGAGCAAGTCACCTAACATGGTGAAAACCAGAAAATGTAAAGTGCATGCTAAAACAGAGATAGTAGATTAAAAGCTCAAACAAAGAGTGTTTCACCAAGCCTCCATTAGCAGATGGACACACCCTAAAGGCTATTGGCTAACAGAGGCTGAGGCCCTGACCAGAGAACATGAAACTGTTCAAACACAGCAAATCCAATAGCTGTGTGTGAACACCGACCAGGACAGACATGAAACACGTGCTCACGTACTGCTGGTATCTACCACTATATGAGAGAAAATTAATCTATGAACAATGGATTTTATTCAGTAACAATAAAGCAGTATAAGTCATTTCTATAGTCATTGGTTATGGTAGTGATGGTCATGGTGTTTTTTCCCTCACTGGTAAAACACAAAACTAGCAGTATGCATGTAAATATAACATATTTATACGATGCAGCAGGTGTATGAAGCGAGTTATCAGCAGAAAGGAGCCTTGGCTAATGCTGGACATCACCGATCTGGATGATGTGTGGCATTAACCCTTTAGACACTGCAATTAAAGTCGGTCACAGCATCTAAAAGTGCCAAAAATCATGAGCCGGTAGCTCACGGTAGCTGATCAGCACGCCCGTGGTGAAATTATGGCATCCTGATCATCTGTAAGGACGTAGGGAAGTCTCTTACCTGCTTCCCTGCCGTCCGATCGGAGCTCCTATGCCATGGCAGGCTACGAAAACACTGATTAATGTATTTCTATGGAACAGCATTGTTATGCCGAGCGCTCCGGGTCCCGCATCCATCCCGGAGCGCTCACGGCGTGTATCCTCCTGCAGCGCCCCGGTCTGTCCCTCTGACCGGGAGCGCTGCTACAGTGCCGCCGGCGGGGATGCGATCCGCATGGTGGCACAAGTCCACCCACGGGTTGCATCCCGTTCCACTTACCTCCCTTTGCCTTCTGTGTCCTCCCGGCACGCGCGGCCCCGTTCTCTAGGGCACGCGAGGCCCCGCTCTCTAGGCCACGCGTGCGCTGGCTCTCTTAAATTTAAAGGGCCAGTGCACCATTAACTGGTGCCTGGCCCAATTACTGTAAAACGTATAAAACACCACTTCCCCTTCCTGTCCTCGCCGGATCTTGTTGCCTAGTGCCTAGAGAAAGCGTTTCCTGAGTGTCCATCGCCTTTGTTCCCAGAACCTTTGCTGTTGCCCCTGACTACGAACCTTGCCACGTCTGACCTTGCCTTGCCCTTTTGTACCACGCCATCTCAGCTCCCAGAGGGATTGAGTCGCTACTGTGTGGAACGACCTTGGGTTTACCGCCGCAGCAAGACCATCCCAGGCTCTGGTGAATACCAGTAACTCCTTAGACTCCGTTCCCTTGGTACGGCCCACGCCATCACCTCTCTGGCACAGAGGATCCACCTCCAGTGTCCTCACCATCTGTCAGCCGGGATCCTGACAAGCATTGTTCAGTGTTTGCGATCTGAGGATTGCCTGTAATAGTCCAGTCCGGAGTTAAAACATAAAAAAAAAGGTAAAGCTATACATATAGATGGGTGTCCCTATATCAACCAGGCCGTGTTGTGCAGTGTTTGTCCTGCGTTTGTAATAAATATATATAAACAGAGGCTTTACATGTAGTTTCTGGGCCCCTGCAACAGGGACCCATGTGCCAATTTTAATACTTGCCTCTTATCTTTGGGACCCCCTTAGGCACCAGTGCGACTGCTACCTCAGCACCCCCTATGGCTATGCCCTTAATATATATATATATATATATATATATATACACACACAGGGCTCAAGTCCTGCAGGAACACATAGGAACTGAGTTCCTGCACTTCTTCCACAGCAGGCAGCAGGCATACCATTCCTATTAGCAGGACCAGCTCTTGAGTTGAAATCTTGGGTGAGTTCCAACACTTTTTTTCCCCAGGACTTGACCCCTGTATATATATATATATATATATATATATATATATTGCTAAAAAAAATAAAGGGAACACTAAGATAACACATAACACATCCTAGATCTGCATGAATGAACTAATATCATCTCCTGATATACTGGCCTGTCTCCTGATAGCGCCTCCATGCTCTGGACACTACGCTGACAGACATAGCAAACCTTCTTGCCACAGCCCGCATTGATGTGCCATCCTGGATGAGCTGCACTACCTGAGCCACTTGTGTGGGTTGTAGACTCCTTAAGTCAAAGATCGAAGTAAGGGGTGGACTTAACATACATTAAAGAAGAGACAACACAGCCCAAGGACTGAGTAAGGAGTCCACTTTTTATCCCTCACTTCAAATAAATAAAACTTAACTTTTCTTAATTCATAAACAATAATTGTGAGCTATAGGTGAATTAAAAACTCAGCACTCTATGCACTATCTTAAAGAGTACATATCACTAAATAAACTTTTCTAAACCAACTTAAACTATGTTCCCTATCTACACCTAACACCTTCCCTGCCATTAAACAAATGTTTAAGAGCTTTAACCCCTTAAGGACCAGAGCGTTTTTTGCACATCTGAACACTGTCACTTTAAACATTAATAACTCTGAAATGCTTTTAGTTATCATTCTGATTCCGAGAATGTTTTTTCGTGACATATTCTACTTTAACTTAGTGGTAAAATTTTATGGTAACTTGCATCCTTTCTTGGTGAAAAATCCATAAATTTGATGAAAAAAATGAAAATTTTGCATTTTTCTAACTTTGAAGCTCTCTGCTTGTAAGGAAAATGGATATTCAAAATACATTTTTTTGGGGTTCACATATACAATATGTCTACTTTATGTTTGCATCATAAAATTTATGAGTTTTTACTTTTGGAAGACACCAGAGGGCTTCAAAGTTCAGCAGCAATTTTGAAAATTTTCACAGAATTTTCAAACTCACTATTTTTCAGGGACCAGTTCAGTTTTGAAGTGGATTTGAAGGGTCTTCATATTAGAAATACCCCACAAATGACCCCATTATAAAAACTGCACCCCCCCAAAGTATTCAAAATGACATTCAGTAAGTGTATTAACCCTTTAGGTGTTTCACAGGAATAGCAGCAAAGTGAAGGAGAAAATTCAAAATCTTCATTTTTTACACTCGCATGTTCTTGTAGACCCAATTTTTGAATTTTTGCAAGACCTCATATGTCTATGTTAATTTTTCGGTGGGCGCAGTAGAGGGCTCAGAAGGGAAGGAGCCTTTAGGAAGCCCCTATGGTGCCAGGACAGCAAAAAAAAAAAACACATGGCATACCATTTTGGAAACTAGACCCCTCGGGGAACGTAACAAGGGGTAATGTGAACCTTAATACCCTACAGGTGTTTCACGACTTTTGCATATGTAAAAAAAAATTTTTTTTACCTAAAATGCTTGTTTTCCCAAAAATTTTACATTTTTAAAAAGGGTAATAGCAGAAAATTTGTTACACAATTTCTCCCGAGTACGGCGTTACCCCATATGTGACCCTAAACTGTTGCCTTGAAATACGACAGGGCTCCAAAGTGAGAGCGCCATGCGCATTTGAGGCCTAAATTAGGGACTTGCATAGGGGTGGACATAGGGGTATTCTACACCAGTGATTCCCAAACAGGGTGCCTCCAGCTGTTGTAAAACTCCCAGCATGCCTGGACAGTCAGTGGCTATCTGGCAATACTGGGAGTAGTTGTTTTGTGTATGTGTATATGTAGTGTTTTTTTACTTTTTATTTTATTTTTTGTTAGTGTAGTGTAGTGTTTTTAGGGTACAGTCGCACGGGCGGGGGTTCTCAGTAGTTTCTCGTTGGCAGTTTGAGCTGCGGCAGAAAATTTGCCGCAGCTCAAACTTGCAGCCGGATGCTTACTGTAAACCTCCGCCCATGTGAGTGTACCCTGTACATTCACATTGGGGGGGGGAACATCCAGCTGTTGCAAAACTTCAACTACCAGCATGTACGGTCTATCAGTGCATGCTGGGAGTTGTAGTTTTGCCACAGCTGGAGGCACACTGGTTGTGAAACACCGAGTTTGGTAACAAACTCAGTGTTTTGCAACCAGTGTGCCTTCAGCTGTTGCAAAAGCTACAACACCCAGCATGTACGGACAGCGGAAGGGCATGCTGGGTCTTGTAGTTATGCAACAGCTGGAGGCATACTACTTTGGCTGGGGATGCTGGGGATTGTAGTTATGCAACAGCTGGAGACACACTGGTTTGCTACTTAACTCAGTGTGCCTTCAGCTGTTGCAAAACTACAACTCTCAGCAGTCACCGACAGCCAACGGGCATGCTGGGAGTTGTAGTTATGCAACCAGCAGATGCACCACTACAACTCCCAGCATGCACTTTAGCTGATTGTGCAAGTTTGGAGTTGTAGTTATACAACAGCTAAAGGTACACTTTTCCATAGAAAAAATGTGCCTCCAGCTGTTGCAAAACTATAAGTCCCAGCATGCCCATAAGGGAATGCTGGGAGTTGTGGTGGTCTGCCTCCTGCTGTTGCATAACTACAGCTCCCAGCATGCCCTTTTTGCATGCTTGGAGCTGTTGCTAAGCAACAGCAGGAGGCTGTCACTCACCTCCTACTGCTGCTGCTCCACGCCGCATC